>NW_026889766.1:2280000-2877500 GCF_033153115.1 Saccostrea echinata
AATTCAACAAGTCATCAGGTTAAATTAGAAACTAGATTTTTTTTAATATCATAGACAACTGCTTCTGTGTTAAAAATGGAATCAGAAATCTTCAGATCTTATGATTGGTCATCAACAAAATTACTTTGTTAAAAAATAGCTCACTAAAATAACTGATTTTACATACGAATATTCTGAAGTTGATATTTAAAGGATACTGATGTTCCTTACTGACATCTATGTAGTCTTTGGAGACCAGATCTTCCAACAAATTATGGGAATTCTCATAGTTTCTTACTGTGTTCCTTTATGAGCAAACCTTTTTTAATTCCTACGAGGCAGAATTTATTTAGAAACCTCAACATGAAAAGAAAAGAAAACTTGCTGTAGACTTCAACTCGACATTCAGATTTATTGACGACTTTTCATCAATTAACAATAGCTACTTCCATTCAGTTCAGTGCACATAAAATAAAAGACACAACAGAGTCTGCCACTTCTGTTTCATATTTGAAAGGTTTACTGGCTATAGACGATAGGGTCAACTAACATCTAGATATAATCTATATGACAAACGAGATTAATTCAGAGGATGCTTATTCATCTTAAGCAACTGATCCCATCTCTGGAATTTCCAGAGTCCGTGACTAATGCCGTGTTCACAAATTTGTATTGTTCTATGATTTGTTTTTATATCGATAACTTTTTTTTTTATATCGATGTTCGTTACTAGTTGAATAACTTCAATAAAAGGGATATTTTCTGACTGTAGACTGTTTGTTAATTATATTAAAAAAGTGCACTTCAATATTTGCTATATATTATAACTGAAGAATCCGATGTCATGAAATGACCATATTATAAATCATGTATTTACACTAATTAACTCGCTTCTACTTTCAAAGTTAAAGGATTGGAATGCAATAAGAATAACAAATTTTCAATCAAAACAAATATATCTACTGAAAAGAAAGGAGGAAAAGTATTATAAATATGGCGTGGATATTACAGGTTTCTGTGTACTAAATTATTTTACAGTTTTTACGAAGCATTGATTTAAAAAAAAAATGTTTTATGATGGTATCCATTCATTCAATCTTAATTTCCCCCTTTCGGAGATTTCATGATACATACAAATTAAATATTATAATGCATAAAGAACATCATATAAAATGTACACGACATGTAAAAACAACATATGTACATGTCAAAGAGAAACGAAAAGAAAAAAAGAGAGAGAAAAAAGGAAAAAAAGGAAAAATACTCATACTTTTAGTGGACATTTTCAACATGTTGACTAGCCTTGCCATAATAGGCAGTGGCACCACAAACAAATTTTGAGCTTGTACAAATAAATTCTTTAATGTCATTTATATCTGTGAAAGACGTTGGTTTGAGCCCTCCTAGTAACGTAAAATACAACACACCATTGGTTGACTATGAGAGCTCTACGTACAAGTGTACATCAAAGTTATTTACTATGTTATCAAAGAAAGCATTTCTGATCTGACCAGTGAGTGCTGAAATAGACTATCATACACATTTTGTCATAATCTACAGATTTGTATCGTAGACGAAGGTGGGATTGTCCAGAGTTTGGCGAGAAATTTGATGTGTGGAACATCATCAAAGGAAAAGGTAAATCTCCAAATTTTGATAGGTTTAACGCTATTATGAAGCATTCTAAAAATTCTGAAGTCGGGGTCTGCTTCAGTGCGGATTTTCCAAGCCTCAGTATGAAGTGATGGATTTAACAAATATATACAAAATATGACAATTTTTAATGATGTTAAAAAATGCAGGGACTCGGTATAGCAATAAACATGAAAATTTGGCTAAAAAAATTAATGTGTTTATTCAGTATTGCTTTATAATACAAGGGGTAATCAAAAAACTCGCAAACTAGTTGAATAACTTCAATAAAAGAAATAAAATTAGGTTTCAGTGATCCTTATTAGCTCACCTGAGCTGAAAGGTCAAGTGAGCTTTTCTGATCACATTTTGTCTGTCGTCCGTCTGCCCGTCCGTCTGTAAACATTTTACAATTTTGACTTCTTCTCCAGAACCAATTAGCCAATTTCAAACCAAGCTTGCCCTGAAACATCCTTGGGTAAAGGGGATTCAATTTTGTTCAAATGAAGGACCACGCCCTCTTTCAAGGGGAGATAATTGAGAATTAGCGAGAATTTGGTTTTATTTTTTAAAAATCTTCTCCTCAAGAACCACTGGGCCAGGAAAGATGAAACTTATGTAGAAACATCCTCAGGTAGTGTAGATTCAAATTTGTTGAAATCATGACCCCCCGCGGGTAGGGTTGGGCCACAATGGGGGCTCAAATTTTTACATAGAAATATATAGGAAAATATCGTTAAAATATTTTTCTTAAGAACAGCAAAGCCATGATTGGTCATATTTTAATAGAAGAATCCACAGGTACTGTAGATTCAAATTAATTCAAGTCAAGACCCCCGGGGGTACAGTGGGGCCACAATGGGGAATCAAATTTTTTCATAGGAATATATAGGAAAATATCGTTAAAAATCTTTTTCTCAAAAACAGCAAAGCCATGTTTGGTCATAATTATATGGAAACATCCTCAGGTAGTGTAGATTGAAATTTGTTCATATTTGCTCAAATTTGTTCAATCCTCAGGGATATTAAACATATGTCATATGTACAGTCTTCAGATTCCCAGTTTTGGTATAAAACCAATAGTTCATACAAAAAAATGAAAGAATGTAAAGTTTCTATTAGAGATATATTCGAAGACTCCTTTTCCGATCCCATGTCTTCTATTTCAAAATGTTCTGCGAAAAACTGTAAAACCTGTGACATTTTGATAACTAACATTTCTTTAACCAGTAATCTTACTGGACAGAGCTTTTGTACCAAAACTTGGGAAAATCTGAACTGCAAATCTTCTAATGTTGTCTACGGAATAGAATGTAATCTTTGTGGACTTGTTTATGTCGGTGAAAGCAAGGGATCACTCAATAAAAGAACATCAGGTCATAGATTTCAGATAAATAATGGGGGTCAGCAACTTTTATACAAACATTTTAATTTACCTGATCATTCTATTTTGTCAATGAAAGTTAGAATTTTAGAAAAGATTTACCACCACACAAACAGTCCATCACTGAGTACACCTTTCCGTAGACAACAAGAAGAAATTTGGATTAGAAAGCTAGGGACAGCCTTTCCCTATGGATGTAATGACAATGTTGATAGTGTTGGCGAGAAATTTGATGGGACTTTTTAACTATACACTGAGACGTAAGCGTAGTCATGGGCATCGGTCTTACAATAAACCTTTAATACACGATGTCTCTTTTGATTCATTGCTACCTTGCATTAATCAACAGTTAGGGCAACATTCGCACCAAACTTTACTCTGTCCCCTTGAAACTTTTAAATAGTCTTCTTGAAAAGGTCATGGAAAGTCCATTTTTTGATTCCTCGACACCAGAATAGAGGCTCGGATCTGTGATGATGGATATTGCAAATGATAGGTTTTTTAAACCCCCGCGTTTTACTGAAGAAAACTCAGCTAAAAGAATCCGTTTTTTTCCTTAAACTTCAATATGCCAACAAAGGAATTGACTCGGTTAATATAAGTAATATTCTTAATCACAAAAGGGTCTAGTCTTGTATTCCACCATATTTCAAGATAAAGACTACACCTTGTATTTCCTACAAATATACATCGACTATTGCTTCCAAACTTTTTAATTACAAGAAAACTTTGCAGGGCGTGGATATCGAATATCTGAAACATAATCCTCCATCGTGTTCATGTTCTTCTTCAACCTATAACTATACACCTGCTGGACACGTTATATATTGTGACGTAAATATAGTTAATAATGAGGACCTTAGATCGCTAATTTTAAAAGGTCCTAAGTTTAGGGAATCCCGATCCTTCAACTGGCGTCTGAATTTAATAAATATTATGGATTCTGTAGAGGGCTACGCCAAGCGATGGGCCAGGCATGAAAAAGAAGACCTTGACACTTTGTCAGAATGGATTAAATGTATCAGATGTCTGTTAAAATCACGAATTAAAAGATCGAGGGGCAATATGAGAACCATCTATCCTTCTGTATTCAATAATCCAGAAGTGAAAAAAGAATTAGATAGATTACATGATCAGTACGTACTGGTCCCTGCTGACAAAGCAGGTAACAACATTGTCTTTGTTTGTAAGGCTCATTATATTAAACGTATTTTAGTGGAACTTGGATTTAATTCCACAAGTGGTAATCCGATTTATACTCATAGTTCCCTTTCTAAGGAAGAAATTCTTCAAAACCATATGTCAGTTTTGAATATTTTTAATATTCCAAACAACCAAAATGAATTTGAATTACCATATTTATATTGGATTCCGAAATTTCATAAAAATCTTTACAAACAAAGATACATAGCGGGTTCCAGTAAATGTTCAACCAAGCCTCTTTCTTTACTCCTCACTAAGATATAAACAGTGTTGAAGGAGAAGCTACAAGAGTACTGTGCAACAATATATTCGAGAAGTGGTGTAAATCAGATGTGGATACTTAAAAATTACAAGGAACTTTTGGAAAATTTGAAATCAGAAGGTTTTACAAAAAATCAACAGCTAAACACTTACGACTTTTCAACTTTATACACAACCATTCCCCACGATAAATTAAAGTCCAGGCTTTTTGATGTCATTGACAGCTGCATTTTTTAATAAAAATGGAACTCGTAAATACACTTACCTTGTCATTGGTCATTTGCAAAATTATTTTGTTAAAAAACATTCTGATTGTACACAAAAGTACTCTGAAGTTGACATTAAAAAGATGCTTGAGTTTCTGATTGACAATATCTATGTGGTTTTTGGAGACCAGGTCTTCCAACAATCTATTGGAATTCCAATGGGTACCAATTGCGCCCCGTTATTAGCAGACTTTTTTTGTATTCATATGAAGCAGAATTTGTCCAAGATCTTGTACGTGGAAAGAAGAAAACACTTGCTGTGGCCTTCAATTAGATATATCGACGACGTATTGTCAATTAACAATGGGTATTTCCATTCTTATGTCGAAACGATATATCCAGTTGAGCTTGAAATAGAAGATAGAGTCTGACACATCTGTTTCATATTTGGATATTTTACTTGAAAAAGACGTTAATGGTAATCTAACAACCAAGCTTTTTGATAAACGTGATGACTTTAACTTTTCAATCGTCAACTTTCCTTACTTATGCAGCAATATACCTTCATCACCTGCATACGGGGTATATATCTCTCAGTTGATTCGATGCGCAAGAGCATGCTCTACGTATATACAATTTCTAAAACGAGGTAAATTATTGACAAACAAGTTGATGAAACAAGAATATCAGCTGTCTCGTTTAAAGTCATCAGTTCGTAAATTCTATGGTCGATACAATGACCTTGTCAGCAAATACAATTTGTCACTGAGTCAAATGCTGAATGACGTTTTTCATACTAATTGTTAGGCCATAATTTACACACTGAATTGTCAACGGATTTTCCCGTTATTTCCCGATCATGACAAGGAGCACACGGCGGGTGTGACCGGTCGGCAGGGGATGCTCACTCCTCCATGGCACCTGATCCCACCTCTGCTGTTTGGAGGTCCGTGTTTGCTCTGCTCCTATTTTGTATTGTTTAATTGACTTTTGAGCTTGAATACTGTTCGTTATCTCCATATATTTCATGATGACCCTTTGGGGTTACAACGGGTAATAGAAGTTATACAAAGGAAAACAGGAAAATTCTTTAAAAGTCTTCTTCTTGAGAACAACAAAGCCATGATTGGTCCTCTTTTTATGGAAGCATCTCCAGGTAGTGTAGATTCAAATTTGTTCAAGTCATGACCCCCAGGGGTAGGTGGAGCCACAATGGATGATCAAAGTTTTTTTTATAGGAATATATAGGAAAAAGCTTTAAAAATCTTCTCAAGAACAGCAAAACCATGATCAGATATGAAAGCACCCTTAGATAGTGTAGATTCAAGTTTGTTCAAATGATGACCCCAATGGTTAGGGTGGGGCCACAATGGGGCATCAGTTTTACACAAGAATATGTAGAAAAAAAATTTTTTCCCAAGAACAGAAAAGCCATGATCAGTCATATTGATATGGAATCATCCTCTATTAGTGTAGAAAGGAAGGGGAATTTTGAGAAGGGCAGGCAGGGCAATAGGGAGTAATAGTATAAAATTTTATTGGAAAAGCTCAAAATCTTCCTGAGATATTGTCCGGAAATGAAAGTTTTACACACAAACTTAAAAAATGTATGAATTTGCGACCTTGACATTTGACCTCAAAATAAATAGGGGTCTTCCTTAGGCCATAGGAAGTTATGGTATTAAACTTGATTGCAAATATCAAAAGCTTCTCGAAATATCGCACGGAAACCAAAGTGTTTCAGAAATACAGATGAACTGATGGACAGACAAACAGAAATTAATATCCCTTTTATGTGATAGCGGGGAACATAGAAAAATTGTACATTTTTCCCATACACATTTATCACACCACATGCTTTGTACACTGTCCATATACACATTTCTCACACGCTTTATACACTGTACATATACACATTTCTCACACGCTTTGTACACTGTACATATACACATTTCTCACACGCTTTGTACACTGTACATATACACATTTCTCACATGCTTTCTACACTGTACATATACACATTCACACGCTTTTTACACATTTCTCACATGTTTTGTTCACATTTGCAATACATACATACTACCCAGTATATCTTACCTTATCTATACTTTGCAGTTATCCATCAAATTATACTACAATCCGAACAATATCAATTGATATTTCAATAACTTAACTATTATGAATCAGAACTTTTTTGCGTTGGAAAAAGGGAAAACCAGTAAGCTGGCCAATGTGCTGTTGATTACACTATGAAATTGATCACTGTTAAAAATTTTAAATATGTTCAATGACAAAAAAAGATGTCCTGGTGAAATAAATATCTTGCTAAACATGCTAAATGCTCGATGCATCAGCTGATAAAATTTAGGATATGGTATTTTTTGTGTAACATTTTTTATAGACATTTTAAGCTAAGCGGACTCTTCTAAAAATAAATTCAGTCATTTTATACTGATGAACGTTACTTCTAAACATTTAATACTTTAAATGAATGATTTACTTTCCAAAGTGCAAGCATTGGCAATACATTGTACTTTCAACATACCGGTACTCATTGTTTGAATCATGTGATTGTCACTAGTGTGTAAACAAACAAGATATTATGCCAGAAAATGATTGAGATTTGGTGCTTTCTTGACTTCATTCAGAGGGAGGAAAGGTAATCCATCATCGGATACCCACGGATGATCTTGTCTTTTACGTTATCAGCCATGGGCAAAGTCTCTGAAATATCGCATATGGAGTGATATAGAAGTTCCAGAACTTTTGGCAGTTTGCCTTTTTAAAACATGAAAAATATATTGATTTGTATACAAGACAGAAAATTTACAGCTCTATAACATTTTGACAAAGGAAGTCCAACTAACAAAATATCAATTACAATAAAACAAATTCTTTTTGAAGTTGTTTGATAAATATGCATGCTGAGATCACTCGATAGTGGGGATACTTTTTTTCACAATTAATAAATATATTCTTAATTTCAAAAAAATCCATTTTATTACAAATTTTATTTCCTCAAATAATATAAACTCTGTACTTTTACGATTTTCAGCATTTCTTATTGTTTTAACACTCTAAAAACTTAAACTCCAGTCAATTAAAAACAATATTCTATGGCTTATTACGCTAAAACCTCATTTAATAGAATATATATATAACAAAAAAACCTTAAAATTATATGTAACAAAAATGCCTCACAGTTATATATAACAAAAAAAACATTAAAATTATATATAACAAAAATCCCTCAGAATTATATATAACAAAAATGCCTTAAAATTATATATAACAAAAAATGCCTCACAATTATAAATAACAAAAAAAACATTAAAATTAGGGAATAAATATCTCTTCAATTGTTATTTGCGACCGTTAATGCTGATTAAACGGTCGCAAACTGAGTTTTACCGGCGACACGTCAGCATACATTAATTCAAAGCAAATGCATCTATCTTTTAGATAGCAAGACTTTACAGGGTTAATTTTCTCCCAAAGAATATCACTGATATAGTATTCACTCCTCATAGAAAACATTACACTTTGAAAATCGCAGAACTCTACAGGGGAAATTTCCTCTAAAAATGACATTGATATAGTTTATATACAGTGATTGAAAGCAAAAACAACCATCTCTGATGATAATGGACTTAACAGGGTACCCCCCTCCCAAGAAAATCACTGATTCAGTATTTATGATTCGCAAATATTTTTCAGATAGCAACAATCTACAGGATAAATTTCATCTCAAAATGACATTGACACAACTTATACACAGTTTTTCAAAGCAGGAGTAGCCATCTTTTTGATAGCAAGACGTTACGGGGTAAATTCCCCGCAAAGAATATCACCTACACAGAATTTAAGCTTTGAAATATCTTGGAGGTAGTAAAACTCTACGGGGTAAATTTCCTCTCAAATATATTACTGATAGAGTTTATGTTATCCTGAAAGAAATCAAACACTACACTTTTAAAATGACAAGTCTGTAGGGGGTAAATTTCCCTCTAAAGGGTATTAATGATGCAATATATATTATCACTGAAAGCAAGTGAAAGAACAGGGAAGGGAATCCAGAAAGCTAATTTTAATTCGCCCGCTGAATGGTCACCTGAATGTGACTGAATAACGACTGAAGAGTGAAAGATAACTTCATGGAAAGACACTTGAATGTACGAGGGTTGTTCGGAAAGTTCGTGGACTATGCCAATTTTCGCTATACTATCTTCAAGAAATTTAAAATGAGCACATTATCATATGTAAAAATATTTATTTTGTTTAAATGTGAAGTTTCATCCCATGTGTTTTAATAAAATTCCTGTTATTTAATTTTAAAATCAACACGTTTTGTAACCACGGAGCAAACTCAACAACACTGTAACTTCGAAAACATACCGACACGAGGTTCTCAAAAATACTATCCCTGTACATTTCACACGGTATTGTTCAATACGATATTTTCTCACAGATCACCATCGTCTAAGCAGAGTAGTCTATCATTCAAAATTCCTCCGGAATTTTCAGATTTTTTTCTAGAGTTTTCTTGAGTACAACACATTGTATGGTTAACTGCTGCTCCGTGACGTTCAACGACGTCATCTTTTTGCCTATTTCAAGGAGGACCACCTATCTTCTGAAACAAAATATTAAGTCAAAATTTGGAATCAGAAACGATGAATCAATTCTTAATTTGATTTCAAATCGCGTAACTAAAAGGAGAAAGAAAGATAATTATAAGTGATCCTTTAATTTTCTTTGAATGCCTCTTTGAGTTTTCTCTTAATGTCTTTTAATCGCCGGAATCTGACCGAAAGATTGCTAATTCGGCGTAAAACAATGACAATAAATAAATTGGTCAATCCTCTGATTTTTAACAACGAACAATACAACTTAAGAAACTTATAATTGGCATTTTAAGCGCCAAACGCAGCGCAAAGCGCTTACTGGCATCTTAAGACTACTTGTGTTGGGAACCTAGGAAGAAATAATTGATGTAAAGGTGTGCGTGCGTTGCACGGTTTGCCTGCTTAGCAACTTTATGAGCACTAACACTACTGGACGAAAAAAGTGCCGAGAATCCCAAATTTTACTGATAATGCTTGATAATTACTGATACTGTGCTGTTCTTGCTGATAAGTACTGATATTTACTGTTATTATTACTGTTGTTGCTGATAATTTTAGTTGTTTCTGATAAATACTGATAATAACTGTCGTCTTTACTGTTTAGTCTGATAAGTACTGATAAATACAGTTGATGTGCTGTCGATGCTGAGATTTACTGATAAAGTACTGTGGTCATTGTTCTTTAGCTGAGAAGGTGCTAAAAAAGCTTGAGTGATGATTAATTATTTAAAAAAAAGTATTTTATCAACAAAATTCATTTCAATCTACTTACTAATTAAATTCTAAATGAAAAAGTCACATGAATTATTTGTTTTCACGTTTCATTATTTATTTATTTATTTTTATTTTCATAAATTTATTATTATTTTTTTTACATCTTAATGTTAAAATTAGATCATAAATGTTTATGTTTTCCTTTATCTTTATATTTCTCCTTTGTTGTCAATATCTGAAGGGGGGGGGGGGTTCATGTGGTGGTTATTCTACCTATGCAGGTACTTTTAAAAAATAAATTTTTATTCACAAAGATTTTTTTGAAAAATCCCATCTCATTTTTTTTCCCGCGTGTATTTGTACTGTCGTCAAAAATTTTAGAAAGCATCTAAATACAGTCAACGGTTGCAATTAAATATATTTTTTCATGTAGAGAACCTGAATATTTGACAAGTAACATGGGTTCCGTCTGCTCCACTGTAAAAAAATGTGTTTAGGATCTAAACATTTTTCTAAACAATATTTATGTAGACAAATTTTTAACATGTTCAAATCCTAAACACATTTAAATTCTAAACATGTTTTGAAATGTGTTTAATTTCTAAACATGTCATAAGGCTCATGTTTAGGACTTAAACATGTTGAGAATTACACATTTTTAGGGTTTAAACATGTTAAATACACACTCAATATTAAGGAATATATAATAAAAATAACGATCATATTATGATCTTTGTGATATATAAATTTGTCCAGTGTCATTATCATGGTTATATAAATCACTAAAAATTTCAGAGATATTATATTTTATTATTGAGAAGTTTGATTTGAAAATTTAAGCTAAAAAAATTGGTACATGCATTCCATTTACTAACATGTACAAAACATTCATATTTTTTTGGACACAATTTCTTTGAAACAGGTATATTTCAATAGTGAAACTCATTTGTAAACAAGAGCTACTGGTAGGTATATGTACTTTTAGAAAAAATAATGTCCAATATTGACAAATTGACAAACATGTACAAAGATCCATATGGTATGTTACAAAGTCACTGAAAGGGTGTTTCAGTCATCAAATTCCTTTATAAATTTGAGATAACTGAAACTTTTCGCAAATTTGTTCTCTTTGTCTCCTAAAATATAAAATTGTACAAAACCAAGAATTTGAAAATATTTGGGGTACGATAAGTCCCAAGCATAATAGCAGAACAATAGCTCTGTTAGAGCTTTCTTAAGATCAGGAGAGCATAAAATCTCTAATCCCCCTCCAATTATGAAACAGTTCATGATGTTGTTCCTCTCATCTTGAATAACCATCAATCTTGGTGGATCATCTCTCTTTGTTTTCAGTGACATGTCGTTTTTCTATTGAAAAAATAAAATACAATTCAACAAATAAATTTTAAAATCTTCAAATTGTTTCAATCTTAAATTACATAAACTTGGGTAACAGTCTTATTTAAATACGAAAGAATTGTCAGATAATCAAAGGGTAAGCTGAATAAGATTTCTAATATGGTCTTTCACACACACACACACACACACACTCACAAACATATATACGCATGCATATCAATATATTTACCTTACACACAGTAATTAAAGGCTGTTTGATCCCCTTCTTTTGTTGGCACTTAATCTTTTCTTCAAGGTTTTGAAGAAGGTCTAATATGTCAACCTATCTATCGTTTTGTCTGTCGTCTGCCTTCAGTAAAGAAAATGATTCAATTTCAAAATCTGATATATGATGTTGAAACATTTCAAAATATATATGTATTACATGTTTATAGTGAACATCAAAGAATTTCTGAATGAAGCAGAAAGAAAATATATTTCATCATAATACATGACAATGTCTACCTCATCAGTAGATCGCCCCAATAAATCATCCAGTTTCTGCAAAACATCAAGCCAACGATCTGCATAGTTCTGAAGGTCTGGTTTCATCATTTTGAACTCTTTTTCAATCTAAAAAAATCAGCATTCATTTTACTTGAAAAGGTTACAATTGATAAAGTAGTATTTTTATATGACATTTAATTTTAATAACAAATACTTACAAACTCCACAATACCCAAGAAAGGATACTTTTTGATCAGGTCCCCACAATTCCCGTTGTGTTTCCTTTCTATAAAGGTTCTCCTTGCATGAAATGTTGCTCGTTGAGCTTTTGCCACCAATGCCCGATCAATCATTTTCACTGGTTTCTTAAATTCTTGCAACAGTTTCTTTTCCGCCTCAACCACATTCATATCCTATCTAAAATATATGTTAACCATACCATTTGATATTGATGACAATGCGAAAAAAGAGTTCAACAGTATAATTTTAATATTTTTTGTTTTGACATAAGTATTAAAATTCATACCATCCAACACTGTAGCTGGAACTCTCTTCATCTTTTTAGCATCAGTCACAGGAGTTTAAAAACAAGGTGATTCTAGGCACGTGTAAGTGTAATTCCATGAACTACAAACCCAGGGTTCTTTTAGTGACTTATGTCCGATGCATGGGTATTTAGTAGTCATCAGCCGTCCGAAGTCTGCATATAGTCCTCTAGACTCAAATTTGCCGACAGAAAGTACATGATAGGCTGTTTCCTCAATGAATTTGTCCCATTCTTTCATGATTTCTCCAGAATCAAGCAGAGAGACTATCACTGGTGAATAAGCTGGGACATACATCTCCACTGGTTGTGGTTCCTGACAATCACTCTTTGCCTTAAGATTTGAATGCTGGAAAATATATAAAATGCATTAAAATATACGATGTTAATCTTAAAAACAAAAACAAAATAATATGACAATTTTTACTATGTTTACAGTACATGTTGTAATGATACAGGTACAAATAAAATTTCAGAACAAAAAAGTTCGATGGCCCAACTTCGGTTGACAGCATTGCAAAGACATCTTTTTCCTCCTTATGCAAGAGACTAAATCCATCAACTTCATTATCTGGAATTTAACAATGTACCTGGTTGAACATATTCAATCCCAGCAAAAGTCAACATTTGCAAGCATGATGAATATAGTTCCGTTTATGCTATGCATAATCTGTGGCCACTTGTACTTTAGGTCTTGAGTACATATGCAGACTGTTTCATTCTCACTAACTACTTTGCATGCAAAAGCATTTACACTTCTGTCATAAAACAAAATTTCAAGTCTAGAACACTCCAAGTATTTTTTGTTGTTAAAAATAAATATATGTTTAATAATTAAAAATGCTATGTCTTCTTCTGCATAATCTTCAATAAGCACACTTCCAGGTCGATATGTAATTCCTTTTATTTTAATTTGGTTTGATTGTAACACTTGCTGAGCTTCGAATTTTGGATTATGAATAAGAAGAGTGTTTCTGACTGTGTCTGAAAGCTGCTGTACATGCCATTCAACTCCATATGAAACTGAATCACCAGTGTACAAGTACACCTCTGTCTTTCCATTTGATCCACACTGTTGCAAACACATCCATCGCTGATGATGAAGGGCAACTGATAATGGTAATTCTTTGAAGTTTTTCCACTTTTTATTCTTGAATAAACCATGCTTTGCTTCCATTCTCATACACCAGTGGTTTCTGGCTGGACCAAATTTCAATATGTGATCTGGAAAATGTATCAAATAATGAAGTTTTGGTGTAAACAGGACTTCAGGGTAGAGTTTTCTGAAGCTATAGTTGTGAGAATATATCAGTTGCCTAAGGGACATGATAGTGTTGCTTGATGCAACTGGAGATATCACTAATAAAGTTATCTTCAAAAGTCGAATAAAATTTTTCCAATTTTCATCATCTTCTTCAATTTCAATTCCTATCATAAACGGAAGAAGAGTCATGAAGTTTTTGGTTTCCACAGCAGACATAGGAATTTTTTTTTATATCAAGTGCTTTCTTTTCAAGTACTTGCGGTTTATCAGCTCCCTCTTCCACAGTATAAGAGAAGTTTTTTATCATCCTATTTAAATCTCCTAAGGTAAAATATCTCTTCTTCTCTATAAATGAAGTAAGTAAAAGTTGCAATTCAAGTTTTACAATGCCTTCTAGAAGCACATGCATTGGGTCTTGTAAAATGCACTTTGTAACCACAAATTCTGAAATATCTAGCAACTCACTTCGTCTGCATACTCCATACCTCTTTGACAAGTACTGCAGAGTTTTTCCTTTTAATTCTTTAAGTTTTCCACAACGGTCTCTATGTTCTTCTTCATTTCGTAATTTTGAGACCCTGTCTGAAAAAACTGTAGTCTATATGTTCAAGTGATACTTCACACACTCTGCAAGGCTTTTCTGCATATCCTACACCTTCTTTAAATCCCCCAAGTACTGGGCAGCAGGTGTATCTCCAATAACACAGTATAATGTTCCATATAGAGTTTGAACTCCACCATTAATAGTAAGGACTTTTCTTCTGTGGAGTTCCTGCATTGAATGAATAAAGTCTTCAAACAAGGCCTTCATTCCATATTTTTTCAGGTGAGTGGCTTTAGCTATTGCTAACAACTGAGTAGCTGCTGATTTATAGCGAAATTCAGGTGTAATATTTAATAAGGTCCAATAAAATATTGAAAGTTTGTTTTTTTCTTATGAGAGCCTATGGGGTTCACTATCTCAAAATCATTATAATATATGCAAAAGAGCAAAGCATTTTTTGTGATCTTGGAAATATTGTTTTTGCTAATATGATCCATCATAAAAGTCATTTATTTCAAAAGTGTTTTCTGTTTCTTTATCTAGTTCGTCTTTCATCTCTGGCATTTTTAGTAATTCAGCAAGTTGTTGAAACAATGGAATATAATAGCCATAATGCTCTTTTTCTACAAAACGGTATTTCTGTTTCAACCTTTTTTTTTTGATAAATTTACTACCAAGTTTGACTGGTACTGGCTTAATATATCCTAATTTATCTCGAAAATACTTTTCTCTTAAGTGTTGGGTCTCCAAACCACAAAAGGACGCATCTCTGAATATTTGATTAAAATCCAATTGAAGGAAAATATTTTCAGGAATATTCTTTGACAACTCTAATTTTATCATATTGCTTTGCTCATTCAACATAAGTTTTGTCGAAGTTATTATATCTTCAATAGCTCTTTGAGATAAATTATTATCTGCAATCATTTTCAAAGGAAATTGAGCTTTTAATCTTTTTCTGTCTTGTTCAGAGGTTAATTCTTCATTACTTATATCTTCACATGTAAAGACATCTCTTCAGCTGTTGCTTCTTGATCACTTTCAATTTCACTGAGTACATCAGAAGAATGTTTTCTGTATAAGTGTTGAGAGAAACTTCTAATTTTGTTAAATGAAGAACCACATCTTTGTTTACTACAGTGAACTTTATTTTTATTTTTCATTCTTATGACGTCGGACTAGGTGTTGCAGAATTTCTTCTTTTGTTTTTCCAAAATATGGACACATGCTGCAGTTGTACAGGTATGTGGCATTCATTTTCCCCTGCTATGTGTATCCAGTCTGCATGCACATGCAAAATGCTAACCTACAAAGATTTTAGTAACTTTGTTAAATTAGAACTACTTCTAATTGACAGGAAATTTCATATGCAGACAAATTAACGATTACATGCAATTTAAAAAAAATGATTGTTTACATACAGTGCAGGGAACTAATTTTGTTACATAAACCAGCATCAGCATAAGCATTAGTAGCATCAGGATCGAGCTAGCATCAGCATCAGCATTTAAAAAAACAGCATTACCAGGATCAGCATCAGCAAGCAAAGGATAAAACCAGCACTGACCTACATAAAATCAGCATTATCCTACTACCATCAGAAAATCAATGAGTTTTAATGAAGTAAAAAATTTAAAAAAAAAAGAAAGAATATTGGTTAAAGTATTCACATTATTAATACATAGTGAGATATTATGATCAAATAATTGTAAAAGGCACTTTTATTGCTTTAAACGGCAATGCTGAAATTCATTATCTACTTCCAGTAGCATGATGCTACTTCCGGTAGCATTGACCTAATTATAAAACAGCATCAGGATAAGGATTACTAGCATTAAATCAGCAAGCAAAGGAAGCATTCAGATTAGCAAGCAAAGGAAGCATTCAAATCAGCATTGACGCTGTAACAAAATTAGTTTCCTGCACTGTACCTTTCAATATCTGACTTGTTTCTCTGCTTACACCTGCTTGAATTAGCCATTGATAAACTTCATCAATTGAGGATTTGTCTGTCAAAGCCATGCCTAAAAAAGACAATGTCTTTGGGAAATATTCATATTATATATATATATATATATA
This sequence comes from Saccostrea echinata, assembly GCF_033153115.1. Lineage (NCBI taxonomy): Eukaryota > Metazoa > Mollusca > Bivalvia > Ostreida > Ostreidae > Saccostrea > Saccostrea echinata. The sequence goes on from NW_026889766.1 coordinate 2,296,281, forward strand.
TATATATATATATATATATATATATATATATATATATATATATATATATATATATATATATATATATATATATATATATATATATATATATATATATATATATAGGTGTATGAGGTTGTTTGTGGGCACCGACCTTCTAAACAGGTTTGTGGGATCTCACATTTCTACATTGCATAGCTATGTCATGTTCATGATTTAGGCGTTATATATGGTCATTATATAATATATAATATAATTTTTGAGATAAGATTAAAAATGTTGTATATCATTGTGGGTCATTATATTCATATATATAGAGCATTGTGGGATAAAGTATATACATCGCACAATGCTCTATATATATGAATATTATGACCCACAATATTATCATATGCTATATATATTATGTGCTGCATTTCACAATGTAAGACATAAGAATTAATGTTTGATATAAATATATACATATATGTATATTTACATATGTACAAAATGGAATGAATCATTAACAACAGTTTTGCTGGATTCAATATAAGATTTTAACTACTACTTTTCAAGTATTTTGGGGTCATATTACATAATGACTCACTGCGATATACGATTTATGAGATTCTTAACAAGATATTTTAGGGATATCCTCTCTCTATATATATATCCCACAATTTCTTACACACACAAATATATAGTGACAAAGATGATTTATCAAATAATGTTCATCCCACAATGTATTATTTATAATTTATTTATTCATTAAGCATTGTTAGATATTGAACGGCATATTTTATCTATATGCCTACTTATCCCAGATTTTCTTATATACATGTATATAGTGAACCACTTTGAAGCATTGAATTCTTATTTTTAAAAGTAAATATACAGATATAATCACTGTATTGATTCCATAATGTCCAATCCGTAACGTATTTTTATTATTTTATATTATTATTAGAAAGGCAGAGTAATATTACGAGATTCTACACTCTATATTTTATGCAATCGCCTGTCCCACAATTCGTTATATACATATATAGTGACCCACAAACAGCTATCATCACTACATTTATAACATAATGACCTTCCATTCGTGAATTATTCATTTAAACAATAAAGAGCTTATCAACCTTATATTATGAGATTTTAAAGACAATATCTTACGTATATGCTTACATATCCAAAAGTTATAAACAAATCTATATCATGACCCACAAACAGGTATAATCACTATATTTATCGAACAGTCATATATACATAGATACATGTACCGTGACCCACAAACAGGTCTAATCACTATATTTATCCCACAATTCATTATATACATATATACAGTGACCCACAATCAGGTACAATCACTACATTTATCCCCCAATTCGTTATATACATATATACAGTGACCCACAATCAGGTATATTCAAATGCAATATATTTATCAAACAATTCGTATATACAATGACCCACAAACAGGTATAATCACTTCATCTATCCCATAAGTCAATCCCTTACCATAATATATTTACTATTACCATAATCGATTTATTCAACATACAGCTTATCAGCCTAATATTAGAAATTCTCAACAAGATATTTCATCCCCGAGCCTACATATCCCACAGTTTCTATATACGCATAGATAGTGACACAAAATAGGTATAATTACTACCTTAGCCCGATAATGTCCATCTCATAATATTTTATTTATTTATTCAATATTATGACATTATTAAAAAGATTATTTTATGCATAACACCTACTTATCCAACAATTTCTTACATATACATGCAGTGACCCACAAACTGGTGCATTCATCAGACTGATCCCATAATGTTCATCTCATCGTACTAATATTTTATTTATTTATTCAATATGAAGCTAATAAACCTTATATTATAACACTCTTGCATGTGAAACTTTTTTGCAATCGCCTACTTTTCAAACAATTCCTCATATACATGTATTTCGTGTATATAGTGACCTACAAACAGGTATTAGCATGTACTATACATTGATCCCGTAATGTCCAACTCGAAAGTGTATTAATTATTTATTCATTATACAACTTTTCAGCCAAAATGATTAGATGCTTAACAAGATATTTTATCTAAACGCATACTTATCCCAGAATTTCTTTTAAACGTAATTATTAAATAACCAAAAACAAGTACAATCATCGCGTTGATCCCTTAATGTCCAATCCATTACGTATTTTTTCTCTATTCAATATACAGGTTATCAAATTAATACTATGAGATTTTCACAATATATTTTATGTAATCGCTTGTTTATCCAACAATTCGTAATATACATATATTATAGTGACCCACAAACTTGTATGATTGCTACATTAATCACATAATGTCCATCCCAAAATGTATTATTTATTTATTCACCACAGAGCTTATCAACCTTATATTATGAGATTTTTAAGTGCTTTATATAAATTTCCATCCATGACCTTGTATCTACTTAGTAGATCCGACACTTAGGATATACAGTGTTGTTGGTTTTTAGTGCTTTATATATATATATATATATATATATATATATATATATATATATATATATATATATATATATATATATAAAGCACTAAAAATGACCAACGACACGAACAATAATAATTGTCAAATTTTCGGGACGACCTGTCCCTTCCTCAGGACAAAGAAAAAAGTTAAGAAGTCATAAAAACAAAGGAAATAGAGAAGCAAAAACAACTAGCACTACTACTAAACTACCAAACACTAAATATTTACAGTTTTACATGTTTAATTTGAAGTTTATAAACAGTTGTGAAGAAAGAAATCCGGAGCGCTATGAATTGCGTCCAGTCTATCGGGTGTGCTCTGGTGAAGTGCGATTTACATAATTGAACGAATTAATTATCGCTAATTAATTACCACCATGTAGTAAATCGTACAATGTCTTATTCTCTCGAAATAGCGTAACTGTACATGAAAAAAAAAGAAACTAAAGAAAAATAATATGGAAGGGCAATTTTAAAATATGAATTTGGATATATTATAAATTTGGAAATCGGATAAAAGAAATAAACAAAAATGTAAGCTATAAATATTTGCGTAGGTTGTTCCGGAATTGCTAATGCGAATTAACGGTAAAGCTTAAACTATATAGAGAGAATGAACTTGTTTATTACAATCCGGAATTGCGTCTAGTTCACGTTCATCCTGGTGAAGTAATTTAGTTTGTTAGTACCATTATGGCGGAATGACTTAAGCCTGTGCATCCAGAACTTTTCCTTGCCTTTTCCCTGAACGTCGGTCCATCTTGGATTATGGACAATAACCACTACTGTCATGTCCTTCCATTTGTGACCTTCAAGGTTGAAATGTTCCCCAACGAGTTCATTGAGTTTTTTGGTCCTAATGGTAGAACGGTGATTATTGACTTTCCTGCGGAGATCTCAGTATGTTGGTGAAACAGAAACTAAAAGGAAATAATTTATTTAAAACAATTTTATAGATTATCAATTTATCTAGATGCTATGGAGCTGCACAGCGACCGAGAAATAAAGAACATCCCTATCACGATAAATGTATTCCTTATTAACCTTGAAAGTGAAAGGGCATAGACTAGACTGTTTGATTTGAAAATGGAATATCAATTGCTTGTATGATGTATATTTTGAAAAGTGCTGGGAGCCGGAAATACAATATTTTTATACATAACATAATCTAAGCAAAGTAGGAATTTTTTAGCTATTGTAAGCATTCTCGACAAAATTACGAGTATTTCAGAAATACCTCAAACTAGCTCCCAGCACTACAAGGGGTCATTAAAAAGTTCGTGGACTATCGACATAAAATGAAAACTGCTTCAGGTACATCAGTGAATTTTAAAATATTCAGTTAGAATCATCTTTTCTATCTTTAGAATAAACCACAAACCATGTTTTATTTTTTTAAAGAAATTGGTAATGTTTTTGTAAACAACGGTATGTCTAGACGGCGTAACCTGGAACATGACGTTTTTTTCAACCTGAGTGTAACTGAGAAAAACTCTTTTGATATGAGCATCCAAAAATCTCGATAATTCAGGCATGTAATGGGACAAAATTGTTCCGCAAAATGTGCAATTTTTACATCATTTTGTAAGTTATATGAAATTGTGTCGTATATTGAGTGTTCAAACAATTAAGGGCTTGAAAATGACGTCAAAAAGGGGGAGGGGTTTCTCTTTCCGACATTCTACAACGTTTTGCCCTAAAAAAAAAATCTGGTATAGACCAAGGGAATGTTTAAACTGTCTACAGAGAAATAAAATGCATCCAGAGTAGTTGTTTTTTAAATGCCAAAAGAGATTCAGAGAGATGAGAGATGCACAGTTAATGTCGATTTAGTCAAGATGTGAAAAGTTAATCACGTCAAAAAGTGGCGTTGATCATGTGTGGTAGATATTGAACTCCAACCAGCAAAATATGCTGCCATAATCAAGCAAGGATCTTGCCCCATGTATAGATTCATTTTCAGTTTTATATGCATTGAAATCAGTTGTTCATGACATTGTCATGTCATATAAACAGGCAGGTTTTAGCTTTAACTTAACTCACGGGAATCTCATCAAGATAAGTGTATTGAGACGGAGGGAGTATGCATTGAGAAATAATGTCGTTGTCGGACGACATGAAACCAAAGGAGGACAGCGCCGATTGATCATATATATATTTTTTTTCATTTTAAAATAATTTGACAAATTATCAACGTATCAAGCTAAAATTTTTAACATTTCTTAAACTTTTGTTTCCTGGTGAGCTTGAGATAAAAGATACCACAGAGTCTGACACATCTGTTTCATATTTGGATATTTTACTTGAAAAGGAATTTAATGGTAATATAACAACCAAGCTTTATGATAAACGTGATGACTTTAACTTTTCAATCGTCCACTTCTCTTACTTATGCAGCAATATACCTTCATCACCTGCATACGGGGATTTATTTCTCTCAGTTAATTTGATACGCAAGAGAATGCTCTACGTATGTACAATTTCTAAAACGAGGTAAATTATTGACAAACAAGTTGATGAAACAAGAATATCGACAGTCTCGTTTAAAGTCATCATTTCGTAAGTTCTATGGTCGATGCAATGACCTTGTCAGCAAAAACAATTAATCACTGGGTCAAATGCTGACTGACGTTTTTCATACTAATTGTTATACCATTATTTACACACGGAATTGTCGACGTTTTTTTCCCGATCATGACAAGGAGCACACGGCGGGTGTGACCGGTCGGCAGGGGATGCTCACTCCTCCATTGCACCTGATCCCACCTCTGATGTTTTGGAGGTCCGTGTGTTGCTCTGCTCCTGTTTTGTATTGTTTAATGGACTTTTGAGCTTGAATTCTGTTCGTTTTCTCCATATATTTCATCCTTATAAATTTTGTAAACACAGATCATATAGTACTAATTTTATCGCATCAGTCCACGAACTTTTTGGTAAACCCTTGTATTCTTGTAGTTGATGTAAACCTTTTTAATGTGTATCATTTTTTTTTTCTCAGAAAATATTGCGTACATTGTATGAGCTTGCAGGAGCTTCATTTTCTACATTTTGTATAACAACTCTATTTTTTATTCCATTCACGTGACACAGAGCTGATTGATGCGATGTAACTTGTACTGTATCCATTATTAATATCTGTATTACCTTTCTTACATGTACTCGTATACAGTTATTTTATTACAAAAATTTAAAAAAAAAAATACATATTAAGAGGGTACTAATATCACATTTTCCAATTCCTTCCTTATCATAGCTGACGGGCAGAATATTTCAAGGATTGATGATATTGCTGCACAGATATCATTACATCGTGTCGTTCCTAGTTGAAAAGTTTTGAGTTAAAACAGATTAAACATTTTCAGTCCAGAGTAAGTTATCATTTTTTTTTATGAAATGATATAATGCAAAGGAAATTTGCAGCAATTTGAATTAATCTTTAGAAAGTTTAACCATTAATCAATATTTATGCAAAATAAAATAAGGTATAGCCTTATGTCGAAGCAGTTTGTAGATATGGTTTTTACTTCAAGTCGAAGAGAATAATGACGTCATGATTTATACTGGCTACAGCATGTCGTAGGTACTAAGAATTTACAAGAAAATCAATCTAAACTTTCCCAGTATAATAGATATACCTCTTTTTCTTTTTCATTACCTGATTTGCATAGAAACGTAACAATTTAAACTAACCTTTACCCGCTTGCGTATCTCTCTCTCTTAAATCCAATGATGGGTAGCAATCTTCATCTTTTTTTCATATTTATATAAACTAACATTTAGTTATGTTTATGAATGCAATTCAGGGTTGTATTTACATAAACCAAAAACACTAGATTAACTTTTGTGCATGATTTGACATATATGCGGAAACATATTTCATATTTCCATTGTTCTCTGCCATTTTTGGAGACCAGGTCTTTCAACAAAATGTTGGAATTTCGATGGGCCCTTTTGTGCTCCTTAATTAGCTGACCTGTTTTCATTTTCCTATGAAGCAGATTTTATTCAAAAACTTCTACATGAGAAGAAGAAAACACTTATTGTGACTTCAACTCAACATTTAGATATATCGACGTCGAATTATCAATTGGCAATAGTTACTTCCATTCATATGTCGACTTGATATATCCCAGTGAACTTGAGATAAAAGACACTTCAGAGTCTACCACATCTGTTTCATATTTGGATGTTTTACTGAATATAAAAGAAAAAGGCAAACTAACACTTGGATTGTATCACAAATGAGATGACTTCAGCTTTTCCATCGTGAACTTTCCTTATTCATGGAGCAATATGCCACTATCAACTGCACACTGTGTTTACATCTACTAACCTATTCGAAACTGATCCGAGTATGATCATTTTTTTTTTAAACCGAGGCAGGCTACTGACAGATAATTGGATTTTACAAGGATTTCAACAATCCCGTTTAAAGTCAGCATATCGTAAATTCTATGGTCGTTATAATGACCTTGTTAGCAAATATAACCTGTCATAGAGTCGTGTGTTGACTGAAGTTTTATACCAATTGTTAGACCTTTGTTTTTATTACTGAATTTGACTACGTAATGTTCCGTCGAACTGATCTTTACATGCGGCTCACGGCGGATGTGACTGTTAAACAGGGATACTTACTACTACTAGGCACCTGATCCCTCCTCTGGAATTCCCAGAGTCTGCGTTTCAATCTCTGCTCACAAATTTGTATTGATTAAGGATTTTATGAGATCCATAAATCTATTGTAACCTAGTCAGGATGTGATATTTAGTCTGATATTGAAAAAAATATATATAGATCCGATCGTTAACATATTTAAAAAAATAATAATAATCCGCGTCTAATTTCTGTATTTTTAGTGATATTGTACAATTATAAGTACAAAAAGCACTTTCAGTTCATCTTTAACATATTTAATTAATTATATTGTTAATTTCTAATTATGATAAATAATATTAATCATATTGTTCGAATATGAACAATGAAATGTTCATAACACTCTAAGCAATAAGCTTTGCTTACCTGCATGAAATTATAAATAATCCTATAGTAAGGTTTGATATATAACTAAATTATAATCTTTTGAAAATAATTTATGATGAATATTGATGATAAGAAAAAAAAAACGTTTTAACGAATTACTTTAACAATAATAGGATGAAATATAAGCAAAAACCATGACACGAAAGCTTTCAGAAGGTGAGACAAACATAGTCCCAATGAAAAGTGCTTCCACAACCGGCATCATCTTATCTCTAATGAAACTACTGCATCGCTTACATGTAAAATTCATTTCATGTTGCTGCTAACAAAATATTATAATGAAATCAGGTGCATTAAAAGGGAATTTTTATCTTAATTTTCTTAGTGTACTCAGGTATGTTTAGACAGTATCCAGTTAATTTTTCGGCGAATTTAGACTTTTTTCGTAAAATGTAACATTGATAAATCAAAAAGCTATAGATCAAACATTTAGTATCATCATCCATTGTATAGACGTCATTGAGGGTTAGGCTAAAAGAAACACTCCACTACGATGTCATAACGTGACGTCTATAAATAGAAAAAAAATGCCTTAATGAAAAACTGAAAAGTTCAACACTACCCCTGGATAATTCATTTCTTTTTGTGAAAATTATTATGTAGAAAAATCACTGGGTTATGAAATGTGATGCTAGAATCCTACTCTCCCGACACAGAAAAAAATTATTCCAAAGTTTTGCATGAAACATTAAGAACAGTTTTTATATTTTGTACTCACGATCAAGAAATTGTCATCAATTCATGTTAATTATACAATTCTATCAGCACTTTCCAAGTAATATAGAATACAAGCTTTCGATACGATTAAAAATTATGTTTCAAAGTATTCGCCGTAGTGTTGAACTTTTGCATCTTCATTGTTAGAGGAAAGGATGATCGGGATTTCAAAACACTGCCTGTCTGGATTATAAGAAAACATGATAAGAATAAATCTGCATACCTGATTCTTAATCTTAAATTCCTTATGGATCACACATGACATTCACGGTATATGCTTTAAAACTCTCATATGTTTATGTACATGAATTCTCGTCACGACGAGAATTCATGTAAATAAACATATGAGAGTTTTAAAGCATATACCGTGAATGTAAATAGCGAAGTATTCATCATAGGGGTTAAATACCAAACCCATGACGTCATAACTATTGATCAAATATTTGCCTAGTGAAAAATTTTTCACTAGGCAAATATTTGATCAATAGTTATGACGTCATGGGTTTGGTATTTAACCCCTATGATAAATACTTCGCTATTTATACCACCAAAAGACGACAATATTTAGTTTATTTTATTTTTAGAATGTTTCTATTCATTTCTTGGACCTGAAATTAAACTTTAGAGTTTGCAGCAATTTAAGAACGTTCATATTAGCACGGTGCATTATATATGTAAAATTAAAAGGCACCGAAGCTGGTTTGTTAATGTGTTTATTACTTAAAAAATGACTCCAAAATATGATTTCATAATATGCACTGGCTATGGTATGTCGTCAGTACTAAGTATGCATAAGAAAACGTAATTAAACCTTCCGTGTAAAATAGATATACCTCTACCGCTTTGTTATAAAATTATTTGAATGTAAACGCATATACCTAGCCTTACCTCACTTGTATTATTAATTTTCTTTTAATTTCCTTATATCTCTGGAAAGATTATTAATAGTCCAATTATTTTAAATTAGACACAAATTGATATGTAAATAATTTACTAAAATTCAAATTTAACCTTTGTTAAAAAGTATTACTGAAAATGATTTCAAAAGAGAGCAATAAAATAATACCTCTTTGATAATTTCTGTTTTGTTTTCATTCACTTCCCTATAACACAGGAATGAATGTTAATTGTCTTTAGGCATAAGGAAAAGAATATAAAAGAAATGAGCATAATATATATAGCAAAAATGATATACCGGTACGTTAGTTGAAAGGTTCTTTTGCATACACAGGCATTACTTATTTTCTATTTTCGAAGAAAAGGAAGTCCGTGATACTATAGGATTCTTCATGAGTCTTCTAGGTTAATAATATTTTTTTTCATTATTTTTAAAGCTGCACATATACCCTTCATTAAGGAAAAAAGGGAGAGCAAACTTATAATACTTTTTCCAATATCTTATAAAACAATAATTGAATAAATTTTCAATATCTACTTTTGTATTAAAGAGCAATCTGAATGTAAAACATATTAAATTTCAATCAATTCAAGGATTTTGGTATATTTGCGCGTCTATATTTTCATAACATTTCAAAGTTAACTGCATGTTATTATAGCCATGGTCGTCTTGTGGAAGAGAGGGTTGAATATAACCCTTGTTTTCAAAATCTGATAATAAATCGCTGAAGGCTTCTTCTCTGTCTTTACGCCTGGAACATCCTTTTATTCTGTTGCCTATGAACTTTACGAACATTCCCATTAATGTCAAAGCCAAAAGTGCAGAAACAATCATCGTTATAATTGAGGGAGTCTGCAAATACCATTCACCTGTAGAAATACAGAGAGGTCATGGAAAAGTCAAACTTTTCCTACAAATTCAAAAGATTGTTGTGCAGTTTCTTATATTCACTAGCATTGGATTGAAGCAAATGCTGTTGTCTGTGAAATACCATATATATGACCAAACAGCGAATTTTTAGCACACAGTGTAGAAAAGGAAATGTTTAGCTACATTTACAGACTTAAAAATGGAAGCTTGCATTGGAAATTAATTATTCTCCATAAGGTATTGCGTCGGTTAGAAAATATAGGAAAAAATGCGATAAACTGCTTTTGCTTAAGTAATTTAGGTGAAACATTATTCAATACAATTTATCTTATCAGTAATTCATATCTGAGCAAAGATATTTAATTTGAATATTCCACAGCAGTTAGTAGTTACTGTGGAATATTCCGGACACTTCACATTTCGGACTACATTTCTCAGTCACAAAATTTGCTTGGAAACAGAATTGACTGAGATAATGCGTTTTGACTGTACGATATCATTTCGTTTTGCAATTGTCAAAATAACATTAAAAGGTTTAATTATTGCTTATAATTGTAAAAATCACTAATTAGGATCCGACCTTTTATACAAAAATGACCACTCCACCCTGCCTCACATCCGTTTACACAAGTTCCGTTTATCTTTGAGCATGGTTTTCTGTCCACACAGTGACCACATTCAAATTCACAGTCTGATCCGTATATGTTGTCTTCGCACTCTGAAAATCACAACAAATGGCTTAAATTAAACTTTAATTACTTAAAAAACAAGTGTTAATCATGACGACCTCATTACTTTTTAAGTAAGATTGATTGTATGATTTAATGTTGTTTTACGTCCCATTCGAGAATTTTTCACTCATATAGAGACGTCACCATATACCGGTGAAGGGCTTCAAATTTTGACCTTTACTCGGCACTCACGGCCATTGCGCAGTGAGGGATCTTTATCGTGCCAACGCCTGCCGTGACACGAGGCCTCGGTTTTTAAGGTCTCAACCGAAGGACCCGCAACTTTCACGTCAAAGTGCCGAGCGCCTGGCGAAGGAACAGTTGCTACCCATTTTTATCGTCTTAGATCAGTCGCGGCCGAGATTCGAACTCACGACCTCCCGATCACGAAGTGAGCGCTCTACCGACTGAGCTACCGTGAACGTTTTTTTAAGTAAGAGGTGCGACATTGAAGATTCCCCTAAGTATAAATTGCTTGGCCTCAATAACATTCCTTATTGGGCATAGAGTCAATACGTTAAAATAGAGTGTGCATATATATATATATATATATATATATATATATATATATATATATATATATATATATATATATATATATATATATATATACTGTTTCTCGTATCATTCCTCAGCGAAATCAGCTTAAAAAGAAGAGATTAAATCAGAGTATTTTTTTTCAGTTAATTATTTCAAGGAAAAAATATCGATAACCTTTCCTAATGATAAATCCAGTGGGCAGTAAATACTCGAAAATTTATTATTCCTTTTTGTACATATACAAAAATTGATAGAGAAAAACATGATTTAGCCTAATATCTTCCTCACGATAAAGATCCTTCACTACTCAATGGCCCCAAGTGCCAAGATAAGGTCTGAATTATTTAGGGCCTTAATTACAAAGTAAATTCCGATATCACCTGCATGCATACAGTATTTACGTCTCCCAACTTATTCGATACTTAAGAGGATGATCTGAGTACTATCAATTCTAAAACCGAGACAGGAAATTTACAGATAAGTTGATGATACAGGGATTTCAACAATCTCCTTTTAAGTCCGCATATGGTCTTTATAATGACTTTCGTTAACACAATCTTTCACTGAGTCGTATGTTGATGATATGTGTCATACTAGGGTCTTTGTTTTTATATTTTATTTTACTATGGAATGTTCCGTCTACCTGATCAATACATAGGGCTCACGGCGGGTGTGACCGGTCGGTAGGGGATGCTTACTCTTCCTAGGCACCTGACCCCACCTCTGGAATTTCCTGGAGTCCCTGTTTTATTTTTTGTTCACAAATCTGTATTGTTTGTAGATTTGTATGAGATATATTACTTTTCGCTTTATTTACCTTATCATTTCAAGATCTTCACTGATTTGTGATAATATATCTATGTGGATGAAAAATTATCGACTGGGAAGTAAAACAAGTTACAGTTAATCAATCCCTCTCATTCAAAATTCAAAAGAAAATTCATGTAAATTAAAAGTTATGGTAGCATTAATTTATGGTAACAAGTACAAAGTCTTCACTTGTTTCGAATGTTAAAAAATATAGATGGGTCCTCTATTTATTTATGAGAAGAACAGCATATAGAAAAAAATAATAAAATGCACAAGGAAATGAACATCTATCATAAGGAAATCATTTGTATTGTTATCAAGGTGTAATCAAACACTTTCAATGTTAAATGCATCTAATGCTAATGGTCGTTAAACAAACACATTTGATATCCATACATACGTTCACAATTACCTGTTAATTGCACTGCAATTCTAAATCGTAGTATTGTCTTATTTCATATAAATATTTACCATCACACTTTGGACCATTCCAGTGAGCTTTACACCCCCTAGGACATACTCCTGTGACAGGATCACAATATTTCCCTATGGAACAATGTCCACATATGTTGTTGCAATCTCTTCCGTAATGCCCAATTATACACGCTGTTAATGGGAAAAAAGTTTCAAAAAAATTTCCAAAGAAAAAGTATATATATTAAAGTAAATGATGTGAAGTGTGCATATGCAATTGCTATCAAAAGCTCTTTGAAGTAGAACATTCAGTAAATAATTAAGCTTTTTCTAATCGAATAGCGTGCATAGCGGCAAAAACTTAGAATAATGACGTCATACTGTTTTTGGAATACGATGAGTGTGTTGAAACAAAAAAAAATATTGATATTGAATTATCTTCAACAATTTAGAGGGGGTTGGGGGTTGGTTGGTTTTAAAGCAAGGAATTAGAATTCCATTGATTTCAGAACATGATTCAATTCCGATAGGTATTCTGCATTCAATTTACCTATTTTACCTATTAAAAATCAATGAATTATCAAAACAATAAGCGCTTTAAAGGTCAAGTATAATATTTTTTTTGAAAATTTATAATTATTCATGATTATCAGCCTTTGGAACAACATGAATAGCATTATATAGTCTGTTAATTTTTTTGCCACCAATTACATCACCAATCGTCGTTTAAATTTACCTGTGTGACAAGTGGATCACTTATTGTAAATCGCTTCTCTCCCTTGACGCGTGACGTCATAAGAGACAACGAGAAATAAAAAGTACAAACTTTATATTGCCGGGTATGGAACATTATTGTTGTGGAGATGTTGCCGTGTACGCTTTTAACTGTACCAATTAATTTGGACAAGACATGAGTATATATTTATTTTCTAAGGACCCGAAATTGAGAAAAATATGGGCATTCAATTTAAAAAGAGATGATGTTGAACCCAATCAACATGCGACGCTATCTGAGCGACATTTTACATGACCAGTTTACACTTACAATTTTATTAAACATAAAACGATTCACGAATTTCTTGGTTTTATTTCAAATTTATATTGTATATTTGTTTGGGTTTTTGGATTTTCGTTACAATTGAGTAGTAGACAAGATCACAGGCACTTGACGAATGGTTTGTGGACATCCCCCCCCCCCCTTTCCTACTGAGAATTTAACTTATCAAATATACATGAATTCCGTGTCTGTCATTAATTCAGGAATGAGTTTGCATTAAAGATAAAACATTTTTATTATTTTGGGAGCGATATGCTTCATACTTTTATTTTACATCATAACACAAACTTTAATTTTAACTATAATTGCCTAGAATTTAAACTTTTATTGCTGGAAATTAACGTCCGTAACGATATTTTTACCGAAATTTTAATTTGATATCTGATTCATGCCAGACTCCAAGAATCATACTTCAGCGTTCTATACTGAACAAAATTGGTCAAATTCAGCTTTATTTGTTCAAGCATTAACTTCCGTAACATTACCTAAAAATCAATGGTAAAAAGAAATTGATGTAAAAAGTTAACTATACCAGATTTGTGGACAATTGTTTTTTCAAGTTCACTGATATGTCCTTTAGAGAATTATGACTTTCAATTTGATATTTGAAACAATATTTTTTTTTTCATGTTTTATACCCTGAATTGGTCCTTTTATCGTAGAATGACTGATATACCGTTAAGGAACAATATCTACAACTTACCAAAAACGGAAAATGATATCAAATATCGAAGATTGGTATAATAGGAAGGAAGGAATTTATGTATATTTCCTAAGTTATCGTGTCTAAAAAATTCAGTGGGGATGGGGGTATATACACTGACAATTCGTCAGGTGACTGTGCACAAGAATTCATCTGTCCTTCCCGAGGCGCTGATATACCCATCCGACAAATCTGCGGGATGTATGTAGAGTAGGAAATGATTCAGGAAATACCATTTGCATGTTGTTATTTTTTTTTTTTCATTATGTACATAAATGTTATTCTTTCAAAGAAAAAAAATCCAAACTAAAAAAAAAAAAAAAAAAAAAAAAAAAAAAACCTTAAAAGGGGTGGGGGGAGGGGGGAGTCTTTTTTCTGAATAAAAAATTGGATATATTGAGGTGTGGGAAATTGACCTTACTGTAACAAAACGGGAAGGGGTTTGCTACCATCCTTTCCTGAAAATTTTAAAAGTAATAAATTACTTCTAGAAAAAAAAAAGTAAGGGTTAAAAGCAAGAAATTAATTCTAGGAAAAAGTCAGGGGAGCACCACCTCCCACGATACTTCCTGTCTGTACGTAAAGCATTTTCCTCGTATATTGTACAAAGTGATTGTTCCTCAATTTTCCTGTGCACAATATTTGTTTTTCTGCAGCATTTTTTTCTCTTGCTGTCGGCATCGTAACACAGTTACCACACAATTACAACATGAAATCAGAATAGAGAGGTATAGTTGAATATTATTTTTTCTTTAATCTAAAAACTAATTTAGGTTGATGTAATTGATTTTGAAATATTTATTAATGAAAGCGTCTTATGGCGTAACCAGAATTGAAGTGATGTGTACACAGAGAGCGACAGGGGGTCGGGAGGTGACGGTGTTAGGCTCCAACTTTCAAAAATCAAAATCTTATTATAATACATTACCAAATTACCATGATTTAATTACACTTCAACTAATGTTGGGGGGGGGGGGGTAATCACTCTTTCAAATAACATTTTCAATAGTAAATGGTAAGGTTTGGAAATAAGTGGGGGAGGTGGGGTGCCCCCCCCCCCCCAACTAGTGAAGGTACAGAAGGTTCTGCCTTTTAACAGTTATTTCATTCATTTTCTGGCAAAATAAAAATTATGACATGTAGTTTCTGTTTACAAAATAAAAGACGTATTAATATTTATTATCTTAACGTAAAGTTAATACTTTCATGGAAACTTATTTTGCATGTAGTATCAAAAGCACGTATATATATATACAAAATGTTAACTTTTAAATCATATACATGTACTAATAGATCATATCATTCAACGATGCGCTTGAATTTTAATTTCTCGAAGATCTTTAAAAAAAAAATCAATGTATTAAAGAACAATTACAAATCAATGAATGACTTGGCAATGGGTTAATAAACGGTTTCAAATTTTATTATAGAGTCATGATAATTTAAAATTCAAATCAAAACAGTATCACACAAAATAATTCGAAATACGAATATTTGTTGGATGGGAATGATTTTTTTCCGGATCTCTCTCCCTCTCTCCTTATTTGTTTATTTTGGGGGGTGGGGGTGGGGTGGGGGAGGGTGATGCGTAGGCACTTGCATATTTGCATATCTAGGCAGCTACGCGCCTGGAGCCTTCGGACGAAACAGAATCGGTCGAAGAAGAATAATCATTTTCATGTACTTTCCTTGATTGGCTCAAACATGTAGAGCCTATTCTTAACTGAAAGATCTACCTCTGGTATATCAACATCTCCGTTCCCCAAAATTTGCCATTTTTTAAGATAATCGAGAGCACTAAATTATGTTTTATACACTACTTATACTATATTTATATTATTACTACTATCAGTTTCTGATGTTGATTGTCTCTTATGACGTCACAAAAAGGGGAAGTAACTCTATTGATAAATGTTATTTTTAGCGATTTTTGAACAGGTAAATAAAGAAAACAACGAGGTTTAAAATTTTACGAATATTCAGATTCCCTCTTTTTAACTATTGTTTACAACATGTATCATTTACAAGTGTTTCTATTTCCTATGAATTTGACCTTTAACCAAGTATTACTGAAGTTAAATCAGTGTAAAAATATGAAACATTCAGATAGGCTTTATGTAATTGAATTTTGTTATCAATACAAAAAAAAAAAAAAAAAAAAAAAAAAAAGATTGTTAAACTTATTATTCGGCTCATACATCACAATTCCTTTTTTTTTTTAATTTCAAAAAAAAAAAAAAAAAAAAAAAAAAAAAAAAGCTGAAAGTGTTTTATTCACTTACATATTCTTACCACCCTATGGTTTACCAGGCCTAGTATTTCACTTCAAGATTTTTTTTTTTTTTACTTTTAAGTGTACATGTATTACAAATCCCTTCCAATCCAATTAACATAACCTCAGCATAATCAAAAATGAAATAAACAATTTAATATAAATTCTGAACTGGTACGCTTTTTAAGGAAGGGGTCAAAATAAAGTAAAAAGTATTATTTTACTATAATGTTTAATACTTCAGACGTTGCGTGATTCCGTGTAACACCTATATGTCGCATCGTAAATTGAAAAGATCAATATTTTGACGCATTAAAAAGGAGTTGTGAATGTATTAAGAATTAAGAAAACGATGAACATTTTTATTGCCTGTAAATTTAACTTTTAACTTTGTCTGAATAAAGGTTATTGGGTCGATCGTAAATGTATGCACAATCATAATGATCCAGTTTCATGCAATCACTAAAGACGGAAAAACACTCTTTATATTACCCAATACCAAACAATCCTTATATTACCTAATATCGAAATTTAGGTTGTATGTTATATGGGAATTTTTCAAAGAATTGTCGTCTTAATTAAGAAAAAAAAAACATGTGAACTGATTCCACTTACTTTCGAAAACCTCATGAACTTTAGAAAAGAAATTATTTATTTCCCCTCGTTTTGATAGGATTGAAAGCAATCTCGATTAAATATTCATTTATCTGTTCATCTATCTGCTTACTCCTCCATGGCACCTGATTCCACCTCTGATGTATTAAGAGGTTCGTGTTTGCTCTGCTCCAAATTTGTATTGTTTTAAATGACATTTGAGATTGATTACGGTTCATCATCTTCCAATTTCATTCATTCTTTAGTTCATTTTTAAGGATTTAATGATCATGTAATGATTTAAATGTTTTTGCTAAGATAGTTTTAGATTTGAATTTCTAAGAATATTTGCGAAAATTGAGAACTAAGTCATATATTAAAAGAATACTTAGGATTCAAATAAGAATATTATTTTCTCTTCAATCTTTTTTATTCAAATAATAAAAAAAAGATCTTTTTTTTAAATATGTGATTCATAAAAATAGAGTAATGTAATCTCTTTTCTCATCATCTGTCATACCTATTTCAATCAAACAATTAAATACTATAGTACCACTATAAGAATTAATGATATTACTATAACACTTCTTATATATACACTATATCATCTAGCTCTTACAACATTCAGGCTCATTCATAAATGTGTTGCTACATCCATAAATACAAGACCCATTAAATGCATCGCACTGTCTATTGCGGCATCTCTGATCACAGTTAGCGCATATTGTTCCATAATGCTGCGATAGACAACCTATACACAATCAATGAAGTCAAAAGGCAATGACAATAAATCTTACTCTGATGCTTGTTATTTCTACGATACATGAAGACATGAGATACATTTTCTACACCAGTTTAATAATCTTTTTCTCAATCAATATCCTGTTTCTTGCATTTTGATTCATTACAATCATCAACAATAAATGAGTGTCTGTACCTTTATTTGCTTGGGTTGCATCACAGAATGACAAAGAATTTACGTTAGATAAATATACGTATAAAAATCAATTTAAAAAGTACTCACCCATCACTTTTACTTCACATACTTCAATAGTTGCAAAATATGGTTCATACAACTCACAGTCTGTGGTAACTGGAGGATTTTTTGAGTTATATAAAGCTATCCCCTGAGTCACGTGATTCACAGTTATATTCATCACCTGCTCAGGACAGGTAGAATAATTGTGAGAAAATACTTTAATCCCAGATGATGACAGAGATATATAGGATGAATCATTGAACAAAAACACGGAAAACCCAGTATGTCTATTAACAGCTGAAATAATAGAAATGCATAAACCATTTTCCTTGTGTCACATAGTTCTCATCAATTAATTGAACTCTTATGAACCTTTAAGGTAAGATTGTCGATCAAAGGGAGATAACTCTTACGAATCACTTAAGCGTTAGAAACCGGTGAAATTTAAACAGGAGATAATAAGCATTCGATCGCTAATGATTTTCGTCTGGCAAACACCATGAACGTGATGATAGGCACAAACAAAGGTCATTTGAAAGGGCATTTTGAGTAGAAAATCGTGTAACAATTTAAAGTGCAGGAATCTCCGAAGAATTTAGCGGACATATGTAAGACGTTTAGCGTGAGGCACGACTGATGACAAAAAGAGGACTAGTAAGTTTATTTTCAATACGGAACTGGGCAAGTTGCACGGTTATGCTCTATTTGAAAACCCTTTGAAATCGATTAAAAACAGATTATATTCCTCACTGAAAATTGCTTTTCACCAAATTCTCCCTAGATAGATTTCAATTAGAATTTTATAAACTGTTTTTTTTTTAATTTTATTATCTCAGAAAGGACAAGTACAATGTGAAAAAAGAAAGGGAGAGGATTGAAGTCAAAAACTCTGGTAGTTAATATCAAGACCTATTTTCAAAACTTCTAATATAATTATATGCACTAGCTATATATGTTTCAACATTGACTAATAAGTTTCGCTGACTTCTAGGCTTAACTGATTGCCCTGTCCAAGGATAAATTTTGGTTCTTTTAGAGTTAATACACGAACAAGCTGGTGCATGTAGGTACATTGCATTTTGTTTTTATTTTCTCTTTGAAGCTTGAAGTAACCTTTGATGGAGGCTTGTAGAGACAGCTGGCGCAGGTTGTAATTAGGATAGTAATACTATAGGTGGGCTTTTTCCAAAGTACAGGTTTCCCCCAGTAAGTAATGATGTATAATTTAATATTTAGATAGATTTTAGATTGAATGATTTAAATGAGGACCTGGGTATATGTGCCCTCAACTATACAAGTTACCTTCTGTGAAGGAAGTTCTACTTTTATTAGTATCTCATTTTTAAATAAATGAAATGAGTGGAGAAAACGAACAGTATTCAAGCTCAAAAGTCAATTAAACAATTCAAATATTGGAGCAGACTAAACACGGACCTCTAAAACTTCAGAGGTGGGATCAAGTGTCAAGGAGGAGTGAGCATCCCCTGCTAACCGGTCACACCCACCTTTTGCTCCTTGTCATGATCGGGAAATAACATGATCGTGGAATAAACCTCTCTTTTAAAAAAAATGGAAAACTTATTAATTGAAATTGTAACTTGAATACTAGTAATTACAATTGTAATTGTATTCAATTGAAGAATTAGGCAAAGTTTTTGTTATTAATAAATTACATAGGTGTGTAAATGACCAAATATCTAATATATATGTTTAGTTTTTACGCCAAACATAATATGCAATTTACAAGCAGATTAACCAGGGCACTTATTTATATTTTGTTTTATTAATAAAAAAAATACATTACTTGAATTTCGGAAATATATTTCCAAGTATGCTACATTCGACATTTGCCTTAATACCAGTTTCCACCAGGCTTCCTTTATGCCGTGTGATGCCAAAGTAAAGCTACATGTATCCACTCGCTCTTCTTGCAGGTACCCGTCTATTGCTTTGTCTGGTTGATATAGTGGAGGATGTTCATATGATGAACTCTGTGAGACTAGACATTTTAATCCTGGCAAAAGACTAAGGTTTTCTACAAATAAAAAATAAATCTGTTGAAGGGGTAACTCCATGGATAAAGAAAATGATTACTTGGCACATTGATACTCTACTCTTATCAATCTGAGTTTATTATAAAAAAACAAATGGTAAAACAAATTTATCATGCCATATATTTGACATAATTATACACCTGAAATAACCTTTGAAGAAACACAATATATTCATATAATTGTGTTAGATTTTTGAAATAAAAGAGAAGACAGTGACCAGTTTTATGTTGATGCTAAACAATGAAATGAAAGTAAAAAAATATAGAAGTTACCTAAACATTCCACAACAACAGTAAAAGCTGCTACAAACACTAACTGCGCATATATCTCCATTTTAACGGACTTTTCCTTGTTCTGAATAGCCGTGTCTTCAATTTCAAACAAAACAAAAGAGGAAGAAAATAAGGAGTTTAATTTGTAATATTTCTGTAGAGGTGCTACAAAATGGAATATTACTCTGTTGCTTTATCACTCAGAAGGTAATCAGAGATAACAGAAAGTATCAATAACAAAACTTACTTCCTTCTTTCTGATTTATCATACTTCTTTTCCTCACTTAATATTCAAGTGCCTGGTTGTTTTATAGAGTTATGGCAGCTGTAAAAAAAAAAAAAAAAAAGAAGAAGAACAGGTTTTCTTGTGAACTATAAAATTTAATTAATGTATCGTCCTACAGTATAAAGAAAAAAAAAACACACATGGATATCGGCTAAAAATAATACTGACAGTAAGATAAATAGATTACCCGGTATTTAATATTAAGAATTGCAGAAAAGAAATGACTTCCTGCCAGTAATACCAGATTTGTTTATGGATGACTTTAAAAACATTTAATAAGTTCTTAATATGGAATATTAGTATTGAATCTTGTTGGAAAATATTCAAAGAAAATTTCCCCGAAAAGCTATACCTTAATGAGCTCTTAACAGGAAAAGCAAGCTGTTTCATGGATGAGTTCGAAACTATGTCTTACACAATGTTCGTTGTGGTGTTTAGTACATCAATATAAATGTGCAGGTGTCTTTTACAATGACCTTCAAATTTCATGTAAACTACTTGAAAATGAAGATACATTTAATAAGTGTTTAATATGGTAAAGAAAAAATGCCTTCAACAAAAGTGTGTTAATAAAATAATATCATGAAATCGCTCATGAATAACAGTTTTGAAATGATGGAACACAAGCTGTATTGAACTTATGGTGTAGCAAAAATTATAATAAATTAAAATGTTTGCATTTTTGCTGTATTCTTGCTTTTACATGATTTTGTTTTATAGTTTCTTCAATTGTCAAAAATGTTAATGATTTCAATATTTTTTTCTTCAATTTTTAAAGGTTGATGTCCATGATTTATTCATTAATCTATTCACGCCTGGAAAGGGAGGGGGGGGGGGGTTGTGATCGAATGTCCGTCTTTCAGTCTCACGTCCGTAACACATTGATAGTGCCAATTCCTAAATTTATCTTTTTCATTGAATAAAATTTTATGAGATTTCCATAGAATCTCGGTTACATAATTCCATTATGCACCTCCTATATTACGTTTCGATCTATTTAACATACTAAACGCAGCTTTGTTAAGGCTGCATGAAGGGGGCGGGGTCTAGATTATACGGGAATTGCTTACTGTGACAACGCACAAAAATAGCAATTCCCCATAATAACATAAAATGAAATAATGTGCGACTTTAAACTGCATATGAGTAATGAACTACATCAAAACTTACCACTGCATTCATTTTTATCTCTACGCAGGTGAGTTAAGGCTAGGTATAGGCATTTCTATGCAAAAAAACTAATTAAAATGCCTAAGGACTATACCTATTATACAGAGAAAGTCAAAACTTATTGTCTAATACATACTTGGCACCCACGACATGAGATAGCCAGTACACATTATGACGTCATTGTTCTTTACTACACAAGATTTTAATGGACATCAACGAAAATGGTTCGGCGCAATGGCATACTATATTTATTTAACTGAAACAAGGTATATCAGCAAAATATTCCAAAGTTTGTTGGTATTGCTCCACAAATATCAACGGCTCAGTGGAATAATTTCTATTTGTGAAGTTTTAAGCTGAATAGGGGTAAAAATTTACAGTCTGGTATAAGTTTTCCCAGATTCCGATCATATGAGAAAATACCTAGGATTTGTGCAGCAGATTATTAATCTATATAATATTTATGTATTACTACCTCCAATAGGGAAAATCAGTGACGTCATAATATGACGTCATGATGTGTACTGGCTATGACATATCTGGGGTACTAAGTATGCATGAGAAAATAAATCAGAACTTTCTCTGAATAATAAATATACCTCTTATGCGTTTTTATAAGCTCGTTTGCATAGAAACGCCTAAACCTAGGCTTAAGGAGGTTGGATCCTGCCATCAAAAGTAATGAGAATTTTTTATCAAGTATATTTTTAGAATTTATACACATAGCTTAATTTAAAATCAAAACAAAAAATGGGGGTCAATGTGCTTCTTTTGGGACTATAGAGCATTTAGTTTGACCTTTTTGCACTGTAAATACGTCTTACACATAAATCAATTTTTCCCCCCAATAGTTTTATTCAAATAAATTATGGGAACAAACACAGTCTTATTTCATCTTGAATAGACACATTTAAATTAGTGACAACGAAATTTTTTTTTTCAAATTACTCCGCATGTTCAATTATTTGACCTTTCTGCACTCAGAAATTTTCATTTTTCTGGCATTAAAAATTTAACAAGCAAAGAAAACATTTGAAAGTAATGACATTTTACTGAATTTACGAAGAAAGGTTAAAAGTATCTTATATTTTCAGAAAAGAAAATCAAAAGTGGGGGTCTGTGATGTTAATTTTTAGATATTACTAAAATAGTGCTAATTTTAAGCTTAAATTGGGGCTATTTTTTTCATTATTTTCACAATACATTTGCTATATTTATAAAATATGATGATAGAATTCATGACAGTTTATTTAATAGATAATTTAGGACCAGTATAAAACAGTTCACTGCACAAAATAACTCTGTGTGCAGACTGCATGTAAAAATAGGAATGTAAATTTAACATACTTTAAATACTTGAAAAGAAAGAAATTGTTAATTTCTTCTTTAAAAAACCTTCCGCCACAAAATATAGTTCCTCACTTAATGTTTTTGGTATGGAATTTAATCATGGAGTTTTAGCTGAATATAATTAAATTGGCATTGTAGAATCCAAATTTATTTTAAGAATTTAAACATTATGCAGAATTTTTGAAATATAGGTTAAGATATAAATCTGCTCAAAAGCTCAGGAGCGAACCTCGTTAACTCACATGCATAGTTAATTAAATCCCACACAGCAAGATATAAACAAGTCACTGATCGCAATGCACTTGTCGACATGACGTCATCACGGTAAAATTTGACACATTTTATGTGCAGTGAGAGGTCAAGTAACTTTTTTCACAGTGAAAAAATGCATTTTGTTATTAAAGAGAATATTATTTGCAAATATTTGCAAAGGTAAACCATCAATACCAATCTGAAACCTTTGTTTAGTGCAATCATTTAAAAACTATCGTGAGAATGTATTGAATTAATTTTACCGTGTTTTGTACAGAATTTGCATGTTTCACGCCGAGGTGCCTCATTAAATTCCGTTTCGCAAGGGCATACAGTTTATAGATTTTGATCATTTTTTAGATATACATAAAGAAAACATTCCTTAACTTGAAAAGTGCTGCCGCTTATAAAAATATGAAACAGAAAAGGCAGAAATTGCGATGTCTTTATTTTAAGATCAGTTAGATATATCAAGTCTTGTTAATTACTTGTAATTAGGTTACAGAAAGTTTCTTTTTCTTCTTCTCGTTTTTTTTTTATAACTTCTGCCTAATAGAAATTTAAAAGCGGAAGCTAAAAGAAAAGTAAAAAAAAAAATCTATCAGAATTTTAATAGTTTGTCGAAAGACTTGAACTTCGAAGACACATAAATGTCATATAATGTCAACTTCAGAAATTTTTGACGTAAAATCAGATTGATTTTTGACGAACTGTTTTTGCTGATGACCAATTACAAGATGTGAAAAAGCAAATGAAAATGGACTTATGCTTTTATACTTTTAAGATTTGTGAGCTCAGTGTATTGTATTCATACAAGTCTTTTCTTGAGATTAAATGATTTTTTTTCTTTGCTGTGAATTTATAAAATCAGATGGAAACATACTGCCGCATTATTTTTCAATTAATTATGATATTTATGAGCTTTAATTTCACTATCAAATCATTGCCAAAATGAATTTCAGACAGGTAACTTTGCACGTCTGTGTCATGTTCTGAATTATGAATTTACTGGATGGGAGCAAATACAAAATTTAGAACATGACAACTTTGTCCTGTTGTAAATCTTGTACTACTCCCATCCGGTAAATTCAATATTCAGAACATGACATCTGTTTATTTCTTTCTAGACCCGGCCAAGGGTAGATATATCTGATTTGACTTTCGCAAAACTGCTTATTGATTTACAATCGTATAGATTATCCATTTTAAAAGGAATTGTATGTTCATACTAACTCTTAGAAGTATAAAAATGAATATATGTGTTTTATTTGTCTTTTCCTTATTTGTATATTGATATTTTTATTCTCATCTGTGTTCTACTTTGTATTCCTTTTATTCTCAGTCAACACAGTCTCCGTGAAAATATAATAAAGCAAAAAGTGTTCAAAACCTATTTTTATCTTATAATAAAAAAAATAGTTCGAGCGATAAGTAATTTCTTGCAATTGCAACTGTTGCTAATGACTGTGTTTTAATCTATCAAATCTATCTTTTTTGATGATAATACCTTTGTACCTGCCCCATTTTTTTTTTTAAATCGAAGGATTCGTTTTAATAATGCATCATTCGTTGTAAGTTTTTTAGGTCCATCAAATGTGAAAATGAAATAGATTTTTTTGAAAAAGAAAGGTACGTAGAACGTATTCCTTTCTCTCATTTATTTTAAATTTTATTATTTCAAAGAGTTAAAATTGATTGAAATATTATTAATTTTAAAAGGACATTCTATTTTTATATAGGATAAATGTTTGAAAGGATGAGATCAGTATCAGCACAAGAGTAATGCGTCATAAATTTAAGATGGAGCATGTAAAGAAACATATCCTTTTTTCTGGTCTTTGTTCTTTGCACGATTCGTATGGAATCCTATTGGAAAATATTTAAAGAAAAATTCCCCAAAAAGCTATACCTTAATGACTTCTTAACAGGGAAAGCATGCTGTTTCAAGGATGAGTTTGAAAATATAAGTCTTATTCAATGTTCATTGTGGTGTTTAGTACATCAATATAAATGTGCAGGTGTCTTTTACAATGAACTTCAAAGTTCAAGTAAACTACTTGAAAATGACGATACTGGATTGGTGGATCTTCATGTGAATCCCGGCTGGGGTTACTGGTCAGGTACTGAGATATGAAGATAACAAACAGTATTCAATCTCGAAAGTCCAATGAAACGATACAAATTTGAAGCAGAGCAAACACGGACCTCAAAATTTAAAATTTAGAATTACATTAATTTAATTAAATGATATAATTTGCTTTTTAGAAAAAAAAATATGATTAAAAACAGTAGTTAATATCAAGAAATTGAAGGCGAATTACAGACTTTGACATGAAAGACGAAGCTTAATCCTTAAAATAATACGTATGAATTGGATTAATTTTTTTATGACTTTTAATGCATTTACTACATCAAAGAGTATGTTTATATAAAAAGGGTCCTATATTAATAACGATTTTACATTTTCGTACATTAATGAATAAAAAAAACATAATTGTTATACCAAAAAATTCAAATAAAAGAATTATGATTAGTTTTATTCTTCTTCTATGAATAAGTTTGGATAAGCTAGCTTAAACTCTAAAGTACAGCACGCACTAACATAGATTGGCAGCAAGGGTTGATATTTTTATACTGATAAGACAAGTTATATCTTTATCCAAAGGATTTTCAAAATGTGATCCTAGAAGGTTCCAGTTTGAAGACCATTGTTACTTAAAGAGCAAAGCAGAGATAACTTGGAACAAAGCTACGGTGGGTTTTTTTTATGTCTAAGACACGGAAAAAGTAGTAGACTAAAAGAAAAAAAAAACCCATCAATTTCTTACATGTCATAAAAAGTTTTTGATGCACGATCTTGCATTAATTTTCCTAAATTCTGGCAACGTCATATTCTTTTTATGATGACAATAAAAACAGACTTCAATGCTGCAATGTTGTACATATTATTACTGCAAATGCTAGCTTCAGTGTAAAAGAAGAGGGTAATAAGAGAGTAATAAGTAATCATATGTAAATAGTTATAAAAGAACTACTAATCTCCCTCCATTTCAGATAAAAGAAAGATAAGAAAATCATAAGGTATAGTGATGGAATTGAAAAAAAAAAAGGAATCGCGAGAACTTATTTGAAAATTCCTTGAAATTTAATTAATTATAATTTTTAGCTTTAATTATTAATTTAAAATCTTATCAACATAGAATGATTCTAGGCCTCTAGGATACAAAAATGTGATAGAATAATGTCCTTTTCTGACCACTGAATTAAGTGTCCCTAGAAAAGATGTAATAGTTCATCATCAAAAAATGTATCCATCTCTGTGACAAATTGAGTATTTATTCCAATTGATTGGTTTCACATAAGTCACAGGAGGACAACAATTTAGCCAATTTCCAAAATTTGCCATTCTTATTATATTTTCCAAAAAAATAGAGCAAATTTCTGATCCGAAAACATGGAGCATAAACGTACCTATCTATCTAATTTAAATATTACCTGCATTTGTGTTAGATGCAGCCTATGGAAATATTAGATAAGAAAGATTGTGTTTAATGTTTTCCAATGCGAAACTCTCCCTCTCCCTCCATCTCTCTCTCTCTCTCTCTCTCTCTCTCTCTCTCTCTCTCTCTCTGTGCATTTTATATGTCATGTTATAAACTGATCTACTTACATGTAAAATCTTATCTTGTAGCACAATGTACAATTAATTGGACATTATGTATCATTTGGATTGGAGCGACGGATCAAGAAATTGATGGACAATTCATCTGGGATGGTATTAAAGAAAAAACTATTTTTTTTTAAACTGGAGGAATGGTGAACCAAATAATAAGAACAACGGGAAGACTGTGTTGTTATCACCTACCCCAGTGGTGTTGTTATCACCTAACCCAGTGGGGAATGGTGTGATTTTCCATGTTCTGACCAATATTCTTATATTTGAGGGAAAAAACTATAGATTTTCTTCAGACCAACAGAAAATCATTTATTTAAAAAAAGTGGACATAATACGCCAAAAATATCAGTTAGGCCTATTATAATTGAACGTGAGAAAAATTAAAGAATGCAATAACTGTCTATATGATTGTTAGTTTTGAAGTATTTTTTTAAGGACATTATCACCCTATAATTTATCGTTCTTTCTTTGCTTTCTCATGATAAAACAATATTTTCCCATCATCTAGGTTTAAAATACATGAAATATCAAGGTAGTTTTTGTTCTTTTCAGCATTTTAAGAATGATACACATCTATAGTGTTTCATTGATGTTTAGTAAACTAATGTTAAAGTCGCATTTTTTTCTTCTTTTTTTTCTTTTTTCCCTCTAAGTCTGCTATGTATAAATGCTTCAGGCATCACTTTCGGTTTCACAATGCATATACATGTATATTATTTTATTTGCATTTCACAATTAAGTAAAAAAAAAAAAACATTCATCATAAGCATTTCTTCTTTAAATTTCATTTTTTTAAATAGAATTCTGCGTAGGGACAAAACGTAATAAATAAAATAAAAATAGAAATAAAAAAGGTTGATAGACTACCAAGAACAGAAGGCGACAGTAATAAGTGAGTATCAGACAGAGGCCGAGGTAGACGTCGTTATCCGACTGGAAACATTGTGGAGCAATCCAATAGAATCCCGATTATTTAGTAGGGAAAGTGTATTTGTACTACAGCAACGTCCTCCCGGTGGCTTCCATGTATGCATGTAATGCATGCCATTTTTGAAGGTAGTCCTTTTGTGTCTCAATAATAAACCGGTCATTTGTCTAGATCCATCGTCTCTAAATTTGTATATTTCTTGCTCAGAAATAAGCAAAAAAAAATTAATGTAATTTGTCGAACTTTCTGCTTTCTAACCACATTAGAAAGAATTTTAGCTACACAATAGGTATTAGAATGTAAGCTGACAGATTGCTTAGATACGTATAACGAACAGTTTCTATATCGCAAGCCTCGTCTCCATACTTTCGCAGGGCGATCATAAAAGAAATATTCGGCTTATTTTTGTTACTTTTATACAAAAATTCCCCATTCCAATGAAGTTCTATTCCAATGCAAACAGATCATTTTAATTTTAGCCAAGTTACAGGATCTTACACCATTTCAAATCATGATGTGAAATACATCCGCGATCAAATGAAAAAAAAAAAAAAAAAAAAAAAAAAGAAAAAAAGAAAAAAGAAAAAGAAAACAAAAAACAATTCTTTATTACAGAGCTCTCAAGATTTATTCAAAAGTTCTATTGATGTCTATAGGGACTGAAAAGACAGTATTGTTTCGTCGCCTACGACAGGGTCAATTTTCAAAAAAAAAAAAAAAAAAAAAAAAAAAAAAATCATGTTCAAATTTGTTTTCATTTATTCTTCTGGAAATTATATCAATTTCAGCTCATTGTTTAGCTCATTAAAAATTCTATTTTCACGAATTAGGTGCCAGAAATTTTCGACTCACAACAGCAGAGAAATAGTGTGTCCCACACGGTAGTGCGGTAATTTGTTAAAAAAAGGAAATCAGTGCAAAAATCTCCGTACAAGGCTACTTCTTAATGTCTTATTGCCGCAAAATGTCATTTTTAATTTTTTGATAAGTTTATGATGAGAAATTAATTTACAAAGTTTAATAAATGTGTTCTTTGGAATGCTTTAATTCCAGGTTATGAGTTCGCTTTTTACTTGAAGAATTACGTATTATTAAATCAAACAACTGAAATGGTAGAACTCACTGTATTTTCTTGGGGGAAATACTGGTCTGATAAATTACACAAAACACTTGATTAATTTAATAAATAATACTACTGTGTAATATCAAGAGAATTACGTTGCAGTTTATAATGAATAATTTGAAGAGTTAAATTGATTGTTTGCCTTTTTGTGACACATGACTTGAATTTGACATACCAGCTTATTGTACATAAAGTAGTGCGAGGGTACCTTACAATTGATTTTATATATATATATATATATATATATATATATATATATATATATATATATATATATATATATATATATATATATATATATATATATATATATATATATATATATATATATATATTGGTGCTTATCAATCATAAATTTATGCAGGTTATGCCAATCATTTGTTGGTCTCAAGAGTTGAATATCAATAAATTCAAAAAGCCAGACACTATGCTGAAAAAAAGCTTCAACCTATATTAATATTCATAATGTTTATTTTTTTTTCTAATAAATTCTAATTTCAATCTTAACTACAATCAACATTTACCATTATATCTAGCAATCAAATGACTCTTCCGGGTAAAGATAATAGTTTATTTCATTTTTTATTACAAGAGTCAAAAGGGCCTTAACGGTCACGTGATGATAATGTAACAATCCATCCATAGATTAAAACAGAATAAGCTGATAAATAAAGCTATGTTGACTAAAAGCAGAGAAATGGGATAATCAGGGATCAGTAAAGTATTAATTTAGTACTCACACTACTGGCCTAAATAATTACTGATAGTGCCACTTTTTACTGATAATTTCTGATATTTACTGATATTATACTGCTGGTACTGAGAATTTCTGATATTTGCTGATATTTTACTGTTGTTACTGATAATTGCTGTTGATTCTGATAATTACTGATATTTACTGTCGTGTTTACTGTGGGTTCTGATAATTACTGATATTTGCTGAGAGTTACTGTTGGTACTGAGAATTGCTGATAATTACTGAGATTATTTCTGTGAACCCAGAAGATGTTAAAACAAGTCTAACACTGACTGGAAGGGGAAGGGAATTGAATGAAAGGAGGAATGAGGGAAGAAAATCCGTTAAAAATCGTTCTTATTTTAAAATTGATTTCAGAAAAAAAAAAAGAAAAAGAAAAATGACTGGTAGATGAAAGTTTTTAAAGACTTTTTAAACTCAAACTGTTTCAATAATGGTACAATTCAAAGCTTGTCAT
Organism: Saccostrea echinata; assembly: GCF_033153115.1. Taxonomy (NCBI): domain Eukaryota; kingdom Metazoa; phylum Mollusca; class Bivalvia; order Ostreida; family Ostreidae; genus Saccostrea; species Saccostrea echinata. Next base: position 2,326,726 of record NW_026889766.1, read on the forward strand.
TATTATTTTTTTTTTTCAATACAGTAGTTGTTAACAAAAAAAAGTTCTGTTGAAAGCATTTTCAGAATTTCTTGACAAGACAAAGAAAATTAAATAAATAAATGCATTACTTGGACATCGCCCCTCTGTTTTCGCTTCCCACGGCGCGTTAAACATTTTTTTTTAATTTCAAATTCAAACAAGGAACAGAGGATTTTATTTATATCTAATGCTTACAATTGAAAGAAATATGATTACAGAGCTAAATTTGGAGAAAAAGACAATATCCCTTTTTTTTTTTTTTTTTTTTTCATGAAGATATTCAAGACTACTTGCAAGTCTCACAAAGGTAATAAATACAATTGATATGTATTTATTTTAACTTATCATAACGGTGCCTGATGTTAATTGTTTTCAAAATAGAACTCTTAAATTTCATTCCAATTAGTCCATTACATGCAACAAATATGTGCTGGTCCCGGCATTATTCTTAAATTACGTCTTCATTGAGTCTATACCTTGATCTTAAGTAAATATATCTAAATAATAAGATATTTCTTAGTTTTAATGTTAAATTATATTAATCAGTATTTTAAAACCAAAAAAAAAAATGCATTCCTGTCACCCTGTATTAATAAATATTTATTTTAAGAATCTGCTTATTATGCCCCCCCCCCCCTTTTTCTGCCTTAAAATGTAGAATGCACAGTAACATGTAAAATATGAGGATTAGAACCACAGAAATATGAAGGTGACATCCCAGGCCCTTATTTAATTAAAACTAAATTATTTCCCCTATACCCTGAAGTAGACTTTTACAAGTAATTACGAACTCAAGTAAACTTTTTTTTTTTCATTCATTTATCTATCTGTTTATGTGTATTGAATTTATTTCTGAAAAGAGGCATTCTTAATTATGAGTTTTATTAATCAAGCTTAGCCGGAAATATAAGATTAGAAGTTTTTTTTTCTAGAATTTTAGTTTAAACATTCCAGTTTACAAATTAAGCATCGTGTTAACATTATATTTTGATACATTTAAATTCTTCTTTATCTTTACGTAATTGTTGTTTTTCTGTTCTTTTTACGCAAACAGACAGAGATACATTTTTGAATCCACCTGTCACTTCATTGTTGCGTAACTGACTGTTATTGATATCCGGCGAGTCCCGGCCGCCGAGTGCCCTTCTCTCTCACTCGCCGTGTCATACATGTAGATATATATATATACAGCAGGGACATCTATTGTGTTTTTCTCTTTACCGTACAGTGTACACCACAGCGCTTCCATTTGTGTACAATACCCATAAAAGTCTTAAGACCCCGTCACTGTATTCAACTTTAATCAGACAAAATATACTTGTAACATTTGGGATGGATAATAATATTTCGTGGTACTCAAAGAAAATTTAGAACTTTTTCATGCAAACCAAATATTATTTTGATATTCTGATGAATTTAATGAGCTAAGTGCAACAGGAAAACAACTCACAGTAACTGTTAATGAGGTATATATTGTGAATTTTAAAAGTCAGAAATAATTCATACTGATATCAAACATGCTGATTCTCTGTTACATGACATTGTGAAAATACGATTTCATTTTCAAGATTAATAATAAATTTTATTTGACGCCAAATCCTTGCATAATCCTTGTCTTGTTTCAATTAACTCCAACAAGACGCTAAACTTTGTATAAAAAATATTCCAGATCTGTTGTTTTCCTTTACAAATCAACTTTACATCAGTATGCATTCTACTTGTACAGTATGTCTTCATTTACACAGTCATGTAAATGTCTACCCTTCTGGAAAAGTCATCTTAATATTTTTTCCACTGAAGAGACTCACTCAGGCCTAAATAAGACACATCTGATTCACTGATTAAGAAAGCGTTATTAGCAAAAAAAAATTCTGCTGGAAAAAGTTCTAATACATCATTTTTAGGATGATTATAGATCGCGCGTGCCCGTGCCCCGCCCTCTTCAAAACCTATTTTTTACAAACTTAAGGTCAAGTTTCTTCGTGTAATTAGTCCGTTTTAAGTTATTCAACAAATAAAACATAAAATATTAGCATTAAAATTGATTTTATTTATTTTAAATTACAATACATGTCTCTGGACATGTTCAGTCAAAATTATATAATTGTGAATTGTGCTTATTTTTTCTAAGGACATGGAATAATTACGCTGAGGTTTTATGTGTATCAAACATTTTTTTTCTTCCCATTTATTGATTTTAATGACAGTCCATGAAAAATCTCTATTATTTAAAAAATATTTTTGACGACAAAAATGGAATCATGATCAACGTATTCGAGAAATATTAGTATACTCTATGTGTTTTAACACGTAAAGATTTTGAACTACTTGGACATGTTTCCGATGAAAATCTGTAATGCTGTAGAAAATGTTCAAAACATTAAAATGTGTGAACGGACTGGCAGTGAATCGATCTTGACTTACTGTTATCAAATCTCTTATAATACTTAGGTGCGGCAGCTCAAGAATTTCTTAAACAAAGAACTACAGTTACTTTTTATCGCATTGAAAATGAACGGTTTAATTTCTTTTTTTTTAAATGTGTTCTTTAGATAACTTTTCACTCATATTGGGACGCTATTATTTATACCTGCTAAAAGCTGCGAATTTCTACCTGTACGCTGCACTTTCATGTACATGTATATGTCCATAAATCAGTGGCAGGATCTTCCGTGTTCAACTTTGACATGTATTTGGCGGCGGCATTTTTACCTACATGTAGGAGCAATCTTTCTCCTGCAAATTTCGATCTGTACTCTACACTTATAAACAATGAGCAGAGAGGAATCTTTCTCGTGACTCTACACTATTTGATCACTCAGGAATCTTATTTTTTGTACCAGCACTTACTGTGACGGAAGACCGCAGTTTATACAGTCCCATCCGAAGGACCGATCCCCATGTCCAACATCACCGCACCATATGTACAGATTAAATATGAATCCATTTTTTTAAAAAAATAGTTTTATTGAAACGGATTTATTACGTCCTTTTTAGACCTACTTCATCGATTGGAATAATACAAGTACGTCCTTAGGAACTAAGGAACAGATTGAAAAGGGGGGGGGGGGGTGGCAGGCTGAATCGTCTTACAGAAAGAGAAAATTAAGTTTTTTTCAAATATATAAATACTTAAAGAGGATTTTTGTGAGAAAATGTATACTTTCCTTGCTGTCACTCAAGTTACAAATTCTAAATAACTACGGCTTAAAAAGTTATAAAAAATAAATTATTAAATTAAATTAATTTGTTTAATTTATTTAATCCATCCACCCACCATTCTCTTTTTTTCATTTCATGAACTTAGAAAATAATCTCAGTAATTATCAGCAATTCTCAGTACCAACAGTAACTCTCAGCAGATATCAGTAATTATCAAAACCCACAGTAATAACGACAGTAAATATCAGTAATTATCAGAACCAACAGCAATTATCAGTAACAACAGTAAAAATATCAATAAATATCAGAAATTCTCAGTACCAACAGTGTAATATCAGTAAATATCAGAAATTATCAGTAAAAAGTGGCACTATCAGTAATTTTTAAGGCCAGTGGTTTCAATAACAAATCTTAAAAGTTGATCTATTTATTTGCCTGTACTTTCCCCCATTTGTCACTATCCTGATGCGGAGTAGACAAATCACTATCAGTAAACACACTATAGGAATTCCCATGGGTATCAATTGCACCTCGTTAATAGCAGACCTATTTTTGTAATCATATAAAGCAGAATTTGTTCAAAATCTTTTACGTGAAAAGAAGAAAACATTTGGTTTGGCCTTCAACTCGACAATTAGATAATTCGACGAGGTATTTTCAGTTAGCAATGGTTATTTCCATTTTCATGTCGACACGAAATATCCCGGTGAGTCTGAGTTAAAAGATACCACAGAGTCTGACACATCTGTTTCATATTTGGATATCTTATTAGAAAAAGACTTTAATGGTAATCGAACAACAAAGTTTTATGATAAACGTGATGACTTTAACTTTTCAATCGTCAACTTCCCTTACTTATGCAGCAATATACCCTTATCACCTGCATACGGGGTTTATATCTCTCAGTTGATTCGATACGCAAGAGCATGTTCTACTTATGAACATTTTCTAAAACGAGGTACGTTGTTGACGAACAAGTTGGTGAAATAAGAATATTAGCAGCCTCGTTTAAAGTCATCATTTCGTAAGTTCTATGATCGATACAATGACCTTGTCAAACGCTGACTGACTTTTTTCATACTAATTGTTAGGCCATTATTTACACACTGAATTCTCGACGGATTTTTCCGTTATTTCCCAATCATGATAAGGAGCACACGGCGGGTGTGACCGGTCGGCAGGGGATGCTCACTCCTCCATGGAACCTGATCCCACCTCTGATGTCTTAGAGGTCCGTGTTTGCTCTGCTCTTTAAAAATTATTCATTGTACAAATATATGGTATTTTTGTACCATTTTCATTTATCTATTATTTAAAACTTTTCCCGGCCATTAAAAACTATGAAAGTACTTTTGTATTAAATATTATAAGAATTTCTTGTATAATTCTGTTATTCAATTGACCTTTTAAGTTACATTATCTACAGTGATTAGCTATTAAAGGTGGGTAGCAAAGGGGAATAACTTCTTTCAGTAGAAATTAATAAATTGTCCAAAAAAGGTACAGAAATTCAAAATCTGGTAAAACATTCCTGCTTATTATAACATTTTTTAACTCTATTTACCTAATCGATGCCCAGGAGCAGAAAAGATTTCCAAGGAAATAATCCATTTTCACTATAGATTCAATATACCCCCACCTTAATACCAAAGCCCCTGACCCAAGGGCCAAGATAATCACAATTTTGAAAAAGTGGCCCTTGCTTTTCCTAACTATATACTTGGTTTATCCGCTAAATACTCAGGGACAGAAAAGTAAATTTCAAAGAAATAATGCACTTTCACTAAATTATAAATAGAGCCCCCCCACCCCACCCCCTACAATGTTGCACCAGAACCCCTGACCCTGGAGCGACAAATTTCAAACTTTTGGAAGAGGCGCCCTTGCTCATCTTAACTATGTATTTCTTTAATCTGCTTAATAACTAGACGTACAGATGAAAACTGTCACAGAAATAATGCACTTTCATTATATAATCAATAGATCCCCCCTCCCCTTTACCGGAGAACCTCTCAACCTGGGGCCACAAATTTCACGATTTTGATAGAGGCACCCTTGATCATCATAACGAAGTACATATTTTCTCTGCTTTGTATAAAGGGGTAGATAAGAAGATTTTTAAAGAATTTCTGCATTTTCACTATATGATCATTAGCGCCCCGCCCTAAAATCAGAACCCCTGACCCAGGGGGTCAAGATATTCACAATTTTGGAAGAGGTGCCCTAGATGTTCATAACTGTGTACTTGGTTTATCCCAGGAGCAGAGAAGAGCAGAGAAGGAGAATTCCAAAGAAATAATGCACTTTCACTATATAATCAATAAAGCCCTCCCCCCTCCCACAGAACCCCTAAGCCTGGGGCCAGAAATGTTACAATTTTGGAAGAGGCACACTTGATCACCATAACCATGCACCTAATTCATCTTCTTTATATACGGGGGGGGGGGGGGGGGGAGGAGAAGATTTTTAAAGAATTTATGCATTTTCACTATATAATCAACAGAGCCCCACCCTAACACGAGAATCACTGACCCAGGGGCCATAAAATTCACAATTTCGGAAGATGCACTTTCTTTGTCATAACTATGTACTAAGTACTAAGTACATCGCCTTAATGCACAGGAGCAGAAAAGAAGATTTTCAATGAAATAATGCACTTTCACTATGTAATCAGTAGAGCCCCCCCCCCCCCCCCCGAAATCCCTCACCCTGGGGCCAGAAATGTCACAATTTTGGAAGCGACACCCTTGATGATCATGACCATGCACCTAATTTATCTTCTTTATCTGCAGGGGGGGGGGGGGGGGGGGGGAGAGAAAACTTTCAAAGAATTTCTGTGTTTCAACTATATGATCAATAGAGCCCCACCCTAACACTTGAACCCCTGACTCAGGGGCCATGAAATGCGCAATTTTGGAAGAGGCAACCTTCCTCATCATGAATATGCATTTAGTTTGGCTGCATAATAGGGGCAGAGGAGAAGAATTTTTAAGAAATAATGCATTTTCACTATATTCAACAGAGCCCACCCTAGCACCAGAACCTCTGACCTTCGGGCTATGAATTTCACAATTTGGTAGAAAGGCTCATTCCCTATTACAATCATGCCAACAGTTTGACTGCTTTATGTCCAGGAGTAAAGAAGAAGATCTTTAAAGATTGCGTTAATTTTAGTGGCTTTGGCCCCACCCCTCAGGGCCAAGGGGGCAGGGATTATGAAATTCACAATTTCCACCTTTACCCATAGAGGCTATATGCTAAAATTGGTTGAAATTAGTAGAGCTGTTTCAGAGAAGAAGCTAAAAATGTTAACGCACATCTCATGAACGCACGACGGAACGAAAACAGCTAGTAATGGGTCACCTAAATTTACTCAGGTGACCTAAAAATGCGAATTTCAATGGTTTAAATTTGAAGACTCCTGTTACTTTAAGAGGGAAAAAATACATAAAGCAATGCGACAATAGGTTTGATAAAGGCATAAAAATTTTCATTTTCAGATTTGATATGGTGCTCACAATGTTAGAATCATGTATGTATCTTTCACTAGTCTACACATGCAACAAGTTTTATTGAGTTTATTAGTATTTTTTTTCACAGGAGAATAATACAAAAGAATTGCTGTTGCATTTCAAAAGCCCTTCGATAAGCCATTTTCATTTGTTCTCATTTCTCCAATTATAATTACCACGAATATAATTTATTACACAATTAAAAATGTTATTATAATTGTTATAGCGAGATTCAGCCCCTGGTTACTTCTCTTACTATGCTCATCCGCAAATGCGACATCGTGATATATTCTTTAAATAATATAAAAACATTGATAATAGTCGAATAAATACAATGGGATTAACTATCTGTCGAAGTTGGCTGCTGAGGATTTCAATCCAAAATGATCATAGGGTTCTCATTCAAATGGCACAATAAGTAATATGAAGTCAATAGGTAGAGGGTTCGCTCCGTAATCGAAAGCTCTAGGGTTTGCATCGCAGCCGCGACAAACCTACATCTAATGAATAGGTAGCAATTGTTTCTTTGCCAAGTGGTCGATGCCATTGAAATGAAGGTTTTGCTCTCTGGGAGAAGACCTTAGAACACCAGACCTCCTATCACGGCAAGCGTTGGAGCGCTTAAAAAGCCTCACTGATTAATATCCCTGAAAATCAGTGTCAACACTTTTATGCCTTTCAACAACATAAGGTTACCTCTTAAATGAGTCATCAAACAATAAGGCTAAGGTGCGTAAACAAAAAACAATAGAAAGTAACCATAATTCAACATCGAGAAATACCATGAAAATTGTCCACACGAGACGGAAATAAAGCTAAATCAAATTCTTATACTCTATCCTTTTGTGAACTAATAAATTGTACATTTTGAAAGTTAATATATTTGAACTAGAGGAAGTTGCAAACAAAATTTGGTAAATTTTACGATTCGATTACAGTTTTAAATTCAAGATTGAAATCCGCTTATCTAGTATTAAATTGCTCCCATTTTTTCATGAAAAATAACCTTTATGGATTCCTGATATGGCGGTCCTCTGTTTGACACAAATGAAAACGCAAGGTGGAAAATGAATAATCATTTATTAATTAATGAATGACGAAGCAACCAAAATATGTCAACACATAGTATAATTGACAATACTTATCACAATTATACACATTAGGTAATAGAAACAAGCACATATAGCAAAAAATATAATGAAATCTTAAGTTCACAATATTGTGCAAAGCGGTAAGCATGCTAATAAAAATGTACAGAAAACAATGCATATTTCAGACCTAAACAGTGTCAATAGATTTGCCTTAATTGAAATTTTATCAATGTCTTCTTCTTATTTGAATTTCACATTAAATCGTGTAGATTGAGTTTCAATCAGGAATTATTTTTGACTGTGTTCGTTAGAATCCCTAGCTTCTGAAAGAAAAAGTCATGACTCGTCAGATGTAACCAGGAGATTTACAAGTCTATAGATGACTACGAGAAAGCAATAGAAAATCTTTACGAATCACTTGTTGCCAAGTAGCAAAAGACATCCGATGCAGTTTGAGGGGAAAATTGAATTTGAATCTGGAACTAACAGTCAAACAGACAATTATAAATTCAGAAAAAAAATAATTGGGAAAAACATCCAATATTGAATAGTTTCGTCCATTTTGCATGAAATATGGTTCTTTTATTTGCAATTACTTACGATTTGGAGCATGACCTATACTACATCGCTAGGTATCATTGTTTTCTATACATAATTTCTTCAATTTAATGACTTAAGCTTTCATTTCCATTACCCCATTGATCAGATTTTAATTAGAAAAATAGGATTTTTTTTTTTACAGTTGACTGAGTTGTGCAAATTTTGTCAACTATCAGATCCCTATACGTCAACTTATGCTACTTTTTACGGTCAACTAGTGTAATGATTTGATTCCTGTCTACATGTATAATGGGGCAACTGGTTCTGAAATTTCATTTATGGTCTGAAGCACTATCTCAATATATCAACAAAAAAGAAATAAAACATCCAGACATTAATGTTTAAATTTCTAAAACGTAATATTCTTCCAGAATAAAATGAAAAAGGTGAAGATAACGGAAAATCTTTCAAAAAAATATTTTGCGACTATGTGGTTTATAAAAGGTAGTTATTGCACAAAGTAAGGTAACTGAGGTTCTTAATTGACTACTGAAAGGTCGTTAATATCCAGGGAAAAGTCACTTAAAGATACTAACAACTGTTCGCTAAAACGTCAATGAAATGCGAATTGTTTTCACTAAAAAAACAAAAATCATTCAAATGTTCTTACCACTTAGTGACTTGATTTTCAGGAGAAGTAATTTTTTCAGTCTTTACTGTAAGTTCGCAATACCTTCCTGTTTTTGATAAATCAAAGTACCTAATCTTGTTTACGTGTATTAAAACTGAAAAATAACTCATTCCTATAACATTCCTTTTTAAAAGTGTATAAAAAATCATTATTTAAAGCAGATGGGTTTTTTCTATTAATAACTTTATGACCAACTGGGAGGGCATGGAACTCCCAATTTATTAACTGAATTATAGTTAAGTTAATAAAACAATGAAATAAGGAAATAACAGACATTAAATAAGCTTATAAGTCCATTTCTACATTCCATATAAGCGGACCTCTAAAAGCATCAGAGGTGGGATCGTGTGCTATGGATGAGTAAGCATCCCATGTCGACCGGTTACACTCGTGTATTCCTCGTCATGATCAGACAAACTGAAAAAAACTGTAGTCAATTCAGTGTGTAAATAATTGCCTAACATTTAATATGAACTATGATGTTAAAGAACAGTATTGGAGCTCAAAAGTCCATTCAAACTATAAAAATCAGGGGTAGCGCAACCACGGACCTCTAAAACATCAGAGATAGGATCAGGCCTCATGGAGGAGTAAGCATCCTCTGCCGCCGTTTCATCCTTGTCATGATCGGGCAATCAGAAATATCCCTAGACAATTCAGGGTTAAAAAAGGTTAACAACTGATATGAAAAACGCCAGTCAGCATTCGATTAAAAGATAAATTTTACTTGGTGACTTGAGAACTTGCGAAATGATTACTTCAAACGAAACCGTTGAAATTTTTGTAGGTAATGAGATAGCTGCAATAATGTAGTCCTCTCCCCTTTTCTTTTTTTGGGGGTGGGTACTATTACTTATTAGGTTTATTACTGGCTATCTACAGATATGTCGGGTTGTTCAATATCATAGACTGCAAGGCGGAGCCTCAAAATCTAGGGGGTGCCCCAACATCTCGACTTTCGGAATTATCGTATTTCGTTCAATTTCACAAAGTCAAACTCTTTAAATTTATCAATCTTACTTTAAGCATAAGAAATTTTGATAATTTTTTGAATCCCATTCATTAATTTAAAAAAAAGAATTGTTTATATATATATATATATATATATATATATATATATATATATATATATATATATATATATATATATATATATATATATATATATATATATATATATATATATATATATATCCAAACTTGAAAAATTCACAGTGTCCGGTTTTTATATAGATATAATTAAAAAAAGAAAGGCAACACATGTTAAAACGCTAGCGCTTTCATTATTATCTTCAGACGTTTTACAAATACATAATAACGTTTTTTTGACTGTGATGTCTAACAAAACTATTAATACTTTAAAAATCATTATCTATAATTGAATCTGACAGCTAGCTATAAAATGCTTGCAGTAGGTTCACCCTTCTGAAACCAAATCCAACATGTGTTTGTATTACTAATTGAGAACATGGGAAGGTTATACTCTGTGTGAAATTATTAAATCCCTAAAATACCGTTTACTTTAGACTTTAAACATTTGAGATATAAAAAAGGGTCGTCCGTACTTTATCCATATTGGATAAACGACGCTCCCGAGACAGAGGACTCTGGTTTTGATGACCATCATGCTAATTCTGGGAAGGGATGTCCTTATCCACCCATCCTATTGCTGAGATTTGGCCATTTCTGACAGATGGACTGTTTTGTTATAAAAAATAACTTGCATGGTAAGAAATATAAGACTCGGAAAAAATCTTTTAGCTTATGTGAACAAAACGCCACGGATCATGTCACGTGACCGCCTGGATCACGTGATTCACGCATGGGCAAAGCAATGCCAGATGTGCATAATCGGGAAGGACTACTTTAAAAGATAATGAGCATTGAAACCTCATTTTGTTTCTTTTAAGGAAATAATTCAATCAGTTCAATTAGAACTTTTTGATCACCCCTTGTATATCCTTATGAAAACTGACAAAAAGTAACAAACCTTGATATCAGGATTCTTCTCTAAATTGTACCAAGATCATATTTTTGAAGTCCCTGATCTATCTGTATATAACTTAAGTGCATCATGTAATGGTCATTTTTCATTTAAGTAGGACACAATCTCAATTTTTTTATGCACTTTTTTTGTAGACACAATTAATTATTGGACTGGGTATCTTTCAGCAGAGGTATGAGTTGGTTAGTGTTTTATAAGCTCATTGTATTAAGTACCCGTTTGTTTTTAATTTTATAATCCATCTTTAAGTTTTTGTCTTTATTTTAAAATACAATATTTGAGAAAAAGAAAATAAAGATTCTTTTTGTGAGATTTAATTTCAAAATTTCCTGAAAGACATAAAAAAAAATCAAACAGGACTCTGAAAATATTTTTCTTAGTATTTTATTCAATTACTCAAGATAGCAAAATTCCAATCTATTATCTCATTTTGAAAAATCGATATCAGTTCTAAGTTCTTCAAATATTTAATTAATCTTATAAATATTAAAAACTCTATTACATAGCTGATTGCATATATCCTGTAAATAATTCACATTTTTATACGTGACAAGTTGTAAAATCTTTGGAAAATTAAGTAAAAAAACAAGTCAGGAGTATTTTAGGTGTTTTTTTTTTTTTTTTTTTTTTTTTTTTTTTTTTTTTTTTTTTTTTAAATCATTTTCTCTATATATTCTTTACAGAAGTGAAAAGAATCTTTAAAGAGAACGGTAATTTGTTAAAAAGGCAAATGCTGCTAATGATTCTTCTACAACTGTATGCAGAGAAGGGCTACTTTTTTTTCTTCCAGAGGATTTAGTCCTCTGTGAACTTTAAACGTGAAAGGATGTCCAGTTCCCTGGGTTGATTATGCGAACATACTTGACCAACACTACTCTATGAATAATGCGTCACATAACTAAAATGCTGTTTGTTAAGAAACAGTTCTTCTGCCTTGCTTTTGTTCTAACCGTGATCTATTCAAGATGCTGTGCGAAAGTGCACGTGCAGTTATATTTAAAAAAAGGACATCTGAACGATGAATTGCAAAGAAATATCAACTTTTTCAAGGATGAGTATAAGGATATAGATCTAACTCTATGTTCCCTGCTCTGCTTAAATCGGAACCCTAAATGTGTAGGTGTCTTTTATCATACACTTCATCAATCGTGTAAACTAATGACTCACCAAAGCAGTGAGATGGTGGAATTCGATATACATGGTGGATGGGACTTCTGGTCGGGTAAATAAAACAGTACATGATATTATTAGTTTGTAAGGGATATTGTGTTTTATTGCAAATTGAAGATAATACATACATATTGTTGTTTATAAATAGCTAGGAATAAGAGGGGTACAAGTAATGTTTTGTCTTTCAAACATAATGATTTGGTTTTGAAATACGAATGATAACTGGTAGTAATAGTTGCTTTAACATTGTGCGCATCTAAATGTCACAACGACATATGACTAGCATATCGAAATAAAACATTTTCTTGTAATTGAGAATGAAGTATAAAGAAAATAAGGAAAATGTGAAACAGCATCATACTCTAAAATCCAATGATTTAAAAAAAAAAAATAAGCAGAGCAAGTACGGTCCTTTAAACACAAAAGAGGTGGAATGCGGTGCCATGGAAAAGTAAGCATTCCCTGCCGATTGGTCACACCAGATGTGTCCTTTCTCATGATCGGGTTAACAGAGAAATTCGTATTCAATTGAAGGTGAGAATAATGGATTAGTAACATTTAACAAAGAAGTCAGTAAACATTCCATTCAACAACAGAATGTATTTACAAATTTAGTCATGGTAACGACCTTTATGTCGAACTGCAAGAGACTTCCTTTTCTTGCCGAAGTGTTTGAATGAATTCTGCTTCATAAGAATAACAAAAGTTCTATATTGCAATATGCCTAACAAAATACTGATTGTATTTCAAATACAACTATTATATGTATTGTGCACAGGACTTCTTTTACAAGACTAACATTGAGAAACTGGCTTTATGTGTCCGTTATGATTGATTGATTGTATGTTGTTCTACGTCCCGTTCGAAAATTTTTCACTCATATAGAGACGCCGCCATATACCGGTGAAGGGCTTCAAATTTAGACCTTTATTTGGCACTCAGGGCAATTGAGCAGTGAGGGTTCTTTATCGTGCCAACGCCCACCGTGACACGGGGCCTCGGTTTTTGAGGTCTCATCCGAACTTTCACCTTAAAGTGTCGAACGCTTGGCGAAGGAACAGTAGCTACCTATTTTTTATCGACTTGGGTCAGTCGCGGCCATAATTTGAACACACGACCTTCCGATTACGGAGCGATCGCTCTACCGACTGAGCTACCGTGATATACATGAAATACATGCATAAAGGACGTTCTTAAAATTATGAGAATTTTTGATAAAATATTAACCGCTCAAAAAAGAGTTAATAATCTTGATATTAGAAAAAAACACAAATTGTGATATCACTTTTATTTTTTTTATGACATCAATATTCCAAAATTGACGTCAGAATTTTTTGCATTCAGCGTACATGTAAGTCATATTTTTGTCCACATGAGAAAAAGAAGGACAAGCTATAAACGACTTCTTTAAAAAGACTTTTCAAAGAAAAGTATCACAGAACTATATGAAGAGAGTGAGATTGGTAATGGACATATGCCGAATACAGCTCTGTATGAAAAAAATGTTCGACATTTTGAGGCCCGTTAGGGCAACGCACTTTGAAAATTACGCACTTTGAAAAAAAATATTCAAAGTGCGTTAATTTTTGGACCACGTTTACGCATTTTTGAAAAAAAAATGTTTCTCTTCAAAGTGCTTTAATATCGACCATATACACGAACTTTGAAAAAAAAAGTGCACGGCTTGGTCAATATTCTTGGAAATTTTAGGTATGATAAATAATTATTTGTACCTGATTGGATAACTTTTCGGTGATGACGTCAGGATCTGAGATATAGACGTTTTAAAGATTTTTAGGAGTTGTCTTGTTTCCAAAGGTTTTCTTAACTGTTATAAAAGGGAAATTGGTCTTTCAGAAATAATAGAGGAATGATTGTTTAATACATGTAGCACATTTTCTTTTCTTTCTTTTCTTTTTTTTTTTTTTTAATTTTATCCAGTCTCTAATAAGTTCGGTAGATCTAGCTGTCATAAGTGACTTCAGGCATCGCATTTTTCCTATGGAAAAGGGAGCAATTATGATTTTTTTTTACCATGGAAAATCTCTCTCTCTCTCTCTCTCCCTCTCTCCCTCTCATATCTGTCTTTCTATTATATTCATCTATCTATCTATTGTGAACATATAGGAAACAATGGTTGACCCGTTTATTTGATAGTAAGAAAATAAACCTTAGCCACATTACTTACTCGACTGAAATTTTTATCGTTCACTAAAAACTTTTTCTCAAAAAGTTATGTAGTCAGATTACTTCTAAATATGTAATTTGATATCATAAAAACGCTAGAAAGGTGAAATAGCATGTTTTGATTAATATGTAAATGCCTTTTTTTTGAGGAATCATTGTGGATACATTTTGAATAAAGGTTATGCGGCTCTCTTCTTTAATATAATAGGATGCGTATATATTTTTTTTTCAGGAAAGCTTATCTCAAAATTTTCATCTATTTTACTTTAACTCAAATTTATTGAGAGAAATAATATCAATGCCATATGTCCGTGTTATGTAAATACATATATTTGTTTAGGAAAGATAGAGAGTCGGGCTGCAGGACTTTCTACGTGTCTTCTCCTCGTTCTCGATGAGGGTAGATCAATTCATCAGTTTTTTTGGAAGAAATATAACAAATTAATGTTGTCTATTACTAAAATCTAAGTCAAGAATTTATTTTTGTTTTATACGTAAGTGTCTCCATGGTAAAAAACGTTGATGTACTTTCTTAACACACTTAAAAAAATTCAAAGTGTTTTGATCCTGTCCCAAATTTAACGCACTTTGAAAAAAGGGGGGGGGGCAGAATATCTATGAAGATTTAAAAAAAAAACTAAACGAGTAATAAAGGATTGCATGTGCAATATGTATAAAATTTTAATACAACCAGGAGAACTCTTCTATGATTAAAATGAGAAATTTACCAGCCAACTCTATAAATTATTCATTGGTTTCAACCAAGAATAAGAGAATTTCTGAATTTTTAACACTGGATGAAAACATCAGAAAAAAAAAAAAATGTTTATTACAAGTTCAAAGAGATCGCGTTTGAATATTTAATTTTATTCCTTCCTATTTCAAAATGAGTCTTTTTTTAATTTTCCAATTCTCTATGATCAGTAAATAATGTTATATTAAAAAAAAATATTGTACAGATAACTAAGATCAAACATTTGTGTTTCCTAAATAATCACTTTTTAATTTTTTTTTTTGGTCGGTAACGGTCCAATTTTGAAGGATATCAGTACTGAGACTGCCTGATAATATCAGATTGCTCACTAATATTGGAGTGCCAGACTGCAAGAACAAAGGAATAATTTCAGAGCAATGTTTTAAGTACTGTTAATCTGCAGTTCCATTTTCTTTTTCATTTTGCGATTGGTTGATAATCATGATACAAGACCGGTTACGTTATCATAGCAGGGATGGTCACGATTACTGAAAAAATGATTGGCTAGATACCAGGGATGGGCACGATTAATAATCATTTACTTAGAGGAATTTTGTGTAATCGATTATTAATCGATTACTTTCAAGTTTTTATCCCTTCAAATATCAAAGCAATATTGAAGTGGTAAATGTTGATGATATACAATGAAGCCTGCAGTTTCAGCGCAGATTCTTTTAAGGTTTTATTCTGGCTAACATTCTCACTAAATATCTAAGTGAAGGATTCTCTACCATGGAAAGTGGAGACATGATTCCTACAATAAAATATGCCAAGGAATTAATTATTCCTTTCAACCTTAGATCTGAACCTCCATATTTATTGACTTGTTGCAAAAATTATTTTAATATTTTATTGTGAATTACTTCATTAGAAGTATTTGGGCTGCCCGTATGTTGACAGTACACATTAAACATTCCTGTATGTGTCTTTTTCAAAAAAAAAAAAAAAAAAAAAAAAAGTAAATTAGAACTCTTAGTAATAAACATGTAAATTAAATGTTTCTTCAAGTAATTAAACTAATAGCACAGTTTCATTCTGTATTGAAATAAGTGTTTTGAGAGCTATTATTTGTTTTAATAATATTGTTTGTCTTCAATGGAACTATCAATCATAAAAGTTAAACACTAGGTAGTTCATAGTTTACACCTTATTATCTGCAAATCAGGGATGTCTCAGTTAATTAATTAGCCAAGATAAGCAAACACAATGACACATACTCCCTCTCTTACAGACACTTATAACCTCTCACTGATATAAAAGCAACCTTACAATTTTGAATGAAAACATGAGAAGGATTTTGCAAATTTTAAAGTTACTAAAACACAAGTTTAAAGTTGTTTAAACATTTTCAGATATGAAATTGAATAAGTATTTCCATCTTCTTTTTTTTTCTGAGTACAATGTAGTTTATTTACCAAATTATTTATATTAAATGCAGCACTTAAATCTGTTTTTGCTATTTATAATTTTCTATTACAAGAAAAGTTTTTCAATATCTGAAATCGAAAAAGGTCATGCAACAAGAGGACAGTGGGTCAAATGTAAAATGCACACAGAAAATCTGTATATTTTATTAATAAATGGTTGAAATACACTTCTGAATTATTTAATACTAGATCAGAAGGTCTATAATGCAAATTTTATTGAGAACATTAATTATTAAACTGATGATAACAAAAGTTAGGAAATCCAAACATTACACTAGGTGGTTTAAATTTGATATTTATTTGGACTGACTGGAAATAATTCTCCAAAATAACATCCATTTTTGTATTAAATAATCGAAAGTAATCGAAAAAGTAATTATAAATACATTGAAAATTTTAGCTGTAATCGATTAAATTACGATTACAAGTAATTGAAAGTCTCTTCGATTACAGATTACTGTCGATTACTTGAAAAAAAGTGATCATTACAATCGACTACGATTACTCGATTACGGTTACCCCATCCCTGTATCATAGACGTTCATATTAGATTTCTTTCATATGATATGGCGAGATTTTGGAACTTTTATATATCTCTCCACTGTATTAAATGCAATATGTTCTATATAAAACTGAAGCATAACAATGAAGTTCACTGTAAAACGGATCTTGAGTAACAGGGCACTTACCGTTTATAAATATCATTTTTTTGTGTGTGTATTCTATTTTTATTTCATTTTTAGCAATCTTAAAACTCATTACTTTTGACTAGCAAAAATCTGAGTTTCATTGCCAAGAAAAATCTAATTTAATTCCCCATGATTTGAATTTTTGTGAACCTATTTAGTTACGGTAAGGTTATAACACGGGACCATTTAATTGTATTTTCAAAAGATATGGAAAAGCCTCTGCTAATCAGCTTTTTAGCTCTTATCGTCCCTGCATGTGGTTGCAACACCCGACGAATTTATGCCAGTAAATTTTGCAATTATGTTTGACTCATTTTCAGATAGCCTCAAACCCTATAGTCTCCTTATTGTAACTGACAGATTACAGTCTATGTAAAGTTTTTTCTCAATTTGGTAAATGTGTGTCAGCTTGTATCTAAGTAATATTGATTTTCAAATTTTACTTACCGGTATCTGAAACTTTTTCTCTTGTCTTTTAATTTATGGTCAGTATTCTAAATATTAAAAAAGAGGATTACATCATATTTTGGAATTATTGCGTAGCAAAAAAAAAAAAAAAAAAAAAAAAAAAAAAAAAATCAAAGTGAAATCACAATTCGTTTTCATTTCCCTTATCTTACCACATATATAAATATCACTGTTTTGTCGTTATGATAATATCTTATATGTCATTTACTACATCAGAATGTGACCCTGGGTGGCTGTATTTTGAAGGACACTGCTACTTAAGGGGAAAAGAAAATCTAGCATGGAACGAGGCAAAGGTAGGATTAATAAACATATAGAGGCCCGACTTTCATAACTGATTCTTACATTCTAAATATGTATTTTGCAATTTTTTTCCAACATTTCAGTTAAATCATGTACTCAAAACGGTTCTTAGTAATTTTTTGTATTAATATGATAATTTAAAAAAAGAATAAGTCTCTCAAATAATGTTTTGAAATTGACTATATAATATTATTGAACATAATTGAACAATGTAACTTTTCAAATTTTTAAATCATTTTAGCTTCAATGTGAAAGACAAAGTGGATATCTCGTAGAGATTGAATCAATAAGAGAAAATGAATGGGTTGTTAATACTCTAGCACCAGGTATGTTAATATCTAGGTAGAATTTATCATATCAGTTCATTTTTTATATCCCTTTATTTATATAAGTAAATATCAAAAAATGTCACGAATATATATATATATATATATATATATGACTGCCGTCATGAGAAAAGGGCCCTTAAGGTCAAAATTTCACAAATTGACTTTTTGGTATTTTTTGATAGCCTGACTCTTTCTGATTGCATAAATACATAACTTTTATAAATATCTCACTTTTTCTATATTTTATGAGCATTTTAGTAAGGCGCCTCAAAATAACGTTGACGTTACTCACTGAAAACGTAATGACGTCGCGTGCGTCAAATTCAGTTTCCAAACATTCTTAAAATTATTTAAATAACTTTAATCGTTTTGACACAAATAAACTTGAAAAAAATTGATTTCTTCTTCCAAGCTTCTAGTATGTAATTATTCCTAAGGAAAGTCGACTTTATTCATACTATTTTAGAGACAGATTTAGTGATATCGTAAAGGAGGGGGGTGGGGGTGGTCAAGACAGGATCTAGGAATGGTTTATATTTATTTGAAAAAAATAATATTTGTACAATTCCACTATTTCAGCACAAGATATTCTTTTTATATTTAATACTATAGCCAAATTTATACAATATATAAAACAATTTTAAATTAAAAACCTTAAAAGAAAAACTTCACAGGTGTCTAATAGAGAAAGGATAGATTCAACCTAAGGAAGGGCAACGCGCGTAACGCGGGACATCAGCACATCGATCCCGATATATAAAAAAAATATTTTTGGTTTAATATAAGGAGGCATCCCCCCCTCCCCTTCGACACACACACTATATCAATGTGATGTTAACCGACTTTTAAAGTTAAATTTGAATAAAAAAGAAAAACCTCGGCCCTGTTTGTTTGTACATAATCAGCAACTTTTTCTGCATTACTGCATGAGTAGAAGCTAGGCTCGTCTAGTATGGACTAATTTCTATATTCAGCTAAACAATTTGTAGTCGACCTAAGCAGTGATTAGTCCGTTGCAATGTAGTAGCGATCTTCGAATGACTTTAAACACCCGAAAATCTACCTTATACGTGACCTAATCATGCGTAGCACGGATTCAACCTATTCACCCGTAAACAAAATGAACAACTAATTGATCTTCTATACCGATAGACCTTCTCTGCATACATAACAAGCACACGTGTTTTCCCGTAACTTTTATAAATATATTTGTCAACTTCTTTAAAGTTTTTAAAGTAAATCATGCTTAATAAAAAAGCGGTTGTAAATGCTTTGTTTTTTTGTTTTTTTTTTTATTTGGGGGGGGGGGGGGGGCTTTGCACCTATGCTTGCTTTCGACGCTACTACTGTATCGCTTGGACACATCAATCGTTCATCATTTCTTATAAGGGTCGCTTATGTAATGATTCAATGTCGATACGATTTGGAAATTCGCTATCATATTGCCAGATACTAATTACTCAGTATCACCTGCTGGACATGCAAAGATAGCTGGCAGACACGTGTCATATTTTAAGCTTATCATTTGAAACATTTGAAACATTTTATTCACTTTATGGCCTCACATGAGGCATAAAAGTACAAAAAGAAATAAATCAACAATGAAATGGTAACAAATGAACAAAGGATTAACATATATACAATATTAATTTAGAGGTATTGGAAGGAATTTCAAGAGTGAAATAAAGACATTACAATCTTAAAAATGTAGCCAAGCCAATTAAGGTAAATTTATCATCACTGTTGAACAGGTTAGCAAAACTATTGATATTTTTCACTTTGTAAACTTTTTCAGGTATCAAGGCTCAATTCTAAAAAAAATTAATTCCTTGTAACATTGCGCTCGATCTGAAATAATAACCTCTCTGGATTTTTGGAATTGATAAAATCTCGTCAGATAATAATCACTCACAATGCATGTGTAAACGATTGTCTGGTTTCCAACTCAGATTTACGGAAAGTTCTGTAAAAAAATAACATTGTATAGTTCGATCAAAGAGAGGGTTGTACTGCTCTTGACTCTTTTTTATATATGTACACTTAACGGAGTTGGATTTTTCTAGGCAAAATAAAATATAGTTGCTTTACAATTTTGACGAAATCTATTTGAAATTAAAACTGAATATCTCTCAAGACTTAAATATATTTTTACGCAGTTAAGGTCATTTATTCATCTTAATCCGTGACATCGGCTAACCAGACATCAAAGGTTTTTTTTTTGTTTTTTTTTTCCAAAATTATATTTTTTTATTAAAAGCAGAAAGGTATGTGTATTTGTTTTATCATTCCCTTAAAGTCAGGTACAGTTATAAACTTCGGTCTCATGGTCCATGGAATAAAACCCGGGGTAAATCCCCGTACACCCTTGATTGAACCTGGATAGCTAGTATCCCGGCATCAACGGAACTTTCAGAAAAATTCGAGATGTCCGGGTTATCGAGATAAAACTTGACGTCCAAGATTTAAACGCGAAACGTGACTTATTTATTACATACATGATTTCAATAGTCAGTAAAAAAAAAGAAGAAGTTCCTTTCATATTTCACGGTCATCAAAATGTTACATGAGCCTCCGTTTTTTTTTGTTTTTTTTTTGTCGCTCGAAACATCACCATTGCTTTCTTTTCCATATTTCTCAAAATGTAGATGTTTTGATTGTCTTTGTTGTCTTACAGTTGGTGTTAATGTCGTTGATGATCAGAACATTTTTATTACATTATAATATGACATTCATAACCACTTGTTAGTAGTACTTTTTTCCTCTATCAGTGATTTATACTCAAAAGATGTTGCCATATCAACATTTACCAGAAGTTCGTAGTTTCGTAATCTATCGTTTAATCTGTTTTTTCTTCTTCTGTTTCATACATATTTTCACGCATAATGTCACGTTCGATATAATTATTATTTTTTTCAAAGTTGAGTATAATGCTCATGGAAAAGCCCACATCAAATGTATTTCGATAAAATTCCTAAATCAAGCGCAATTTAACTTCAAGCCAACTTTCATCGGAATAATTTAAGAAAATTGATAAAGTAATTGTTATCAGAGAGTACTTTTTTTTTTTATACATTTATTTGATCATTTCATTATTTTTTTTTTAATTATATTTTTAGCAAAATTTTCGTGGCACCGTTTTCTCCATTTTTTCCTAAGCATATTCTTTTGTTGTTAATTTTGTATAGATTTTTTTATATAACATTTATACAATCCACCTCTTTTCATTTTTTGTAGTTCATGAAGGTTCGAATCTCCAATGTTACAAGTTTCTATATCCAAAACAAGATGTTCTCTTTTTTTTAGTTTGAACTTTTACCGGTTGTCTTTTTATTCGTCGATTTATTTATTTATTTATTTTTTTTATTTTTTTTTGTTTGTCAATAATCTCTCTCCCCCCCCCCCCCCCACACACACACATCGACGCTTCACCCTTCTGTGGTCTAATTGTGCATATCAATATGATTAACTATATGGATTAAAATCTAAATAAAGACTTTTAAATGAATGAATTTTTAAATTAAGAAGCACTAATAAAGTACGCGTATATGTGCATTGATTTCTCTTTCTCTCTCTCTCTGGACAAAAATATTTACGTGCATGTAGAATACCTTTTAATAATAAGTCTTATTCACATGATTCAAATTTATGTATTTGAAAATTGCTCAGAAAACAAATAAACAGTATTTTGAGTCATGCATAGTATATAGACATCGCTATAAATCGCTGTATTGAACAATGTGTTCAATATCGTGTTTAGATTAATTATGCGATATCAAGTAAAATGCTTAATAATGAACAGAATTATGAATAAATACATGTACTTAATAGTAATAATATTATTTATTACAAATTTCAGCATCAATTTTCATATATATATATATTTTTTTCATTTCACCTGGAAATCCAATTTTATTTCTTGTTCACGAAACACTGTCTACAAAAAATTACTTCCGTGTTCGCAACACTGCGACTTTGACGTCGTTTTCTGAGCATTGTGACGTCAAAAGATAAGGGCCCTTTTCTCATGACGGCAGTCATATATATATATATATATATATATATATATATATATATATATATATATATATATATATATATATATATATATATATATATATATATATATTCAAATTTCATCTCAGAACTTTGCTAAAGAAAATGTAACAAATATATTATGTAGTAATACATCCATATCACCTGCATATTGGGTTTGCGTATCGAAGTTGGTAAGATACACAAGAACATTCTCTAAGTATGTACAGTTTCTGAAACGAGGCAAGCTATTGACAAATCTGTTTATGAAAAACAAAATACAACGGCTTCGCTTTAAGTCATGACTGAAGTTTTGAATACAAATTGTTAGGCCATTATTTCTCTCACTGAATTTTCTACGGACTTTCCGTTTTCCCAATCTTGCCGAGGATTGCACGGTAGTGTGAGACCAGTGGAAAATCATTATTACATTCATATAACATAACCGTATCGATTTGTAACATAACCATAGGCTCCAAAGAAATTAATATGCTGTTAACCTTTCCCTCTGATATCTGATTCATCTCCCCTTGAGCAAGTATGCATCATTTCAGTTTATGAAATCTAATTATTTCAAACATAACGTACTATTAACTTGAAATGATTTTTTTTTCGTAGTTAACAAAGCTATCACTGTTTTTGTCTTAGTATTTTTTTCAAAGAAAGTAATACCTCTTATATTTATAGATATTTTCTATGTAATTATCAATATTTCTATCCTTAATTCTTTTACAATTTGTTACACATTTTCAAAAACTCATTAATAGGGGAAAAAATGTAAAGATTTGTGGTCAGCAACAAGTTAAATACTTACGGTAGTCATTATCCATATGTCATCCTGACGAAAATTTTCAAATTTTCAAAATGTCTCCGTAACTATAGGAGGTCACTAAAATCTGTAATTTTATTACATTGTAATATTTTGTTTAAAAAAAAGAAAAAAAAAAAAAAAAAATTACAACATATTTATTGAACATAAGAATCATAGTTGTCTCAAATGATATTGTTTTGTAAATTGGAGCTACAGACCTTAAAATAATGGAAAACATCATATGTATAAAGTAGTGGTATCGACAACCCTCTGTTTCTATTCGGTAAAATTGCTCTTTCCCTCCCTCTACCACCCCCCCCCCCTCTCTCTCGTATTTTTTTTTTTTTTTCATTTTCCACGGTGTTTATTATTTTGTTTTGTAGCACAATGTACCCTCTATTGGTTAGCATGTGTTATTTGGACCGGAGCTACTGACCAAGAAGTCGATGGCAATTTTATATGGGATGGAAGTAGAAATAAACTCACCTTTTCTAACTGGAAGTGGAAAGAACCAAATAATTACAACCAAGAGGAGCATTGCGTTGCTGTCACTTATCCTGGACGGGAGTGGGTGGATTTACGTTGCTGGGAAACACGTTCTTATATTTGTGAAAAAGAAACTTAGATTTGTTTTTAAGTCCATTTTTTGACATGACAGACAGCAGCTTTTTTCAATAACAAAGGAACTCGTAAAATTACTTCCCTTGTCATTGTCCATTTGCTATATTAATTTTCTAAAAAAAAAAGAATTCTGATTGTACACACAAGTTTTCTGAATTTCATATCAAAAAGATGCTTAAGTTTCTGACTGACGATATTTTTTTTCTAGTTTTTGGGGCTAAACTCTTTCAACAATTTGTCTGAATCCACATTGGTACGAAATGCGTCCCTTTATTAGCAGACCTGTTTTTGTATTCATGTTAAGCAGAGTTAATTGAAACATTTACTAAGACCTTAAACTCGATATTTATATACAGTACCTACCGGACACAACCTAACACCAGAGCGAACCCCAAAAGCGAAGCCCGGGTTCGCTTTGTGTTCGCTCGGGGTCCGCGGTGCTCTCCGGGTTTGCTGTGCGTCCGTTTGAGGTCAGCTCTGGATCTGTTACAGCTAACCGGGCTTTAGTTTTCGTTCGTGATGTTGACCCCGTTTTATCTTTCCGCTTGTTAGTACCGCCCCTTGCACATTCCAAGTATATAGTAGTTGAGATTCTTTATTGTTGTTAAGTGTCCATCGGAAGCACGTATGACCTTGCAAGCGACATAACGAGGACATGAATAAGACCAGAATATCATACTATATTGTTCTACGCAATATTTTTAAAAGACCGATAATAATTTCAGGAAGAGGACAATTATTTTGTTCGTGTTTTTTTTTTTCCCATAAATATTTTCATAACAGTTCAGCTATTTTGCAGGCCTCATAATACATGTCTAATCTGTTTGTTTTTTGTTTTGTTTTTTTTTTTTTGTTTTTTGTTTTTTGTTTTTTGTTTTTTGTTTTTTTTTTAATTGTTATATTCTTCTAAACCATTTTTTTATGTCGAGATTGACTCTTTTTAAACCGTTTATTAATTTGCAAATGTACATACAGTGTATTCGATACATATATATAAGTAGTATGGGATTACTTTAAAATGACAACTGAAAAAAAAGCAAATCAAAAATTATGCAAATTGAATTTAATATGTCTGCACAAATAATAACTTGTGAAAAAAATGAATTGTTAAAAAATTCAACCAAACAAACGTTCGATAGATATAACCCCATTATAACATGTACCAGACCAGTAGCTCCATCAAGCGAGTGTATCGAATACACTGTATGTACATTTGCAAATTAATAAACGGTTTAAAAAGAGTCAATCTCGACATAAAAAAATGGTTTAGAAGAATATATCAATTAAAAAAAAACAAAACAAAACAAAAACCAAAAAAAAAAAAAAAAAAAAAAAAAAAAAAAAAACAGATTAGACATGTATTATGAGGCCTGCAAAATAGCTGAACTGTTATGAAAATATTTATGGAAAAAAAGAACACGAACAAAATAATTGTCCTCTTCCTATTATTATCGGTCTTTGGAGCTACTGGTCTGGTCTGGGCAGAGTCTAATTTGTACGGGAAATATTAACTATGCCATCATCCAAATGATTGAAATGAAATGATTTTCTATTTAAAACTGTAGGAAACCTTCAAACTACATCAACACTTATTATAACATGCTGTTTTGTCTTTAGTTAAATCTCACATAGCAAGGTAGAAACAAGCCACTGATCGCGATGCCATTGTCGATGTGAAGTCATTTCGTAAAACGTAACGCAGTTTGTATAGAGTGAAAGGCGGATTAAGTAATATTTTCACAATGAAAAATGTATTCTATAATTAAATTAAAAAAAAAAAAAAAAAATTGCAGATATTCAATAGGCCATTTACATGGTTGCTATGCTTTTTTTAATGATTTTATTTATATAGTTTCCGTACATTTCCTATTTAATTGATACTGTCGTATATTTGTGTGCAAATACATCGGAGGGTAATGTATGGTTCTTAACAAATCGATCTAGTGCAAGGGCATACACTCAATTGATCATAGTAAGCTTTTACATATAAACTCTAGAAGTATTAAGGTATCTGAAAAGTGCTGCGATTCTGATGAAATCTTGAAATTGAATTAATTATATCTATATTTAATGCCGTTGGCCAGCAAAAAATACAGCATGTGGTCATACAAATATGATTTTTGCAATGAAATAGCAGAATCTATATAGGATTGCAGCACTTTTCAGAAACTACGTTGCGTGTTGAAAATATTTATAAACTAAACTTAGAATTTAAACTTGTTGATTCCCTTGCACAAGTGAAATTTATAGGTGACCTCAATACTGCAAGTGTTAAAATCACGTGACTGCCGCATCACGTGACAAGTCTAAATATAAAATCTTATCTTTCCCAATATGTAATGATTGTCATCCCTCTCGAGAGATGACATATTAAGATTGAATGTCGGCATCCTGATGTAAGGCTGCTATTATCGGCTGATGGACTAGCGATCGAAAACCTCTATTAATGAACTGGTGGTCTTCCAATGAAGAACTGACAAAAAAAAACATTTCAGAGATAACATTTTAAAAATGCTTTAAAACATTTTTTTCCCATTGTAACATTTTAAAAACATTGTTAAAATGTTTTCAAACAGATTAAGGTAAAGTCTTTAAGGAACGTTTCTATAAAATGTTTTTGAAACGTTTTAAAAATGATTTCAAAGGAATGCCTTGTTTGCACACATTAATCAATTTTATATTACGCTATAAAAATGTGTTTGAAACATGAATAAAACATTCCTCTTCTATGATTTTGAAACATTGCTATGTTAAATTTCTAAAACATCTTAAAAGAACATTGTCAAAATGTTCTAAAGCATTCTAAATATTGCTTATAGTTTAATATTTTTTTTTTTATTTTTCAGTGTTGGTCGTGAAATGTTTTTAATACATTGAACAAAAGGATTTCTCCTACAACTGAATCATTCATTTATGATTCATACAATATTTTATAGAAACGTTTTCAAAATGTTTTAAAACATTATATCATTGTCAATATTAATGCATTTGTTTATTTTCAACGTACGTTGTAAAAATGTTTTTAGAATATTCACTATAACGTTTATCATTTTAAAGACTAAAACGTTTTATTTAGCATTGAAGCAGCATTTTGTGATGTAATTTTCAAAATGTTTTAAAAATATTCATGATTATCCCAATTTTTCCCAAGAACATTTCTGAATTTTTATTTTTAGAATATCCAGAGAGGATTGAAATTAGAAGTAAAATTGTTTTTAAAAATGGTCCAAAAACATTCCCCTGTATTTTTCTGTCTTTTTTTCAATAATACCTTTTTAAAAATTATTCCCATCTACTTTGTGAGTATATTTTCATCAGAAATTTCAAAAGATAATTTTTAGAAATGACTTTTCTGTTACCACGTACACCATTGTATTTTTGTATGCACATGTGTAGCAAAGACAAAGCTATTATGTATCTGAATTGAATACTTTAGGCAACAACAAATATACCCCCTTGTCTTATGTTGATCAAAATTCAAAATATCTTATGATTGAAACATGAAATCGTATTGCAATTAGATGACAGTTCCATCAACAGACTTGGAATTCATTCAAATAGCCACATTTGAAAGAACCGCCTCTAGCTGACAAAGGCAATTTTTTGTACGTAAATTTATATCGTTGCTCTTTAATAAAATAACTGTGTTATAGATATGAACATGCAACAACTCTAATTCTTTTCATGAATGCAAATGGACATGTTTATATGATTTTATCATGTTCATGATTTTAAAAAATGATCTTGTATATTTTCATCATTTAAAGATCTAATGAAGATGACTTAAACACTATTGTCTCTATGTTTACAGGCTCTGCTTTAAGAAAAGATCTTCTTGTTCAGTTCTTCCCGAGGACAGACTTCTTGTGAACCTTATCAAGTTGTGCAAATCCATTTATATAACAGTCCGCTGGTCTGTGGAACGTACATATGTACAAGTAGATATATGCTTTTTGCGGGATCGTTAATGAAAAACAGTGATCTAGGCCTGTTTATTCTTTTCAGTGGGTAGGATTTACGTGATTCTGTTGTTTTTAAATTCAGTGAACGGAATTTCTTTTTCTTTAAAAGTTTCGATTGGGTTAAAAAAAAATAGCTCAGAACTTGTACTGAAAATGGAACTAAAATATGTTTTGCATATTGAAACAAGGTTTGTATTAAATTTTGTAAAAAAAAAAATGAATTCATTCATGTATGATTAATTCTTTGGGAGTTATAATTAAGATGAAAGGTATGAAAAACGCGTTCAAATCATACAGAATGATATTCTCATATCATTTCATAAAAACGTTCAGTAGCATTCCAGGAAATAGATGCCATTGCGACATTTGGGTTAAATGTTTTAAAAACGTTTTAAAAAGCATACAAAAGTACGTGAATAAAACATTCTAAAAACATTTTGTAACATTTTAGGAAAATGTTCCGATAACATTCAATGAAACATTTTGCTTAAATGTTTTAAAAAACGTTATATAAAAAAAAAACACAGAATCACGTGATTAAAAGATTTTTGAAAAAAAATTTTTGTGACATTTAATAAAATGTTTTGTTAACATTTGCTGAAACATTTTGCTAAAATGTTTTAAAAACTTTTAAAACCATACAAAATCACTTGATTAAAACATTTTTAAAAATGGTTTTGTAACATTTTGAAAATGTTTTATAAACATTTTAAAATGTTTTGTGCTAGCTGGGAATGTCTTAGTAAATTAATATACGGACAAGTAGAGCGATATACACGTGCATGCTTATGCTAATATTCTTGAAAGTTTGTTAATTAGAATAAGTAATTGAAAAAACAATTGTAAATTGTAAAACAGAGTACTTCTTTAATGGATGGGGCCATTTAAATACAAAACAAGTGTCTGATTGTCGTCTCCAGAAAAAAAAAATACCGGTCTAAGAAACAGTTGGTCACGCTTTAATATTATTTGTTTATTTTTCACTGTGTTTTTATTATTACTTATTCATCTATTAAGTAGGGCCGAAAACATTACTTTTATATGTAGTATTCTTGTCCTTCAATAACCAGATATCGTTCCAGCTTGTGTAAAGTTATATACAACTTAAACGCACATGTAACTAATGCATATCCCTGGTGCTTGTTAAAAGTAAGCGTTTTTGAGGGATGTCTGTATTGTCTTTTTTTTAAAATTATTATTATTATTTTTTTCTTAAAAATTGCATGTCAATTCCAGAAGGTTATAAAAATGTTACCTCTAAATAAAACAAGTTAGTATTTCATCTTAATTGTATTGAACTTAGACTTTAAGAAATAATTAGAACACCTGCTTAAAATATTAAGTATTTCTTCTGAAAAAAAAAATCATATTAAAGTAGATTATCTGCATTGCTAGAAAATGTTATTGTTGGACTTTTCACTTTGTAGCAGGCCTTTTCATGCTGGTAGTGTGTACATGTGCGTGAACGTAAATGATAAGTAACAGTATTGTACATGTATATCATTTCAAGTTTAAACTGAGCAACAAAGGGAATGATCAGATCTGCTTGCCTTTATATCACCAGCAGGCCTCTCTACATCTTTACAACGTCAGGCGTCCTGTGTCAGCTTATTACCATGAGCAACGAGTTCATACTGGACCCCTGGGTTGCGATCAAAAGCCTAGCGGCTATATAGCCTCTACGTAAAGTTACTATCATCTTGAACGATATGCTAGGCTAGCCGCTACGTAGGGAGAGTAAGCATAAATATTTGATGCTAAGTCCCAAATCCAAGATGGCCTCCTTAGTTCAGACAAAATTTTAACAAAAAGGGGGTTGTTTCTACGCCTTAACAAATAAAATGTAAATTCACATATATTTTAAATCTGGTTTTGTTCCAGAAATATATTTAGAAATTAATAATTTTTTTTTTTGTAAATTCAAGACGACAATATCACTTAGTGATGGTATCTATTTGATTAGATTTGACTGTTTTTTTTAAATGGGTGGCAAGGTCAATGTCGTTATTTTATTCCTTGACATTGAGAATAAAAAAAATACTGTTGCAAATCGTGTGATGCCTACTTCAATTTCAAATGTTTTTCATTTTGCATAAAAAGATGTTACCATATAGAACTATCAGATGATAATACAAAATTAACATGAATAATTTAACTAAAATAGATATAAGCTAATCAGAATTTCATCTAGTTTTCTTATTTTTTAGGAAATGTTTTTCATTATTAATGCTTCGTATATCTTATTTTTTCTTATTTTCACCTATGGTAAAGTTGTAATATAAAGATACAAAATCATACAAAAAAAAGTTTCGACCTTTTACATAGAGAAAAAATCAATGATGTTTTGCTCAAATTTGTACTTAGATTGGAAGCTTTCAAAAGCTAAAAATAGTTTATAGTTTGTATGGAAAATGATATTTATTTGATATATTTTAAATTCTAGTCCATTTTTATCTCTTTTAGTTACAATAGAAAATTTCTTTTAGCCTTTGATTGTTTAAAAATTCTAACTACATTCATTGTTCTGTCATTTCACCCAATAATGACCGCTCCAACCACCCGTACTGCCGTTTACACAAGTTCCGTTAATCTTTAAGCACACGGATATATTAAGGTTGCACTCAGATATCCCACTTGCCTATACAGTATGACGTCATAGTAAGCTGTATGACGTGAACCGTAGAGATAATGATTACTTAATATCTATTTTTGAGGTTTAATTTCAGGTCCAAGAAGTGAAAGGGATCATTCAAAAACAAAATATAAACTAAAGCTTGTCGTGTTTGGGTGGAATAAATAGCTTAGTATTTATCACAGGGGTTAAATACCAAACCCATGATGTCATAACTATTGATCAAATATTTGCCGAGTAAAAATTAAACGTGACGAGAATTCATATAAACAGATATATGAAATGGGAGTTTTAATGCATATAAGGTGAATGTCATGTGTGATTCATAAGGAACTAAAGATTAAGAGTCAGGTACGCTGATTCGTACTTATCATGTTTTCTTATAATAAACATAGGCTGTGTTCTGAAATCCCGATCAGCTTTTTCTCTGTCATTCTAACAACAAAGATACAAAAGTTGAACACTACGCCGCATACTTTGAAACATTTTTTTTTTGTATCGAAAGCTTGTATTCTTTAGTACTTGGAAAGTACTGCTAGAATCGTGTGATTAACATAAATTGATAACAATTCCTTATGAATTATTCCGTATGAACAAATGTGACAATTTTGGTAAGGTTTCATGCGAAACTTTTGGACATTTTTTCTCTTTCGGGAGAGTTGGATTCTATTAACATTTTTCATGGCCCAGTGATTTTTTACATAATTATTTTCACAAAAAGAAATAAATTATCTGCGGAGTAGTGTTGAACTTTTAACTTTTTTGTAAAGGCAATTTTTTTTCTATTTATAGACGTCACGTGATGACGTCGTAGAGGAATGCTTTTTTTTAGCCTAAGACTCAATGACGTCGATAAAATGAATAATAACAGTAAATGTTTTATCTATTGCGTTTCCAATTTATCAATGTTACATTTTACGAAAAAAAAAATATAAATTCGCCAAAAAGTTATCTAGGTATTGCCTCAATATACCTGCCCATGGTTTTCTATCCTTACATAATATCTCTATATAAGTGAATTATCTCGAATTGAAACACCATACATTCAACCAATCGGTTATTTTCACAGTGATCTGAGTCGGAAGTGCAGCCTGATCAGTATCTGTTATCTTCACACTTTAATAATAATCATAGATTTTAGGATGTTACTTCAATCAGTGGTTAGAGCGTCTGTTCTAGAGGCGCGGAGTAAGGAGTTGATCCTTACGTCGCAGGTTCGAATCCCACTGTGGGACGTGGAGACCGGTCCTTCGGATGAGACCGTATAAACCGAGGTCCCATGTCGTAGTAGGTGCTGACACGAAAAAGATCTCTTACTGCTCAATGACCCTAAGTGCCGAGTATAGGTCAAAATTTGTAGCCATCCACCGGCAAGTGGTGGCGTCTCCATATGAGTGAAAAATTCTCGAGAGGGACGTTAAAACAATATACAATCAATCAATCACTTCATGTCTATACATTTTATAGTGATTTAGGTACTGTTGGAAGGAAAAGTATCATTAATGATTGATGGTACATTGATTATTTCCCATATTCTACAGATTAAACTTTCATTAGCTTGGCCTCATTTAAATTCCTTTGTTGGTCTCAATAAAGTGGATAAAAGAGAGGTGGTTGTATATATGCTGTTTGCTTTCATAAATAATTAAGAAAAAGTGTATCATTACTGGATTAAGATACGTATGAACATGCTTAAATGATTTGTTTTTGTTCAATGCAGAATAAATAAACATTTTTGATGGTGTATTTTGTTTTAGTCAAGCTGTAATCAACATTATGAAGAATGTATTGTTTACTATTCATTGCCTTTAAACAAATACTTTTATATCCAGTCGCCCGTGTGGCGCAGTGGTTAGAGCGTCTGCTCTAGAGTCTCGAAGTAAGGAGTTGATCCTTACCTCGCGGGTTCGAATCCCACTGGGGGACGTGGAGACCGGTCCTTCGGATGAGACCGTATAAACCGAGGTCCCGTGTCGCAGTAGGTGCTGGCACGAAAAAGATCCCTCACTGCTCAATGGCCGTAAGTGCCGAGTATAGGACAAAATTTGCAGCTCTCCACCGGCAAGTGGTGGCGTCTCCATATGAGTGAAAAATTCTCGAGAGGGACGTTAAAAAACATACAAACAAACAAACAAACTTTTATATCCATTCATAGATATTTAGATTAGTAGAAATGTATTTTAAAACATGTTATATGTTACACGTATGCACTACCCATATCTAAAGTCTTTATTTCCAGCTTCAATGAGATGTTTTCTATCTACTATCACATTTTTAAACATTTCAATTTGACCCAGACCCCCTAGGACATACTCTTGTTATACGATCACAGTATGTCCCCTTTGAACAATGTCCTCACATTTTCTTACAATCTTTTCCGTTGCGATAAAAAAAAAATACAGGCTGTTAATGAAAGATATAAAGAAACTTTAAGGAAAAGACAAGGACAAGGATCCATTTAAACACCAGAGATTGGATAAGCTGCCATAGAGAATAAGCATCCCCTATCGACCTGTCACATCCGTCATTAGCCCTGTATAATGATATGAAACATATCGGACAAACTACGACCCAACCATAGGTTATATATACAAAGAAGGACATGTAAAACGACCGAAAATTTGCATTGTCCCTTTTGTAGTCTGTCAGCTTACAATTTATCCTTTTTCTATTTCTTTTTGAAATATTTCCGCGAGAAAAGTTATATTTCTAGATAATGGAAAACAGGTACTTTACGATGAAAAATAAACAAATAAGATTTGTTATTATCCAATTAAAGATACGGAACTTGTTTCCTTTATCTACTTTTCGCTGTCTTTTTTGCTTTTTAAATTAAATTTTTTCTCAATTTAAAACAAAAATGTCAAACTTGTCCATGATTTCAATATATATATATATATATATATATATATATATATATATATATATATATATATATATATATATATATATATATATATATATATATATATATATATATATATAGTTATAGATATAGATATATATATATATATTTTAAAAAGTTTAGTTTTCTTACTGTATCCTACTTTAAAGATGTAAATGTTCTTGAAAAGAAAACTTTCCTATTTATTTATTATACCCCCGCTAAGAAAACAGGGTATATATTGATGGGATGTTTATCCTTCAGTCGGGATGTCTGAATGTCCGCAACACTTGTGGTTATCCATCTTTTATCCACAACTCCTCCTACACCTTTAAAAAAATTAATGAGACTTACAGAATCTCTTTGACATAGTGCCATAATACACCTCCTATTTTACGTTTTAATCGAATAGATAGCTGGGGTTTACCATAGTAAAACATGGTCACTGTCATTATTTCTATAATATTGGGGGTTCCCATCTTATGGAACTTCAACTCCTTCTATACCACATGATAAAATTTGTTCAAACTTTCACAGAATCTTTAAAACAGATTATTATTTTGTGAACTCGGTGCTCCCATTACCTCTAGTTTTTTTTTTTTTTTTTTTTTTTTTTTTTTTTTTTTTTTTTTTTAGAATTTTACTTTTGTGCATGTATATATTGTATGGAAAATATATGTAGCTGAAAAAAAGATTGTTGGCAATTCTTGTTCATGTGACGTCACAATCTGTGACGTTCATTTGAATAAGGAAAGGACAAGATGGGCAGTATTTGTCCTTTTGACTATAGAATTCACAGAGCACAAACCTGCTCCAGTGCAATATTCACGTATTTCATTTATTTTATAGTTTTACACATTATAGCAAAAGACTGAGTTGGAGTAGACCTGCGCTTTATGATTTTTAATTGGAATATTTTGGTAAAATACCCTTAAGTCTCTCAGAATCATTGAAATATAGACTGTGTGTCATCCTCTTGAAATATATCTAACATGTGAAGTCATGGTTAATGAAAATATGTAATGATTTGGAGTCTGTATGTATTCCTCTGTGTAAGAATTTAAATTTTGTACAAAATTTTGTACATATTTTTAACATTTTCACAAAATCTTAAGTACTTCTCCCACTTTACTCAGAAAATATCATTTAGCCTACCTATTTGAATACTAATCCATAGAAATACTGCTGATTTCTGAAAAAAAAAATGTTTTGTTATTTATCCTTTATTATGATAATTAAGATCCTTAATTTTACGATCAGGTTATTTTCATTGCCAAAATGAATTTCATACAGCTTAAAAGTAGAGTTATTTGTCATGAAAAAACCTAAATCAATTTGTTTCCTTACAACTTGCTCAAATGTGTCGTGCTTTCATCTATTGTACTATTTTGTAAAGCTGAGTAACTCTTTATAGACCTTGTCAACAGCACATATTCGACTTTCTTAAAATTGTTTATTGATTTGCAAATATACAGACTATCTATTTTATTGGAATTGAAAGTCCATAAATACTCTCTCTGTGTGTTTGTGTGGGTGTGTGGGTGTGTGATCATTTGGATAGTATTTTCATTCTCAGACAACGGAATCTCTGGGAAAATATAACAAAATAAGTGTTAACTATTTTTATCTTGTAATGAATAACATAGCTCAATCGATTAGGAATTTATTGTAATTGCAAATACTGCTAATTACTGTGTTTTAATTGCATCGAATCTTCCATGCAACAAAGGCATATAACAACTTTCCTTTCTATCAGCCCCATGTTTTAAATCGTCGGTTTTGTTTTAATAATACATTATTTGCTGCTGATTTGCTTAGATCACCAAAATGTGAAAATGATTTTTTTAAAGAAAGGTATTTGAAAACGTATTTTTCTCAAAAGGGTTAAACTTGATTAAAACATAATTAATTTAAAAAGGTCATCTTTTTCTTAGATCAACCAAATGTGAAAAAAATTAAGTGAAAAGGTATGTAAAACGTATTTTTTAATCTATTTTTTATTATAATTTCAAAGAGTTAAACTTAATTAAGACATTAATGTGTAAAAGGACATTCTATTTTTAAACAGGATGAATACCAGAGTCTGAGATCTTTATCAGCACTGGAATATTGCGTCAAAAACTATGATGAAATTTGTGAACAAACATATCTTATTTGTTGTTTTGGTTATTTGCATGATTTGTATGGAATCCAGTGGGAAAATATTTTACGGAAAATTTTCCAAAAGGCTATTTCTTAATGACTTCTTACCAGGAAATGCCAGCCATTTCATGGATGGGTTCGACATGATAAATTTAATTCAATGTTCAGTGTGCTGTGTAGTACATGAAGATAAATGTGCAGGCGTCTTTTACAACGAACTTCAAAAATCATGTAAACTTTTGATAAATGAACACATTGAATTGGTGGAACTAGGCGTGCTTTCTGGATGGGGATACTGGTCTGGTAAATATTACACTCAGATTATCTGATCGAAGGCCAATATCTTAATTGCTTTTTGCAAATTATAAAAAAAAAATGGTTTAATATTGAGTAATTGGATTCCAAATACACTATGGTATGAAACAGGAATAATAGTACCTTGGAATTGAATTGATTTTTTAATGCACACAGAACATGCAAAATTCAGGGGTAACTATATGCAAAAAAGAAATTCTATGTTTACATCAACAGTTAAATATTGATATATTACAAAATGACAATCATACCAGTTATACTTAAAGAATCTCAAATTAAAGGAATTATTATAATTATTATTTTTCTTCTGGGAATTAGCAATTAGTAGTTGGCTTATAGTCTTAAGAGGCAGTCCACCAAAAAACCAGGCAATGGGTGGCACATCGCATGTCATGGATTTTAATTATTTTTTGCATGTAGACTTATTAAAGCACTTGTTTACACATGACAACATTAAAAAAAAATTTAGAGCTCCTCTAGTCCTATTTTTGGTAAATGCTTAATTTTAAGTGCAAAAAGGTCAACATAAGGGTAAAAATAATTACTAAGTTTTTATTTTGTTTTATATGTAACAGATACTCAAAAGCTGGATGTGTTAATGAATATTATTTATAGCATAGACTCTTATCTTTTATTTTATTAATGAATAAGCCTCCAATTTATACTTCTTTAGAAAAAAATTATATGGTCCAAATTTGAGTTAAGCAAGTAACTTTTTGAATTCAGTATCCAATTTTCATTACGTTATAAAACCCAATACATTACAAGGACAGATTTTTTTTTCTTATGTTATTATGAATACAAAGTACAAACTTTTGAATCACTCAATAAAATCAGTGGGAGCAGGTATATTGAAAGAAATAAAAGGAGTCAAATTTACCTTTTTTTTTTTTTTTTTAAATTTTCCCAAATGAAACCGATCCCGACCGGGGAGGGGGGGGGGATGTCATGACATCATTATTTTTAAAAATTGGTTTCATGAAACATTTTAGAATTGGCCAACATAGTCACATGTAATTATAATGGGGAGTTCAGCAGTAGTTTAACTCAATACATATATTTTTATAACTTATTTTTCAGGTTTTTTTTTTTCATTTTTAATCGTACT
The DNA here is from genome assembly GCF_033153115.1 of Saccostrea echinata. Classification (NCBI taxonomy): domain Eukaryota; kingdom Metazoa; phylum Mollusca; class Bivalvia; order Ostreida; family Ostreidae; genus Saccostrea; species Saccostrea echinata. Next base: position 2,363,582 of record NW_026889766.1, read on the forward strand.
TCGGATTGTTTATTTTGATTTGACTGCATAGATAAATATATTTAAGTTTTTACAAATATCATGAAGGAAACATTTCAACTTCGTTGAATTAAGTATTGCGTAAATCTAAAACATTCATCATTGATTCCCAATTTTATAAGAAATGTTCATGATAAACACTTCTTTAATTATTTTTACGCATATCCTAGTAAATCAGTTAAAAAAAAATAGTTCTCAGACATGTATAAAATTACTTATCAAAACGTCATCTAGCTGAGACGCCGCCCGTGTATAAAATACATTTGGATATTAAAATATTATTTAACATTAAGAATAATGCACTCTGAAGAATAATTAAACAGAAAAAGAGAAATCATTTTTTTTTAAATCTTTTACGCAAGGAATTTACAAACTTCTCTGGAAACTTGTAACTATTTCATTGTGACGCAATATTAGTCAGGTATATGACGTCACTGATACATCAATGGAAACGTGGATTCAACCTGAATAATAGAGCCAATTTTAATCTAAATATTACGTCTGGAGGCGAAAATGAATTATATTTTGAAAATAAATTATTCAGTTTTTTGTTTAATTATTTTCTTTAGTGTATCGATTCTAAATATTTCACCAGGATTCCGATAAAAAGGTGTTGAGCAGATTTACCGATGCCACGGGAGATAACTCTTTCATCGCAAAATTTCATAAAAACGACCTTATATTTTGCCAGAAAACTACTATCAAAAGACTTTCCCACCGATTTTATTTTTTAAACAAAAATTTGAAATATTTCTAGATTTAGTTAAATGTGAATTATAGTCCTGTTAAAAATGTATTAGAAATTACAGTTCTTTGTTTCTGACCTACATTCAATGGTTTATATAGGGGCATTCAAAAACACAAAACACAAGGATATTTTACTAAATAAGCAATTATCAAACAAATCTTCAATTACATTATTCCTTTTGGGCTACATTGATATTGTTTTTAATAAAATATCAAATATTCCTCACATTCGATGTGCCGCCTATTAATACAATACTGCCTGGTTTTTCGGTGGACTGCCTCTTAAGTACCGTACACACTAATCTGGATAATTAGCAAGGGCTGACATTATTATTCTGATAATAATAATGATATCTTTCACTAAAGGGCTTTCAATATGTGACCCCGGATGGTTCCAGTTTGAAGACCACTGTTACTTTAAGAGCAAAGAAAAATTAACCTGGAGCAATGCCAGGGTAAGGTTTTTTTTTTTATATGTTTAAAAATTTCAATAACTCAGCCATGGTAGATACTATAAGCGTTTAAAAACTTACATGTTTATAACTGTCATGACACACTTCTGACTCGCGACCGTGGTTTGTTTATTTTTCTTATTTCCTGTCAACGTTATACTTGTCATGATGACAAAAAAAAAAACACACACACACACACACACTTCATCGCTTTAATGTAGCATAAAAATATTGCAAATTCTTAGCTTCAGTGTGAAAGAGGAGGGGGATATTTGGTAGAGATAGAATCAATGAAAGAAAATGATTGGATCATAAACAAACTAACACCAGGTAAGGATAATAATTAAATGAAAAATATCTTGTAATAGTTCTTTTTTCAATTTCTTTATATTTCATTTATGCTAAAAATATCACGGATTTCATGACTATAACTGTTCTTTTTTAATGAAACTTGACACATTATCAGAGGAATTGACAGATTTAACAAACACTATCGACCTTTACACATAGATGTACTTGTATATTTTATGATTTATATTGGTTCTGACTGTCGACTGAAATATATTGGGTTGTTCATTCTCACTGAAGGCAGAGCACTGTACACAACAGAACCTTTGCATCTAATCCTCAGACCTTTAGTTCAATCTGACTGAAAACGACCATATAAAAAAATAAAGGCGTAGGACTTCTCAGATAGGGTACCCAAGTTTGCTGATAATATTGAAATAAACTAAATGACTGATTTCTGATTTCAAATATAGTAATACCCTAACAATCTTTATTACTGCCAAAGCTCATCTTGACATTCTGTATATACTTTCAAAGATCAATACCAAAATGACCTACTGTTGTGTATTCGAATCTTGCTTTGGTTCGTGGTCATTCACATGTATACTGACGGGTATAATGTTGGCTTTAATAATTCCTTATGATTAAAAAAGTAAAAAAAAAAGGCTGTCATCACAGCTGATACAATCATTGTGTTGACTTTTTAAAGAGGGTATGACTGGACGAAATATACCTGGAATCGATGATTTTTAGAATTTCAAAATCAAAACTGCTGCAATATTCCAATAAATTCCTGGAAAAATTTGCTGTCCGTCCTACTCTCTGTACAATTAGTAAGAATAATCAGGGGCCCAAGCTAGTGTCGAGTAAACAAAGAAAGAACAAAGCTGGAATTGATTTTAATATATCTTCGAAAATGTTCAGAATCTCAAATTCAACTCTGTTAGTAATGAAAACTATTAATATGAAAAATGATATAAAAGGAAAGTATAATTTGCTTTTTCGGTTTATGATTGGGGAAAAGGTTTCCTATCTGAAAAATTCCAGATTTTTGTCTTATGCCCTGGGTATTCAGTCGCATAAATTGATATAAATGTTTATTATCTTTTTATACATATAAGGGAACTTTTATAAAGATTAAAAATCTCTCTCTCTCTCTCTCTCTCTCTCTCTCTTTGGGTGTAATAAATCATTCCTGAAAACTGATCTAATATACATTTACATATCTACTTACATTTATAATCTTATTTCATAGCTCAATGTACAATCCATTGGATATTATGTGTAATTTGGATTGGAGCGACAGATCAAGAAATCGATGGCCAATTTATCTGGGATGGTAGTAGAGAAAAACTGAATTTCATAAACTGGAGGAGTGGTGAACCAAATAATTACCAACAACAGGAGGACTGTGCTATTGTCAACTATCCCAGTGGGGAGTGGTGTGATTTCCCTTGTTCTGATAAACATTATTATATTTGCGAGAGAAAATTATAGATTTCCTTTCAGTCCAACAGAATAATATACTATTAAAAAGAATGGAGAATACAGGCAAAAAATATCAGTAATCGGATTTGAACCAGAAGAGATAGAGCAGATAATTTAAAGAATATGAAAATCACATAAAATTTGTGGAGGCGTGCTCATCCATTTTTATCTCTCCTGAGCCAAAGGCTCGTGCAGCCTTCCTGATCAAACTTTTTCATTGTTTGTCATTGTAAGCATTGTCCTTGTTGTTGGCGTCGTCGCCGTTTGCAATCTGTCTTTGAAAAAAAACTAATCTTAGAAAGTATTTCTTTTTCTGATTATTTCAAATTATTTGTTAGCACTAACAAAAAATGTCTAGATCAAAACGAAGAAAATCTTTCAAGAGATTATTTTTTCCCTTTTTTATAATTGTAAATATTACTAATGATTCTTTTAATGGCGTTAAAGCTACCATTTAAAAAAAACCCATAGTTTTCCATTTTATTAATTCACCTGAGCCATAGTCAGCTTTTCTGATCAAAGAGTGTCTGGCGTCCGTCTCTTGTCTGTAGTCTGTCGTCTAGGTTCTAGCAAAGATATTTTAATTGATCAAACTCTATTTTCATGATATCTTATTTATCTCCATCTGAGAAAGTATACAACATTTCAGTTGTTGAGATAGATTCCCCTGACACAGGGTACAATAGCAATGTAAGTATGTTTTCCATAGTAAATACAACTGTCACAGCTTTGCTTTAGTAACGTACCACAGTCGAGAGAATGTTAATTTCTGTCATGATATATGGAATTTTTTTTTTCAAGATGTGAAGTTTTGGTTGTGACTGTATGAGCACTTTGTGAAAGAATTGAGAACATTGTCTTTGTTTGTAAGGCTCATTATATTAAATGTATTTTAGAGGAACTTGGATTTAATTCCACAAGTGGTAATCCAACTTATACTCATAGTTCCCTTTCTAAGGAAGAAATTCTTCAAAATCATATGCCAGTTTTGAATATTTTTAATATTCCAAACAACCAAAATAAATTCGAATTACCATATTTATATTGGATTCCGAAACTTCATAAAAATCCTTACAAACAAAGATACATAGCGGGTTCCAGTAAATGTTCAACCAAGCCTCTATCTTTACTCCTCACTAAGATATTAACAGTGGTGAAGGAGACACTTCAAGAGTACTGTGCAACAAAATATTCTAGAAGTGGTGTAAATCAGATGTGGATACTTAACAATTCCAAGGAACTTTTGGAAAATTTGAAATCACAAGATTTTACCAAAATCAACAGCTGAAAAACTTACGACTTTTCAACTTTATACACAACCATTCCCCACGATAAATTAAAGTCCAGGCTTTTTGATATCATTGACAGCTGCTTTTTCAATAAAAATGGAACTCGTAAATATACTTACCTTGTCATTGGTCATTTGCAAAATTATTTTGTTAAAAAACATTCTGATTGTACACACAAGTACTCTGAAGTTGACATTAAAAAGATGCTTGAGTTTCTGATTGACAATATCTATGTGGTTTTTGGAGACCAGGTCTTCCAACAATCTATTGGAATTGCTATGGGTACCAATTGCGCCCCGTTATTAGCAGACCTTTTTTGTATTCATATGAAGCAGAATTTGTCCAAAATCTTGTACGTGAAAAGAAGAAAACACTTGCTGTGGCGTTCAACTCGACATTTAGATATATCGACGGCGTATTATCAATCAACAATAGCTATTTTCATTCCTATGTCGATACGATATATCCTGGTGAACTTGAGATAAAAGATACCACAGAGTCTGACACATCTGTTTCATATTTGGATATTTTACTTGAAAAAGACGTTAATGGTAATCTAACAACCAAGCTTTATGATAAACGTGATGACTTTAACTTTTCAATCGTCAACTTCCCTTACTTATGCAGCAATATACCTTCATCACCTGCATACGGGGTGTATATCTCTCAGTTGATTCGATACGCAAGAGCATGCTCTACGTATGTACAATTTCTAAAACGAGGTAAATTATTGACAAATAAGTTGATGAAACAAGAATATCAGCTGTCTCGTTTAAAGTCATCATTTCGTAAGTTCTTTGGTCGATACAATGACCTTGTCAGCAAATACAATTTATCATTGAGTCAAATGCTGACTGACGTTTTTCATACTAATTGTTAGGCCATTATTTACACACTGAATTGTCGATGGATTTTTCCGTTATTTCCCGATCATGACAAGGAGCGCACGGCGGGTATGACTGGTCGGCAGGGGATGCTCACTTCTCCATGGCACCTGATCCCACCTCTGATGTTTGGAGGTCCGTGTTTGCTCTGCTCTTTTTTTTTGTATTGTATAATGGACTTTTGAGCTTGAATACTGTTCGTTATCTCCATATATTTCATACCACCACCAAAAAAAAAAAAGAAAAAAGAAAAGAAAAAAAGAAAAAAAGAAACATATATTGTGAAATTGTGAATTAATTTTGAACATTATAAGTTTTGTAGCAAAGGTATCAAAAACTCCGTTTTTATAAGGAAGAAAACTATTTAGCCTACTTTTAATTAATTATTTGTCCAGAAAGCCTTTTTTTTAACAATACCAAATACAAATATTCTACTGCAAGTGTTTTGTAGTCCTGGGGAAGCTTTGTTCCAGCAGCATGTGCAAGGACTCGGCCGAAAAAAAATGTAGGTTCCTTCCAGGCTTAAAAAAATTACTGGTGTTGGACCTTCCAGTTGGGGAGGGCGTTTCTCAACGAGGCTGGGGGGAAATGTTTAAAGCGTATTGATTGATTGATTGATTGTATATTGTTTAACGTCCCATTCGAGAATTGTTCACTCATATACCAGTGAAGGGCTTTAAATTTTGACCTTTACTCGGCATTCAGAGCCATTGAGCAGTGAGGGATCTTTATCGTGCCAACGCCTGCCATGACAGGGGAACTCAGTTTTAAAAGTCCCATCCGAAGGACCCGCAACTTTCACTTCAAAGTGCCGAGCGCATAGAGAAGGAGTTTCTACCCATTTTTATTGACTTAGGTCAGTCGCAGCCGATATTCAAACTCACGGAGGGAGCGCTCTACTGACCGAGCTACCATGAACGGTTTAAGCTCATGGTAACATGTAATTAGTTTTTTTTTTTATATTTTAATCTTACAGTTTATTTTTCATTTTAAATTTCAATATTTGATAAAAAATTTTATTGTGAGATCTTAGTTCAAAATTTTTTGAAAGCGTAAAAAAATTAACAGGACTTTAATTTTCTTTTCATCTTTTGATACATTTTGTCCCTATTTTACACTTTCCGAGTAATTCTGCTTTTTATTTTTTTATTTTTTTTTTTCGTTTGTTTGTTGTTGTTTTGATTTTTTTCTTATCTATCGCATAAATATTAAAGATCTTATCACTTATGACACAACTAGTATATTTGTATATGTGATCAATTACTAAATCATTTTTATTGTACATGTATTTCCCTAGCTTGATTATGAGAGCTTCCTCTTAAAGGGACATAATCAGAATATTTAAGTGTAATAAATCCAATTTTCTTATTCATGAAATATATGGAGATAACGAACAGTATTCAAGCTCAAAAGTCCATTAAACAATACAAAATAGGAGCAGAGCAAACACGGACCTCTAAACATCAGAGGTGGGGACAGGTGCCATGGTGCCAGGTGTCATAATTCATTAAAATTTAAGGTGAATTAAATTGTTTTATTTTTAATGACTTAGTCTTCTGCGATACGTACAATGATATTCTATTTATTAGCTTGATTGTGAGAACATACGAGGACACCTCTGCTATATGAATAAAGCGGCACAAAACTTATATGCAGTTTGTCAAGAAACAGATCTATCTGTTTTTTTTTTTTCTTACCGTTATTTGTGTGGAATGCGGTGAGGAAATATACGCACAGTTCTATTTAAGAAAACTTCTTAATTATGTACTGTCAGGAAATATCAGCTTTATTATTAGAGAGTATAAGGGGATAAAACTAACTCGAGGTTCCGTTTGTTGCATAAATAGTAAATGTAATAGAATTTGTAGATGTTTTTTTATCATAAACTTCAACAATCGTGTAAATTAATGACTTATCGCGGTATTAAAAAGAAATATATGGAGATAACGAACAGTATTCAAGCACAAAAGTCCCTCAAACATTACAAAATAGGAGCAGAGCAAACACGGACCTCCAAAACATCAGAGGTGAAATTCGATTCACATGAAGGCTGGAGTTTTTGGTCGTGTCAATAAAACAATACGTTATATTATTATTTTATAAAGGAATATTGTGGTTTATTGCAAATTTAAAATTATATACATACATAATGTTGTTTATAAATATATTGAAAGGAAAAAGAAATGCGGGGTAACATGACATGCGAAGAGTTTTTAACTCTGGCCAAAAAGTAAGAAAACTGATTGGAGGGGTATCTTGGTTATTGTGCACTAAAATGATGTTCAGAATTACTCGACCGTGAAATGTATGACGTCATGTAAGGAAAAAGGTAAAAAACCAAAAACACAAACAAAGTAATGATGACAGGTTTGTCAAGACATCGTGTAATACCATTTGATGCACCTGAAGTATACACATCGTTTTTTGATATTTACAGACAATTTGAATTTGTTACAATCGTGACTCTGCTGACGGAAGTTCCATGGGGTAGAGAGGAACTTGAAGGGTTTCCGACAAACCGTGACGATGACGTTGGCACGTAACAACGTCACGTCAAGATTCATAGGGACTTGTGACAATCTTAGCATAATCGGGTATATAGTATAATAAGGGACCTAACGAGCGGCCATTAATTCCTCGGTGCCTCGCTTCAAACTCTAAAAACTTCAATTTTTATTTAAAAACCCATGAAAATGTTTTGCCAGTCAAAAAGTAGAATATTGTCCTTTATTGTCATAAATTGATTATTTACTTTACTTCATTAGAACTTAGAAAAAAATATTCGAACTTCCTAGAATTACGTCGGCGTCGTTAACCCTACACCATTTTCCCATGTTATTTTCGTGCATTACCTTAATTTTCCGCACTAGTCATCTGTTTCAATCTATCTTAGAGCAACCTTTAAAAATATGACTGCTTTTAGTCATCCTCACAATATTTGTAGTGACCGTTGATCGTCAGTCTGGAGAGATCAGCTCCATTTTTACCTTCGATTAGCCCCAGAGTTCAATCGGGTCTGCCATATATGATTACGAAACAACTAGTAATATTATCCAATCGTCTTTCGCCGTTTGAAGTTTAGTCATTCAGTGCGGATTTCATTCAATACGGTTAACCTGATTGAACTCAGAGGCTATAAGTTGAAAATTGAGCTGATCTCTCGAGATTCAATAACTCATGAATTATCAGTCAAAATCAAATGAAATTTCGGTTACTTGTTTACTAAAGATGAGTCTAAATGTTAGATACTGGGAAATACGTTTGAAAAAATAGCAAAAATAAATAAATAAATAAATAAATAAAAAAAAAAACACTTCAAAAGTTTACCCTGTGTTTCTTTTTCCTTTCGGTATATATCGAGGGATAAGATGAGTTATGCTTTGTCTTTGGTACATAATGTTATGGGTTTGAAATACAAATGCTAATAGGTAGTGATAATAGCTTTAACATTGTTTACTTTATTCGCGGCTAGGATAAGGCTGTCCGTAAAATGTCAAACTGTTCCAATTGTAGTAACTTCTCTGAACTACCTAGATATGACGTCATAATAGCATATGACGTCAAGTCACTGCATACTTGAGCTGACATGACGGGGAAAGTGTCATAACTTTTACATTCCTTTCTTATGACATCTAAAGATTTTTTAGCGTTATTGTTTGATTTAAATATCTGGATTTTTCTTTAAGCTTAATTGTGCTGTTATGATGTTGAACGTTTGCAATTTAATATCGTTATTCCTTTAACTTGTCCAATATACATATATTCAAACAGTAACAAAAACTGACTGTGAAACACTCCCCCTTATACGCCCGTGGACAGAGTTTGAATTTATAAATCGTGTATATATTTGTCTGGCACAAGTGATTAATAAGGATAAATTGAAGATATTCGCTGTGAATCTACTAGAGAAGAATGTCCTCTAACTGAATTTTGCTGGGGGATTGTATGTAATTTATCCTATTTTGCATAAATTGCGATAAAGAGTGGCAAATGCCCCCTTGTATGTGGGTAAGTTGAATTTCTCGTGGAATATTTTCTCAAGAAGTAAAATTCAGACCTGCCCCCAGCATTTTATATGTACCAAAGATCACGATGAATTGACTTATGTGAAATTTTTTTCTCAGTAATGTTGTTTTGCACTTGTGCCGATGCGATTTTTGTGGAACATATAGGAATTTATAAGTGTCCGTCACGTGATCAACAAAGTCATGTGACATCACAAAAATGCATTATTATAATACCTGACTACACTCTTATCACAAGTTGACTGGAAATTCATACATAGATTACAAATTGAAATTAAAATATAGCTCAAAATAAAATGTATATTTTAATGCATATTAAGCCTTCGGACAGCTTTAACATAGCTTCGTTGTGCATCTAAATGGAACAACAACACATGACTAGCATATGCAAAGGATAAGTCTTGTTGTAATTAAGAATGAAGTATCAATGAAATATTAAACAGTTATTAGGCTCTAAACTCCAATGATATATAAAAAAAAATGAGCAAAGCAAATACGGACCTTTGAGAACATCAGAGGTGAGATCAATGGATCATGCCAAGCTTGTACACATAAACGCACGAAGCATAACGATAATTGAAAAGTGCTACGAACCTGATGAAAGCTTTTAAATGCATTAACTATATATATATTTTATGTAGTTGAAAGCAAAAAAATGAACTAACAAGGAGGGGCGCATACACTACCCCTCCCGCTCCAACGTGCTTGATTTTAATGTATTTTGCGGATTATCAAAATAAATAAGAGATGACGGTTTAGAAATGTTCACTCAATAATATTATGTAAATCAAAAGAATAATTAATTGTTTATCCAAAACCACAAGGTTCTAAAGCCATATTTCATGGACGATATTTAAAAAACCCGTTATTAAGAAGATTTATATTGTTTAGAGGAAATATTGAATTGACACAGGTGTAAGAATTCTTCATAATAATTTACTGATAAGCTCTACCTTGCAATTAAACACTTCAACACTTTAAGAATGACTTAATTATAAAATTGTGAAGTTTCTGAAATATTTCTTTTCTGTTTCTAATGCAGTCACGTATTTCTGAACAGAGGTCGTTGCAATGACAACTATTAGATTATTTGAGATGGGACCGATTTTGTCCCTTGGAGCCCCTACCTCTTTTCTTGACACAACCACAACAACTGTAATGATCTTTTCTGCCTGTCAAGAAATCTCTGATGTGTAACCTTTTTGAGTTTGCAAAAAATTTCTGCAGTAGGGGAGGACTTAGGCAAGTGATATAAAACGCATTGTAAAATGTATGTTTTTTTCAGTATCTCATTCTTATGTTATATCTCAGCTTAAAACTCAATCAAATATGTAAAGAAGAAATGAAAATAGAAATCACATTGTGATATTTTATTTCAAAGCTTAAAACTTCCACCTGAATCTTAAAATACTTTTTAAAGGCCTTTTGGTATTTAATTCCTATTTTAGACGTATAATCTTCTTTTGATTTTTATATCTTTGTTTTTTTTTAGTCAGCATATTGTTGTAAAAATGACATTTTGTATTTTTAGAATTTAATTCAATTACCTAAAATATTGAAATTCCAATGAATGATCTTATTTTTAATAAAGAAATACTAATTCTCAGTTAATTTTTTTTAACGTATAAATATAAAGAGGACTAGTACTATAGATTAGGAAAACGTATATCTTACCCATAGTATGTTTCAATATGTAAGTAGCTGTGAAAGCTGTAGAAAAAAAAAAGTTATTATTTTTTTAATTTGTTATAATGTAAACCATTGATATATTTCGATACATATGCTGAGTGGAGCAGTTTGCCTAGTAAACGTGACAATGAATTTACTTATAAAGAATATTATTGGAATATTGCAAATAGAAAAAAAAACAACATAAATATTACTAGTTACATTGAGGAAAAAAGAGCCCCTATGGGCATAAAGATTACCTGAGTACATATAACTATCGCCATTCCTTCCTACATATTCTTAAACAAAACCTTGATCACATAATATGCCCCCATCCTAACCCAAAGGTCAGGATTTTGAAGAAACTTTATTCACACTACCCGAGGAGGCTTTCAGATAAATATTACAAATTATGCGTTTGCTATTCCTGAAAATGGTTTTTTCTTTCTTCTTTTAAACTTTGATCCTCATGTTCTATCCGACGCTACAAGAAGGAGTCACCGCTTTGTTGTTCAAGAGAAAGAAATTTTTAAATATATTCCCTATTCCTATGCACAATCCTTATATGGTCTCGCCCATCTTCTCAGAGTCATGATGTGAAAACACTTGAATCTAGAATCCCTGAAAATTCTTCTATACTAATATGACTGATCATATCTTGGTGCTGTTCATAAAAAAAAGCAATTTTTGAGATATTTCCTTAATATTCCTCCGTAAAATCTTCATCCCCCGTTGTAGCGCCATCGTACGCCAAGGGGTCATGATTTGAATAATCTTCAATTTACATTACCGGGGATGTGTCTTTATAATAACGAATAATATAGCTTTGCTTTTTGAGAAAAAAATATTTTAAAAGAAATATCATATATATCCCTTTCAAAACACTTTGGTCCTTTGTAGTGATGGTTGTTCATTGGGAGACCATTTTAACCCTTTTCATTTAGTACCATGTACAATTGTATACAAGTTATTTCTTTAAAATATAGAACAACTGAAATATCATATATATCCCTTTCAAAACACTTTGGTCCTTTGTAGTGATGGTTGTTCATTGGGAGACCATTTTAACCCTTTTCATTTAGTACCATGTACAGTTGAATACAAGTTTTTTTTTTTTTTTTTTTTTTTTTAAATATAGAACGACTGACAGTGTAATATTTCACTTTAATTTTATTCAGATATTTACAATGTCAAATATATATATATAAAGGTATCCTTGTTATTTTGATGAAAACAATAACTAGATGGCATTATTATTTCTTTGGAATCAGAATTTAGCTAAAAATCAAACTGGAATATTTTCCAGTTAATCACAGGGAAGGCAATGGGCATTGATGCTCAATTTTAATCATGACTCCATGTTTATTTGTATATATTATATGTAAATATTTTTTTTTTTTACAGTTTTACTGTACAACGCCATTGAATACGTTTATGTAAAAATAGGCGTTTAATCAAATAAATCAGTTTCAGTTTCAATGCTTTAAAAGATTAATAGAGCATACTGATATAAAAAATATAAACTGGAAATCTGTGTGAGGAGCAGACGCAAGTTTCAGCTAATAATTTACAGAAAATTTCTGCTGATTTAACATTCGTTATCTAAAATTAAAATTTTGACTAGCTTTTAGCATCAAAATATGTCAATTGCATTAACTTAGTAACTTTCCATCAATCAAGATCATTATATACATCAATTCAGAGAAGGCTTTACTTTAAAGTTTATTTATATCATGTTAAAAATTCCGATGTTCATCATCATTTCATTATGTTGATATTTAGCTAAAAATTTACCATTATCTATTTTGTACAAATATTAGAACATTTTTTGGCCTTCTTATTTTCCATTTTAACATATTAGGAGGAAATAACCGATAACATTAGATAGTTTATAAAGTGTCTACTGCAATATGTTGGAATACTATATGATGTTTGTAAAAACAAGTAAAAAAAAAAAGAAACGTAAGCGGTGTCCTTATCACATATTGACATATATTCCTTCTGTTGAAACAGACTGGGACACCAACTGATAACATCGACTGTACTCCTCCTGCAAAAAATATACTAAAATAAGAACTGATGCAAGTATTCTTTAGATATATACTTGATAAACAATATATGCAATCTAATTCTTGAGATATTTAAAAAAATATAATTTAAAATATATGATATTTGTTTACATACAAGCTTTGTGAAAACTTCCGGTCTTCTAACCTTTAACTGCCGGGCTATGGTAAATATGTCAACCTCTCCATCCGTACTGATCTGTTGAAGCGCGTTATGTAAGACACAGAACATACCAGCTGGCCCTGCTCCGTCCCTAAAGTAGGCAATGAACATTGTATCTATTCCCTAGCAACTGTGCTTTACCGTTCCATTTTAATAAATAAATAAATACTTAACTTTTTTTAAGAATACCTTATCACAACAGCCTAGCCTGTTCTATATCTGCAACTAAATATCAAATTTATTGCTATATGCATTTTATCCCAATGGTAATACTTGCTTGCTTATGACAACAGAAGTAAAGGACGATTGTTTCGCCTTTCCTCGTACGAGTTCTGCGGCTTTGAGTACAGCATCATTATCATCAGCATGTATTTGGAAAACCTCTATTTCTTTCTTCGCCTTCTATTTATATTCAAAAAAAGGTCTTCATATATATGCTGATACACCGTAAATGGAGGTAATAATTTCCTAGCTAATATCCACTTTATAAACAATTCTAAAAAAAATTTCAAATCATTCTCTTTATATCTGTGCCATTCCAGACAAATATGCTAATAGATAATCTTACATCGCTTGAAATTACTAGATGGTCCTGTGATACACCACCGATATTGCTACTGGTGGCGCCAACTGTAAGGGTGAAAGGAATACAAGCCTTAGACAATCCTCTCTTCGGAAGCCAATCACATGCCTAAAAGTAGCATATACGAGGGGTGATCAAAAAGTTCGCGAACTATCTCTATATCTACAAAACCACTATTCAGATCAGAATAAAATTTGGCACACAAATAGTCTTAAACATGTTCTATAAATAGCAGGTGTTACGTTTTTTCCATCATGTTTGTGACATCACAATGTGAAAATGTAGGTGACTTGTACCAAAAAGGTCTGACTCAGTCGTTCTCGAGCAACGAAAGGCTGTAAAGTCTAACGTTTAATTTGGAAATTCCTTTGCAGTAGCATATAATAATTTGTACAAGGTTTATTAAGACAAAAGACTTGCCAGAAGTTCAATCATTAATTGGATTGGTTGTTTTAGTGAAGGACGGGAGATGGTTAAAAATTAAGTTTTTTGTGGTGCCCAGTGAAAGTACGCTGGGGAGTAGATGTGTCATTAGTTGAGCAATTTGTTATGAAAGATCGCCAAGTTACAGTTAGAAATATCGTTGAATATTTTAAGAATTTTATTATGATTAAATCACGAAAGTACCGTTTACTTTAGACATTAAACATATCAGATATGATAAAAAGAATGTATCCGTATCTCATCCACGATGGAAAAAGACAAAAAAGTCGGATTGTGATGGTCACCATTCTCATTCTGTGATTCGTGCATGGACAGAACGGTGGCAGACGTGCTTTAAAATCGGAGATGAATACTTTAAAAAATAATAAACACCGAAATCTAATTTTATTTCTTTTATGGAAGATATTCAACTAGTTGGCGAACTTTTTGATCACCCCTCGTACAGTGGCTGCAACGTTATTGTTGACAACTTACACGAACGATCACGTTACACGAACGATTCCGCACGATAAACGCACGATTAAACTTGTTACACGAACGATTCTTCACGCACAAGATTCTAAACGTTACACGATCTTTCACGATTGCCATCGCAAACGCACTATTCTTCACGCAAAATAGTAAAAAATATTAGGAGTGGATATTTTCAAATTGATATAAGGCATGATAAGTTAGTTTAGATTACAAAGAATTATTGATGCAATTTATAGACTTTGGAAAACTGAAAAAAAAATATTTAGAAATGGATAATTTTGAAACAAATAAGATTTAATAGTTATTTTAGATTACAAATAATTATAAAATTCGTCGACATAGAAAAATTGAATTGTTTTTACCTTTTCGATACGCAAAGATGTAATTTATGATCGATTGCTGAATGTTCTATCAAAAGATATAGGTGGACCTTGAGTTTCAATTCTATTACGATTTTATGTCAGCAGTAAAGGGGGGGGGGGATAAAAAATTGTATAAAAATGAATTCAAAATATATCCATCTTGCCATTTCTGAATATATAGAATCAGCAATTATTTTACGATTCATTCACTTGCAGAAATTATAACAAAAAAATAAGTATCAGGGATAAACACTGCTAAAATTAACTCCGAAAATCATTCGTGTACATTCGCCGACTAAATATTTATGTACGCATTGGGATTTATATATTTTTGATAAAGATATACATTTTTTTATGAATTGATATAAAGAATTTCTTGACAACAATTAGCAGTAAAAATAATTAACATCAGAGAAAAAAATCGTTAAACAACTTTATTACGTTTAATCATTAAAAGTTTTGCTATTTTAAGAGAATAGAATATTATTGCTTAGTTACTTCCGATAATTAGTTCGTTCGATTAATCGTGCTTCATTTCGAAGAAAAACAGACAGGCAAAATATTTGTTTAAGAAATTACAGGATAAAATCTAACAAAATGAAATTTGCACGTTTCTTACCGCACGATCACGCACGATTAAAACCGCAAACGATTGAACCTGATACACGCACGATCTCTCACGTTACACGAACGATCACGCACGTTTCAGGAACGATTCTACATGATCGGTTTGTCAACAATAACGTTGCAGCCATTGTACCATAATATCATCTTGTGTTCCAATGCAAACTCGAAAACAGCATATATTGAAGGTTTAAATCTATTAAGAAAAAATGAGAACTTTTTAAGTGTATGGTAAAATTAAGATTAAACTTAAGAAATTAAGATAACATCAATGTTATACCTCATCTTTGGCATTAAGCACCACCAATGCGTGAACTTCATGGTCAAAACACAATCTCCACAAATCAACCTCAGTATTTGAAAGAGGTTTTTGGGTTATTATGAATCCAGACGGATTTATATAAGACTGAAATGTGAAGCAACAGAATTAAACCAGATTATCTTTCAAATTTTAATATGCACACTTTTCTTCATACCAATACTGTATGCTGTTTATTTAATACTTACTGGTGCCATCACCGCATTGATATAATCATTCCTTCCTTTCACATACGTTGTAAGGTACGGTCGATACTTTGAAACTAAAGGTAAAAATATGTTTCCTTTCATGTGTATGAAAACCAAAAGGAAAAATTTAATTGCTTTACTGTTCTATAAAAAAAGGTCATAGGAAAAAGTATCTAGACATGATAGAGATTGTTTTCGGTTGTCTTTTAAGTAATATCCTACCAGGTAGTATGTCTTCATTATAGTTCTTATTGATATTTTCAGCCTTCCTGGCGTCTTCGTCATTTCCACAGTTGTAGCTTGATTTCAATGTTTGTAAAAGCTAGAAAAAGGGAAAAATCATAAAGCAAGTTCACACTCAAATTTTGATACTTATTACTTTTTACAATAATAATATTTTACCTTAAACTCTCTGTAAAGTGCGCTCTGATTTAAGGGTGTGTTGTCATTCAGAAATGCTTCCGTTTTTGTCGGAAATTCGTCTTTTGACAGAAGAGAGTTACCCTGGAATCCACAGGTTAATGCTTCATGCAGGAAAACATACTGTTCCTGAAAGGATGAGATGAACTCTGAAAGGGACATTTCAGAAACAATCTTGTTTTTCCCCATGAGCATCCTCTATATCACACGATGCAGAAATAATCACATCAATTGGGTCTGAGTTTTTGCTCTGTTTACGATTTGTTCTCTTTACTGAATATTTGAGTTATCTTCATTTCTTTTCTTTCCTTAATAATTTTGTGTTTAGAAAATTCATACTGGAGCAAAATCTACGACGAAAGACGAATAAAATGTTGTGTTGTTTTTTTTTTTTTGTTCTCATGTTGAGTGTTTGCAAAAAATGTTATAAACAAATTAATATTTTCATTCCCTTTGTGATAAAGAGTGCATATGAAAATTGGAATAATTTTATGAATGAATGTGTAAACAATGGCGGTTAGTTTGTTTGGACAAAGTAAAGAATTCTCTACTGTTATGATTGGATAGATACATTTACGTCCAGTATTTAATATAGACAAAATCTTACCGGCGTTTGAACCATTGTCATTCTATTCTCTCTCATTTGTTTGACAAACTCGAAAACGTTGATCTGTCCAGTGTCTCTTCCCTGTCTCAGGAGTGAATCAAGTCCAATAAATGTTCCTGTACGACCCACGCCAGCACTGAAATTAAGGAAATGTACAGGTATGTTAGGGCAATATAAAAGTAAGGATTGACACATGCTGTCTTAGTGATAAACGGATTCGTATTGTATGCATAAAGGCTGATTATAAATCAGATGAATTATATTTTCGTAAAATGCACATAATTTTTGTACAATTGAAGCTTTGGATTTTAAAAATTCATCTTTTTTACAAAGCAAGAAACATAATTTTGACTTTGATTTGCTATTTATACTTCTAAATTTTAAATAAAATACAATGCTTGAAACCGAGCCGATCCTTTTCGTACCTTCATTCCTAAACTGGACATAATTTACTTATATTTTGTTTTAAATTTTAGAGATAAAGAATTTGTTTTTAAGGTACTTTTTGCGCAAGGCAAAACTGCAAAAGTAAATTATTGATGTCACTCAAAAAGTTTACCTTAATAAATCCAAAATCAAAAACAAGAAAGTTAGTTTTTTAAAAAAACATCTAGATGAAGTTTGATTCATTAACGAATATTGATGCTTGCATCTTTCTTTATCCTGTCTTTCTTGAATTATCGACACCGTTTACATATACTTTTCACCATCAAAATATTATTTCATTTAGACAACTTACATTAACTAACTTACAGTACAGATTGCAAAGGGTTGCATTGAGACAAATTCTCTATGATGTCGATAAATGTTTCTTTCAAACTAATTTCTCAACTTGAAATGCACTAAATCTTTTCAGTGAATCTGATATTCAAATTGTTTTCTACGAACATCTGTCTGAGACTCCTGACATATAGAAATGAAGCTTATTTAATGACTACGCAAAAGGAGACAATGAGCTCTTATAATAACATATACTTAAAAACCATTCTCATACTCAAACTAAACAAAAAATACTATGTATTTTTTTTTACTTTAATCAAGTAAAGTATTCACTTATTTTCTTGATAATAACTGACTAGGATTGAATATTACTAAGAATCACTATGTAATTAATGATTTTACTTAAAATTACTTAATGCAAATAATAAAATTACTAAAAGTGTTTTAGAATATTCAAGAAATACATTTAAGTAATTATAAGTAAATTTTAAGTAAAAGAATTTGTAACTCTTACTCAAAATTACTTAAAACAGAAATTAGATTAAAAATCAGCACATCTAATAATCCTGCACAAACATGTACAAATTTTCACCCAGTTTTTATTCATAGCATCTATAGGACATACTAAATATGTACATAATATAAAACATATGATCCTATGGCATGTTCAGAGTTAAAAAAGGTAAATGAAAACTAGCACAGCCTTTTTAAAAACAATGTATGCATAAATTTATGCATAAACTCCCAGATTCTGGTAGTCCATCACTTTCATCAAAAGCAATCTGACATTCTTTTGGTGTGAATTTCCGTCCATTGGGAATAATCCAGGAAATAATATACATTTGATTAGTGCGAACAATATCTGTTCCAAAAAGGCATTAATTTTTTGTTTTGTTTCTAAACTTAAATTATAAGCATTGTTTAATACTAAACTTATTGTCAATTAAAAAAGGTTACCATAGTAAAGTGCATGTAATATTGATTTTTTTACACAGTTCAGAAGATTCAGTATATTTCAACGCACAGTTGCTTGCAAAACCGCACACTAATCATGTTATTGCATCATAATAATCAATTTATGACTCACCAATGTTGTTAGCGTCAATAACATGCATATATATTGTTATCATATCAGTTCAGTGCTGAAGCGGATATTTTATGTAGATGCATGTCCATAAATTATCAATAATGAATTAGCTTTATTTTTTCTCAAGAGAGAGGAGTGATAAAAAATTCTTGGGGAGGAGATGCATACTGTGATATTCAGTATTTAAAAAAAGAAGAAACAAAAGTGCCACTTATTGCTCACATTGTCAAGGTGAAAAATATTATTTCATCCATGATACTTTAAAGTGTTTTGCATATTTATTTTGAGTATATTTTTGTTGCAGAGATATAAGGTGTTCAAAGAAATAGTGGCCAAACACAGAACCTCAAATATGCCCTGGACAATGCTCCAAAAATTTGGAGGAGAAGAAGTCATTAGCTTAATGATTCGGTGCAATGAAGTTTGCAGGATATGAAAACCACACGCTGCAGTCCTTGCTTCGATGGGCATGTATAACGTGGCACAGCTTTCATACCCCTTACAGTGCAATTCAGCATTGCTTTACGTCCAAGGTGAAGTTTTGAAAGACAAAGGGCATGAAGATCTTCCTTTCATGAGAAAGGCTACAGAAGCGTTCGAGAAATCTCTGAGCCTGATATATTTGAATGACAGTAAATGGCAGTGATTATGATCCAGAGTTTGACAGAAGTGTAGGGGTTATAGACTATTTATTTGTTATGCTGTAAATAACTTAGAAAAAGTGTTGACGTTTTGCCAATCACGCTCATTATCCAAGGGTTAAATAGAAGTGTAGGTGTTACAGACCATTAATTTGTTTGATATGCTGTAAACAACTTAGGAAAACCATTGAGGTTTGTCAATCATGCTTATATTATCCAAGGGTTTAACAAAAGTGTAGGGGTTATAAATTATCAATTTTTGTTATACTGTAAACAACTTAGAAATAGTCTTGAATTTTTTTTCTAAATCATGCTTATTATTCATTGAAAATTTCATTCAAGCTTGAGAATGCATTAAAATATACATATAAGCAAATGTATAAATAAGGAGTAACCTTTGCAATATTTTTTTTTTTCATGCCAGATGCTTCATCTGCAAATATTTTAAAAAGTAAATCTGCTTCTGGATTGTAAAATTGTTTTTCTTGTGTGTGATTACATTATTAAGTATTCCCATTTAGTGGTGGCTAAGCAGAGAATCTGAAATTTAAAGCAGCAGTTTTATGCAAATAATTATCTTAGTTATATACTTAAGTAATTGTAAATAATTGTATTACTTGTGATGATCACTGCTCTCTAATTTCAAAAGAATCTGTCAGTAATTTTTTACTTAAAATGAACATTTTATTTCTAGATTTTACGGGTTTTTAAGAAAACGAAATGCTTAATTATAGTTGGAAATACTATGTAATTCAAAATACCTAAGTAATTATTTTATTTACTTATGTTCAGTATCTTTTTACTTATTGCCATTTCTAAAACTAGTAGAAGGATATTACTTGTGATTACTTGAAAATATTACTCATTACTTAAAATGATTGCTATAGTGACAAACATATTTACTTTAAAATTACTTGAACCAAGTAATTTGATTACTTATTTTGAGTGAAAGTAAGTAATCTTTTTTTAGTGCAGAGTTAAGTTTCGTTCGAAAATAGATTTCTATTTTGTAAAAGTGACAAACCTGCAGTGCACTAGTAATGGAACGTCTGTGTGTATTCTATTGGCTACAAATCTGTGGAACTGAACAAGTGCCACTTCCTCTGGTGTACCGTGGTCTGGCCAGGCGGTGAAGTGATATTGCGTAAAGACTCTCCTACTGTAGGGCTTTTTATAACATAAATAATAAATAAATAATAAATAATATAAATAATAAATAACATAAATATTTAATAAAGAATAAATAACATAATAAATAACATAAATAATAAATAAATAATGAATAACATAAATAATAAATAACAAATAATAAATAACATAATAAATAACATAAATAATAAAAAACATAAATAATAAATAACATAAATAATAAATAACATAAATAATAAATAAATCATAAATAAATCATAAATAACATAAATAATGAATAAATAATAAATAACATAAATAATAAATAGCATAAATAATAAATAAATCATAATTAAATAACATAAATAATGAATAAATAATAAATAACATAAATAATAAATAGCATACATAATAAATAAATCATAAATAACATAAATAAGGAATAAATAATAAATAACATAAATAATAAATAAATCATAAATAAAATAAATAAGGAATAAATAAATAATAACATAAATAATAAATAAATCATAAATAACATAAATGATGAATAAATAATAAATAATGTTACAGATTTTCCCCTTATCCAAACAACCCATAGATTGGATCACCCCAATTCATACCCTAAATATTAAATCTACATGTCGTTAATTTATATGAAAATAGGAATATCACCAACTATTGTATGTTATTAATGTACGCTTTATGTCTCATCTTATATGTATATTTTATGAAAATCGTCCGGTTGTATTGTACAAACCCGAATTTCCTCCATAGATCAGCCCTCTCGTAATTACAAAAGACCATCTGGCTATGTTATTCGACTGACATACCCAAAATCAGCTTGGCATTGTCTCCAAAACAATTACAAAACAACAATTCATCCCTTTTCCCGCCTTTGTAATGTTAAAGCCTTTTACTTAGTGCAAAAGTTGTAACTATACAAACATCGCGCGAATACTAGCGGTACCGCTTGTTACTCGCGCGTGAAGTAATTCGCACCGTTGTACGAAAGGTATATAAAGGCGACGTTTTGAACGTCCTCCAGTTTGGGACGTTGGTCAGTCGTATTAACACCTTGACTGAACTGCTCCAATATTCCCAACTCATTTACACCCATAATTATGAGTAAGAATCTGCCACCCATATGTTTTCATTAGGTAAATTGATCCCTGGGTGACCCATAATTACCCATAATTGTTTCTTGATTGTTTTATTAATCATAAATTATTGTTTTAATAAATTCCTTTTTAAAGTTAAACAAATCTCTTCATTTAATTAAGGTAAATCTCAGAAATAAGAGACCCACAAACAATATTTGTAACGTAACCCATCAAGCGGGTAAAAGAATATTCAAAAACCACAGCTATACCCCAAAACGTTACAATAACATAAATAATAAATAACATAAATAATAAATAAATCATAAATAACATAAATAATAAATAACATAAATAATAAATAACATAAATAATAAATAAATCATAAATAACATAAATAATGAATAAATAATAAATAAATAAATAACATAAATAATTAATAACATAAATAATTAATAAATCGTAAATAACATAAATAATAAATAACATAAATAATGAATAAATAACATAAATTATAACTGATTAATAAATAATGAATTTGTTCTTATCGTTCACAAAAATATCAGGAAAATAAGTTTTATGCTGTTACGAAAAGCATTGGCTATGATATTTTATGATTATAGTCATAGAATGTTCTATAAAATCCTTTTATTATATGAATTCATCTTTACATTGGATACACATTAACAGAAAAAAAAGTTATCAAAAAGATTATGAACATAAAAAGATATAAGGTCATATGAATATATTGAATTCTTACTTGTTTTCTTTCTACCGAAAGTTTTCGCAATGTATGGAATGTATACACTATTTCCTCCAATAGAGATATATTACATGGACCAATTTGCATTGAATTATCGTTATTTGGCCAATATTGGGTGCACTTGTGCTAAAGAAAAACCGAATTGTTAAAAAATATACATTTCAAAATTACATAAATTTACAAATAAACAAAGAAAATGCAAGTATATATAGTGTTTCATCTTTAGAATTATGTTTTTCTCACCTTTCCATTTTCTACTAAGTTAGTCAGCATGATAATATCTTAAATGTCTTCTAGCCAAATCATTCTCCAAAAATCTTTCAATGTGTTGTTCTTAGGCCCTGTGAACATATTTGAAGTCAGATCATTTTTAAAAGAAATTATTATTTTATGAAGAAACAAAATGCAGTTTAACAAAATACCAATTTAAGTAGAAACTGTTTTCCGAATAAAGGGGGCTTCCAAATTATATTGTTGAATTTTGGAAGGGGGAGATGTACACATGTATTGTAGAATAAACTTCTAATTCCCAATAGATCCTCAAACATATGTTTTCAGTTAATCTATTCAATGGATTTTGAGATAAAACCTAATTTTCTCGATATTCATCGTCTAAAGCGAATGCTTTCTCCTTCGTTGAGGTAAAGTAGTCCACTATCAATGGTAAATAAAATCAATGATAACGACAAACCTTGAGCTGCAATATAGCGATTTTCTCCTTTACAATCCTACAAATGATATACAATCCAATCTCATTTTGCATAGTATTAGTTCATGATTGGTTTAATAATATATAGACATTCTTATCAAATTTATGTTTAATCATACCGAAATAAAGTTGGCTTTGATGTAATCACTGTCAGGGTCTGTCCAGAATTCCTTAAGAATGATCCTGGAATGGTCATCTGAAATTTTAATTTTATTTTATTTTATTTATTTATTTTATTTTATTTTTATTTTTTTTTTTTTTTTTTGATAAACAATTAAAAATGTTTTCTTATTTTATGACACAAGAATAAATGGTTGGCGTTATGCAGAAAAACACATACCCGCATGAGTGGGCAATGCATTTTTTCTGCAATCCCTTACAAAAATACTAATTTAAAAGTTAACTATAGTTTACTATAGTTAAAAATACTTAGCTATAGCAGCAAAGTTTTTACTATGGTAGATCAAAGTACGTTTATTATGGATTTAAAATTGATATATTTTATGTTATCAAATTAACAAACATACACATTTTTTTTACATTAAAAGGAGATATTATCATTTGTATATTAATGTATTAATTGAACACCACTATTATCGAATTAAAGAGATTTTAGGCATTGAAATCTTAAAAGTACGAGAGTAAAGTTTCATAAATCAAGGTATCAAATTTAACAATAATTAACTATAGTAAACTATAAATAACCATAGCAAATTTTAAGGGACATTTGCATTCCTTGATCTTCGTTTTAACAAACATTAAAATAATATTGCTTACATTTGCAAAAAAAAAAAAAAGAAAAAAAAAAGTAAAAACACTAGAAATGTTGTATATTCTATTAAAGTATGGGATTTATGGAAGATCCTACATTTTGGAAAATCTCATAAACAAATGCCTAAAATAAATTAAAGATCAATAAAAGATCAAACTAATAAAGAGTTCATTAAATGATGAACAGTAATGGGTTTTAACAAGGAAATTCACCGAATGTTCATATAAAAAGAACAATACTATAGTCTTACAAGGAAATGTTGTTTTAAACCGGTTCTTTGCAACGTTTTCCGTCTTTTTGGCACTTTCACAAACGTTCAGATTCGCCGGAGGAAGTCTCTATTACAAAAAAATTAATCAAAATGAGTGCGATTCTCATTTTTTTTTTTTTTTTGCATCAATAATCAATCTATTTACGTATCTTTCTTTATTCAACCTTGACTTTTTGCTTCAAATTGATAATCAATGGTTACGAGATATTTCATGTTTTGCTTTGATAATTATTTGCTATATCTTAAACCTTGTATTCTTGAAGAAATTGATTATTCTCTCCCGTGCTCTTTTCGTTGATAACGTTCCGTAGATCCCCTATATTAATATTTGTAATGAATTGGCCAGTATTGTAATGTCCATCTTCATCTGATTGATTTGTCCCTGGATTGCACAATCCATCAAACACTTCTGTTTGATTGTCTGAAGAAAACAATATTGGTTTAATTATAATATCTCTTGAGTATCTAAAAAAAAGCTCTCATGATTTTTTTTTTCTCTCTTTTTGCCACAAAACATATTTATTTTAGTCTTAAGGTTGCGAAAATCAAATTAAGAGACCTTGAAGACTTGATTAATTTTAAGTATTACATGTTTTGTTACACATCTCATTCTCTTTTAGAAAATTGTTCAAGTGATTCTTTAGATTTAACATAGTAAAACTTTAAAAACTACACATGACCTTCTTTCTAAATAAATAAAATAATGCATTGTCTTGAATTAGCATAGACGAAGTGTATTATGCCTACGTTTCCTGTTTCTTCTTCCCTCTGCCTTTCTTCCAATGACTCCAAAATGTTTATTATTTTCCATAAGACCTTCTTGACTACCATTGTTTCTATACCGTCTATAAGACCGAAATAGAATTAAATGTTTAAATGGTTAATATGCATCAACTGAACAATTAATAACAAACTCATGAGATATGTACCACAGATGAAAAAAAAAACTAGTTTTTCTCTCTGAATAATATTCTAATATTGCCTGTCATTCTTTTCAAAATTCACCATTTTTATAGTAACAGAAGAATATCGAAGAGATTACATCTTCCCTTGGGTGTTGATCGGTTATGAAATAAATGACATTTTTTGTATAGCATTTGAGATTATGAGAAAATTAGAACTGTTGCATTAACCTGTAAAATATTGTTATGAAAACTCCAGCTAATACTGCAATTAAGACGGCTGCAACAGTCCCTCCGACTATGGCCGCATTATTTTCCTCTTCCTCTAGTGTTGCAGCAAATACTAAAAAGAAAACATCAAACACCCCATGTTCAATTTTAAGGCAATATATTAAAAAGAAACCAACTGTCTTACCTTTGTCAATTTAATTAAACAACACTTCTTTGATTTGTCATAAATTTCCTTCTTATATGATGAAACAAAGAATTACACCAAATCTGTTTTTTTTTTTTTTCTTTTACACTGCCTTGATTTCATTCTATTTCATTGAATTAGAAAAGCATGCGATTTAATTTATATACTCTTGCCAATCTGATACTTTTCATTCATTGAATAGACACCATTTCCTATCGCTGCTTATATGTTATACACATTTGCATAAGATTTCTCTTATTAGATTTAGCTTCTTCTGATTCATTTCTAATGTAAGTTCTGCATTATTTGAAACAAAAAAAAAATAGTCATTACTGTCAATTAAGGGAACACGATATTGCTGGGGTTTTCGAAATCCCCTCTCTATAAAACTCGATCAGAGACGCTGTGGGCATAGCTTTGAACATGAACCTTATCATTCACATTGACTATCGTTTATATTTGATACAAAAGAGTTATATTCGGAATGTTTCGTGACGCACGAACTTAAGTAGTGCAAGTCAGCAATATTTATAGTTGAAATCCTCCAGTTTAAGTAGGTTTTGTTATTATTTTTTTGAGATTCTCTATACTTACATTATCAGAAATATATGTAAATAAAACAACGTCAAAAGCTTTATAAAGATATGCTCTTGTCTTGGGGAAGGTGATGCTTTTTCTTCAAGAAGGGATAATTAACCACTACTTTTCACCGATATACCATCAAAGAAAAAGGGAAAAAAAGAATTTTATTTTGTTTATGAATTTGCATTGGTGTAAGAGTTTGTCATAACTAAATGTTCTAAATATAAATAGTTTGGACAGCATTTAATGCCTTGATTTCTCCATTAAGTTTTAGAATATCGCTATTTTTCCTTTATATCCTGAGGAAAATACATGTAATACAGTTCATAACCCTTGTTAAGTAAAAAAAAAAATAGCACCTCATTTCCAAAAGAAAAAGAAGATAAAAACATATTGGAAAAAAAAAAACTACTATATCTGTTGGAAGGAAGATTCTAGTTGTAGGTCAGAGAATTAAAGATGCCTTGAACTTCTCTCACTAATAATTCTCTAGCAATGAAACTGCAAGGAGGTAAATGATCACTTCTCGTCTCCCATCTGTCTTTATGTCCATCCAGCTATCATTCAGCCTGTCTGTATATTCAACTTTTTCCGAATTTTCTTTTTTCATAAACGATATTGATATTGGGCTTACTTCTGATATGAGTGGACCTTGACGGGTTATAGATTAAGTTTGCATATTTTTTTATATTTCCACTATTTTTATGAAATAATGGTCTTTCCAGGGAAATGTATTTAGGTAACGAACAGTATTCAAGCTCAGATGTCCATTAAACAATACAAATTTTCGAGCAGAGCGAACACGGTCCTCTAAAACATCAGAGGTGAGATCAGGTGCTATGGAGGAGTGAGCATCTCCTGCCGACCGGTCTCTCCCGTCTTGTGCTCCTTGTTATAATCGGGAAATAACATAAAAATCCTTCGACAATTCAGTGTGTAAATAATGGCCTAACAATTATGATGATCAAATCGTCAGTCAGCATTTGACTTAATGAAAACTGTATTTACTAACAAGGTCATTGTATAGACCAAAGAACTTAAGAAATGACAACTTTTAACGGGACTGCTGATATTCTTGTTTCATCGACTTGTTTGTCAATAGCTTATCGAATTAAATGCGAGATATAAACCTCGTATGCAGGTAATGAAGGTACATTGCTGCATAAGTAAGGGACGTTGACGATTGAAAAGTTAAAGTCATCTCGTTCATCATAAAGCTTGCTTGTTAGATTACCATCAACGCCTTTTTGTAGTAAAATATCCAAATATGAAACAGATGAATCAGACTCCGTTGTATTTTTTATTTCATGCTCACTGGGATATATCGTATCGACATAAGAATGGAAAAAATCATTGTTAATTGATAATACGATTTCGATATATCTAAATGTTGAGTTGAAGGTCACAACAAGTGTTTTCTTCTTTTCACGATTAGGATTTTGAACATATTCTGCTTTATATGATGTTTTGAATCAGATTTACCAATTTGTTACTCGAACTTTTATCTCAAACACTCGTAGATATTGAGCTGATTTTATTCTACAAGTGTACTTTGATGGGTTATAGATAAGTTTGCAATTTTTCGGGTTCAATGACTCTCTTTATGAAATGATGACTTTTTTTTTCTAATTTTCAAGGGAGACAAGATTAAATTTGCCGATAAGGGACAAGTATTGCTTAAGTAGAATTCTTAAAATTCTTATTATATTTGATTCTGGTCGGGACGCAAATATAGATTAATATGTTTTAGCAGAAAAAATATACTTGAACATTTCTAGAAAAAGAATACATTTCGGCATACTTTAAAACTTCTACCTTGACAAAAGGGTTCTTTCCAGTTTGTTTTGCAACCATTTAAACAGCTTCCAGTTTTCTTGTCACAAGATTCTCCACGACAATTCCCACACTTAGCGCTGCAATTCTGGCCGTAAAATCCGTCAATACACTCTAAAAAGATATTAGTTACTAAAATAATGAGGTAGTGACACTATACGTCAGTATTTCTTTTCTTTTCTTTTTTTTTTATATCATATAGATTTTTTAATGATATTTATGAAAAAGTTACCGGTTCGTTAGTAAATACTTTAAATGCAAGAAATTATATAATATAACTGATGTATTTATAAACATTTATGCGATCTTTTTAAACGACAACATTACATGACTGAATATATTGCAATAATGAGATATTGAGATAGCGAACAGTATTCTAGCTTGAAGCCGATTAAATCAATACAAATTGAGAGCAGAGGAAACCCGGACCTCGAAAACATCAGAGGTACGATCAGGTGCCATGAAGAAGTGAGCATCCCCTGCCGACCGGTCACAACTTGTCATGATCGGGAAAAATGGAAGAATCCGTAGACAATTCAGGGTGTAAATAATGGTCAGACAATTAGTATGAAAAATTTCAGTCAACATTTGACTTTGTGTTGGATTTGCTGACAAGGTCATTGTGTCGACCATAAATCTTGCAAAATGATGATTTCAAACGAAACCGTTGATATCCTTGTTTTTCATCAACTTGTTTGTCAATAGCTTGCCTCGTTTTAGAAATTGTTCACACGTAGAGCTGCTCTTGCGTATCGAATGAACTGGGATACAAAAACCCTACTTACTGATTATAAGGGTATATTGCTACAGAAGTAAGGGATTGAAAAATTAAAGTCATTAGTTTATC
This sequence comes from Saccostrea echinata, assembly GCF_033153115.1. Classification (NCBI taxonomy): domain Eukaryota; kingdom Metazoa; phylum Mollusca; class Bivalvia; order Ostreida; family Ostreidae; genus Saccostrea; species Saccostrea echinata. The sequence continues at coordinate 2,392,461 of NW_026889766.1, forward strand.
ATAAAGATTGGTTGTTAGGCTACCATTAGTGCCTTTATCTAATAAAATATCAAAATATGAAACAGATAAATCAGACTCTGTGGTATCTATTATTACTTTAATGGTGTAGGGCCTAGGACTTCTCCACAATGAAATGCTTTGGAATAGACTTCAATATACTATTACATGTATATTATAATGATTTAGTACCATGTTATATGTTTGGAACTACATTTTAGAATAGTCCTAAGTTTACAGGTTTGTAAGCTTTAAATCAAAATGTTATTGATCTGTAAAGCATTAAAACATTGTTTAGTTGCAGCTGTATTGGAAATAATGCTATACATCTTACACTTATTTGATATTGTCATTTAAACAAATGTACTAGACGGTCATGTAAGGTGTTATGGAACAGATAATAAAATCAGAGACTCTAGATTTTTTCAACTGTTAATTATATACCATATTGCAACTGTAATTTACTTACTTCTTTAGCGTTTACTATGCATGCTGTACACGAAGCGCCTGTCTTACGAAGTAAATAATCACATGACGTAACTCTATCGTTTTGCAATTGATAAGTTTAAAATAAAACTCTCTCTTTCATCAAATACTCTTAATTTTTACTTACATACGAATTATTTGCAGGATTGTGACTTAATAATGTTTTAGTTGATGAAACTTGGTTGAATCTTGAATGTTCAGCGAAATACTGGTATGTAATATTTATTTCCTGTATGATAAGCTCGGAGATTGACCGCGTCAATTTTATTACAATATATTTGTTGTACTTATTTTTATATGCCTATGTTATAAAATTTAGGACTCTTACCTTACCTGTGGACATAACATATTTAGTGATATTATTTTATTTATGTTAAACGAAATGTACGCAAAGTAATTTTTAGGGACTCAAAAAAGGATATTATTAAATGGTTTTTATCATAAGACCGTTTTTGCAGTCTATATAAATGAAAACTGAGGATCAATGTCATTCTTACATCATGTCAACAACACCACTGAATGTAATGCATGTATGGCACCAGCATACTAGGCATGATTAAATATGTTATTTTTCATACATATTTCCAACACAAACACTGTATTACACTCTACTGTATGAGGTATGAAATTTAAATTTATTACGAGCCTGAGTTCTATACAGGACACTTGAGAAAATTGATTGCTTTGTTCATTTACTTCATTGAAAAGTTTCATTAAATGAAATATTTGAAATAATTAACAAAAGCATGAAGTACAAAAGAACATTATGTTGGATTTGAAAAAAAAAATAAAAAGAAAAAAAAAGCGATAGCTCTTTTTTTCGATGGTTATATCTGATGCGTAGTCCTGATAATAAATGCATGTATATCCCTCAACCTACATGCATATTGACCTCCGTAGGCTGATAAGCATAAGATGGGATGCTATGGAAGCTTACATTACAATGGTTTATCTAACATGATCGCGTATCTTAAGACACACATAATGAATAATTTAATCATTTTCAGGCCACGATAGTTAATATAGCACTAATCATGGATTAAAGACAATAAATAGAGTAATAATAAAGGAGATACGTAGGCTGGGTATCGGCTGGGAATTTCGAATTGCGATAAAATGCGATATTTTTAACTGTATTGTGATACATTCCGTCACTACATTCTAAAATAAATCCTAGCAAAACTGGAATTGATGTCTTTTTTTCTCAGAATAACATAGATATTGACTAAGAATGCTTAAAACACTAACTTTTTAATCATTAGAGTAATGTCATTGATATAGATTTCAACTTTTGATAAAAAAAAAAACTACTAGAGGACAAATACTTTTATGTATATACTGATAAGAAATCCACAACGAAACATTAATTAAAACCAATATATTCTAATTCCTCTAATATGGGTGAATTGGAGTAAGCAGAGAATTTAAATATACAATAAAAAGATATGTAATGAAATTATTTATAGCCAAACAGTAGGGAAAAAATCCTACCCTGACAAAAAGGTTCTTTCCAGTTGCTTTTGCAACCTTTTAAGCAGCTTCCATTTTTCTTGTCACAAAATTTACTTCGACATTCACCACACTTAGTGCTGCAATTCTGGTCATAGAATCCGTCAATACATTCTAAAAGTATAAAAAGTTACTCAAAAAGTGCGGATTTTTGTTCCATACAAGTCAGTATTATCTTATTTTGTCAATTCCATTCAAAATTGCACTACATTTGTAATTAGGCTGTTGGTTCATTGTAGTAGTGAACTAATTATGGGAGTAATTTCATTCTTAAAAAAAAAATGTTAGGGTGCAAGAGAAACAAAGTATTGAGATGTATAAGTGATTACTGTTGAATAATATATTGCTTAAATATATATTTTGTACTAATTAAAAATAATTCTTAGTTCAGGTTTAATCATCTAGGAAACAAATGGAAAATAAAGAATAAAAATCCTACCTTGACACAAAGGTTCCCTCCAGTTTGCTGTACATCCACTAATACAAGTTCCATTTGTCTTGTCACAAACTCCTCCAAGACAATATCCGCATTGTCTACTGCAGTCTTCGTCATAAAATCCGTCAACACATTCTAGATAACGAATGTTTTTGACAATGTAAAAAATCTAATTGAAATAAAATAAGTGTATTAATTGTTAACTGAAAATGTCTGCATTACTGAAATGTTCATATGGATATGGTTTCCTCTGTGCAAATAAACAAAATTTCTTTTGTGTGTATTGTTGGTCTAGCCTCATTAAAATTAATATGAGTTAAGTTTAAATTACAGAATTTATTTGAACAAATATGAATCTACACTACCTATGGATGCTTCTATAATAAACCGACTAATCATGTCTTTACTGTTTTTGGGCAGAAATTTTTTTTTCAAGATGATCCCTATATATTCTTATGCAAAACTTTGAATCTCTGTTGTGTCCCCCAACCCCTAGGATTCATAATTTGAACATACGTGATTCTATAATATCTTAAGTTGTTTATATATAAATATTACTAATAATTGCTTAGCTGTTCTCGAGAAGATCATTTTTTGAGATATTTTCTATGTATCGTGTATGATAAGGTTCCTACAATGAATATATAGGGTTTCCTTTTACTCGGTCTTAGCTAATGATTGGAATGCGTATTAAGAGAGCTCTGTCTGAAGGTAAATTACACAGTACTTAAATTTTCTCTTATCTAGAGACGCGGACTGGAGAAGGTACAACTTGCAGTGTTTCTCACATAGGGTCCTATTGAAAGATAAAAACCGGCTGTCTCAATCTTCTACAGATCTACTACTCCCAGAACTTAATTTCATTTCCCTAGGATACTTGTCACTGGTGTTTAATACTTTTGTTTTGCTCTTACCCTTAACTTCTTTATTGTGGATTCAACGTCCAACTTCTTCAGCTAGCTTATGAATGCATGACTTTCCAAAAGTTTTGCATTATATACCCTTTGGATAGTCCATGTCAAGGGGTGTCAGGTAATTCCACTATTTGAAATCTTAAATGCATTTTACCGAAATGTCCCTTAACCATTACACCCATAAATTACTATGTAAAATTATGACCCACTGTTGTGGCCCGACCCTACACCCGGCGGTAATGATATGAGCAAACTTGAATCCTCAATACCTGGGGATACTTCTGTATGAATGTGACTTATAATAGCTACGCTGTTCCTGAGAAGATTTTTAAAGATGTTTCCTATATATTACTATGATGAACTTTGAGCCCTTGTTGTGGCCCTGCCCTACCCCAGGGGACATAATTGGAACAAACTTGAATCTTTACTATCTGAGGATACTTCCATTATTATATGACTAATGATGGCTTTGCATTTTTATAGAAGAAGGTTTTTAAAGATATTTCCTATATATTCGTACATGTATCTAAAACTTCGACCCCTTCTTCTGGTCTAGCCCTACCTCCGGGGGTTATGCTATGAAAAAAATTTGAATGTAGTGTATGTAATGAATTTTTCACATGTTTCATCTTTATTGCACAGTAGTTCTTGAGAAAAAGATTTTAAAAGTTGCCACAAATTTCCATGAATTCTTAATAATCTCCCCTTGAAAGAGGGTGTAGCACTTCCTATTAACAAACTCAAATCCCCTTTACCCAAGGATGCTCTCTGATAGGTTTGTTTGAAATTGGCCCAGTAGTACTTAAAAAGGAGTTGAAAATGAGAAAAACTTGCAGACGACAGACGACGGACAACAGGTACTTTTTGATCAGAAAAGCTTAATTGAGCCTTCTGCTCATTTGAGATGAAAAAAATACGTCAAATTATTTTTACAAGATTTAAGATCAACACGTTTACATATGTGAAAAAAAAAACTTTCTCTTTGTCGATGTGTGAAGTTTGGTTCAATTCCCTTAAATGGAACGCATGTTATTCAATTAAAAATCAGCATGTTTTGTCACCAAGGGCACGCTTTACAACATAAAACATCAAAAACAACGAGAAAAGCAATCAAAATTACTCTACCTCTCATTTCAAACACTGCTTGTAGCGTCATACCCATTCATTATTATAATAATCCATAACACCTGATACCTAGTTTGTTAACAATTTAGTTTGAAGTTAGTTTGAGGTTGTTTGAAAATTCTCTACTGCGTAAGTCTGCACTCAGAAGTCTTACAACACTGACACGCAAAACACTTTCCATGACAATACTAACTTGTTTGACCAAATTTTAAACTACAATCTGTTTCTTCGCGAATCATTAATCGTCCGATTCGAAGTCCTGACCATTCGAAAACTGTCTTTTCCTTGTATTTACAAATACACAGTATTTTTTTTTTTATTTATTTCCTATTTCCTCCTACATTTTTAAAGTTTCTTTTAGAGGTTTCCCAAATGCAAAGACAACTTTTGTCGCTAATCAGTGCTCCAGGACGTCCTTCGGCCTCATTTGTTGTTGTTGTTGTTGTTGTGTGTGTGTTTTTTTTTTTTTAATGAAAACTATCTGTCTTAATTACAAACTGATATCTTTTAAACGAATCAATATATTGCATTACGTTTTACCATCTGAAGATATATAACAATACTTTATTTGACCGTTATTTTTTTTTTCTTAAAGCATCATTAATCACAAGAATGACTATAGACATAAACTGTATTGTTTGTAAATTACCTGATTTTTACATTCTGCTCTGTGTCCCAGTTTTTGCTATTATCATTTTTAAAAATAAATTTAGTAAATTTCAAGATATATTTATCTTTTCTCTTCAGTCAAATAATTTGAATCTATTGTTAAAATGCGTACAACATAATGTTAAATAAAAAAAAGTCGCCCGCGTGGCACAGTGGTTAGAGCGTCTGCTCTAGAGTCGCGAAGTAAGGATTTGATCCTTGCGTCGAGGGTTCGAATCCAACTGTGGGACGTGGAGACCGGTCCTTCGGATGAGATCGTATAAACCGAGGTCCCGTGTCGCAGTATGTGCTGGCACGAAAAAGTTCCCTCACTGCCCATTGGCCGTAAGTGCCGATTAAAGGACAAAATTTGCAGCTCTCCACCGGCATTTGGTGGCGTCTCCATATGAGTGAAAAATTCTCGAGAAGGACGTTAAACAACATACAAACAAACAAATAAATAAAAAAAAAGTTGTGAGAATGTCTTAATATTATTTGAATTATTTTCGCTCATGTATCAGTACCAAAATGATAAAAATAAACTGAATGCTCTGTTTTGAAGCTTTTAAATCAGACTGCAAGGGACTAAACTGACTGAATTACATGCATATCTAAAGCAAAAATTTTGCTGAATATATTTACATGTATATAACATTGTTGGCTCCCAGTGTTTATATGTTTACCTTGGCATAACGGTTCTTTCCATTTCAGTTTGCAACCAGATATACAGGATCCGTCTTTCTTGTCACAAAATCCTTCTCGACAATTTCCACACTGGGTACTACATTTCTGGTCATAGTAACCGCCAACACATTCTATATTTCACATAGGTTAAGTTTTAAGAACTTGTAGGTTCTATAGGCATTAATTTTTTTTCTTATTTTCATTATTTTTCACATCAATATTTTACTCGATAAAGCCAAAAATATGTTACAATAAACATGCCAGACAGTTTCCGTAATATTAGGTAAAGGATAACAAGCAGAGATTGATTTCATAAATTTAGAAACAAAACGATGTTTGGAAAAAAAAAAGCAAGATTCACGAAACAGGGCAAAAAAAAAAAAAAAAAAAATTAAAAAAAAAAAACAGAGACCCCTTGAAACACCATATATTGGGTCATGGGCCTAGGAGGTCAAAGCATCTCCAGTTCACATTCGCTGTGAGCCGTATGTAATGATCAGGTATATAGATTAGTCAAATTTAGTATAAAAGTAGTGACTGAACAAATGTTTCTAAAAAATGCTAGATAAAAGACTATGCAACGACATATTGTATTTACAAGCAAGATAAGATAATTATTTTCACCTTTGAAATTGCAAAAGCTTGCTTTGATTGGGATTGTTAAGCCCTTGTACTATCAGCTCTTTTGAGAGTATCTTATCTTGTTTAAAAAAAAATATTGTACTTAGAGCGTTCCTTTGTATCGAGTCAGTTGGCAAATATAAACATCATTTGCAGGAGCAGTTGGAATTATACTACATAAAAAAGTTATTTTGAGTATGATAAGCTTATGTCATTTGTTTGTCATACGTTTAGTTATTAGTTGGCTTTCATCACCTGTATTTATTTAAACACCCAAACATGGAAAAGATTTTGTAGACACTGGTGTTCTTATTATCGTTCACTGAAATATACGAGTCGATTTGTAACTAACTATTCGTAATTGGGAAACGACGTTGATACATCTAAATTCGAGTTGATGGTTGTAAATAGGATAATAAAACGCATTACAAAAATGATACTCAGGCCATCTTTCAAAAAAATGTCCTCTCCCGACTCAGGATAAAAAAAATGGGTAGGTAGGTAGGTACAATTTTTTAAATTTAAAATCACCTGCAAACATGAAGTTGAAATAGTTATTAATAAATAAAAAAAATTGCTTCCTTGAGGTAAAAAAAAAAAAAGTTAGATCATTTTAGTCAGTCGACCAGGAGAGGGTAAACATTTTTTTTTTTTAAGATAGCCTCAGCATCTACCTTGACATAAAGGCTCTTTCCAGTTAAGATTACAACCAGATAGACAGCTTCCATTTTTCTTGTCACAAAATCCTTCAAGACAATTTCCACACTGGGTACTACAATTCTGGCCATAATAACCATCAGAACATTCTATAATTGACACAGGTTAAATTAAAAATAGATAAAAGTGGTATTCTTCTTCTAAATATATTTATTGATTTAATCTAATGGCAACCTTATACTTAATTCGGTTACACATGCAATCTAGGCTCATTCTGTATACTCGAAATACAACTCAAAGAATAGTATTAAAAATTGTCTTTCTACTCTACACCACAAATATGATGTAAATAAAATAAAGATATAAATAAATAAAGCATTAAATTTATCTCAGACTTTTTGTGAAATCAGCAAATTTCTACATGAATTCTTTCTCTCTTTTGTATTGAGTTTTCATTCAAAGGGAGCAATCTTTATTAAAATCTTATTCGACTGGCTACGCGACCTGAACAGTTTACAGGAAAGAGCTTGATCAAAACGTTCTATGTTGTACATTATAAACAAAAAAAAAAAAAAAAATCCGACTGTAATGAAGGGTTTACAAGGAAAACACCAGATTGCATAAGCTATGATTCAGACTCAGGGATATAAAATACAACATGCAGAAAAATCTCCGTACATAATTGATAACTAATAACATCTACCTTGACATAAAGGTTCTTTCCAGTTCAATTTGCAATCAGATAAACATCTTCCGTCTTTCTTATTACAAAATCCTTCAAGACAATTTCCACACTGGGCACTACAATTCTTGTCATAGTAACCGTCAGCACATTCTATCATTGAGTGAGTTTTTATTTTTATTTTTTCCTTGTTAATTGCAAACAAAATCACTTCTTACAAATAGAAGACTTTTCTTCCTTTTTATCAATAATATCTAATGGCTAGAAGTATCTGATTCACAGGCTATAAAACTTGTAAATACAAAAATATTGCACATCACTCATTGTGAAGCTAACTATCTACCTTGACACAAAGGTTCTTTCCAGTTCAGTATGCAACCATAATAGACAGCTTCCGTCTTTCTTGTCACAAAATCCCTCTCGACAATTACCACACTGGGTATTACAATTCTGGTCATAGTAACCATCAGCACATTCTAAACAAAGGAGTACACTTGTTCAAAATACCTATTTGTATAGCTTTTAAAAGAACATTTCTAGGCCAGTCAAACTGAGGACCCTTTTGTTCACAAGGTTTTATACCAAGGACCCCTCTACAGATCTAGTTGTGGAATTGAACCTTATTTGTAAGTTTTAACTTTTTCCTTTGTTTCTGGAGCTAAGGGAGGCTTTTGAGCTTCCAAATATTTTTGGGGAGGAATATTGGTATTCAGGGTATTGGTGAAGAAATTACATTCTTTATGATATTGTTTAATGTCATTTTAAAATTACTCTTAGTGAGATAAAATTAAAAATAAGAATTAAAAAAGAAATTTAAAAAAAAATTATGAAGCAATAATCCATTTTGAAAAGCTATAAATAAAACAAATATGAACAGCGCATAAGCAAAGACCCTTGGAAGTTCCAGAGATCGTGTGCCTAAGAGGAATAAGCCTCTCCTGTTGACCAGTTACACCTGTCCTGAGCCAGACATTGTGATTAGGTAGACGGAATAATCCGTAGTCAAATTTAGTATAGAAATAAAGGTCTAACAATTGGTCTGAAATATGACAGTCCAAACACGATCAAATGATTTACTGTATTCATTTGCTAACAAGGTCATTATTACAACCATAGAATTTATAAAAAGCTGACATATCTTAACGAGGCCCAATCTAGACTGAAATTTTGTTACCTTGCCTTGATTGTAGTGGAACGGAGACAATTTCAAAATATGAACATTTTCTCATGGTTTTACGTTCAAATATGTCCTAAAACTATATAAAAACGATGGAATTGATGAATTAAAAAATAAATGGTGAAATTTTTTTGCTGTTCTCATGTATTATGCAGTATCCATTCCTCATTCCAAAAATGAAAAGAAAAGTGGGGGTAGCCTTTATTGTAGTGAAAATGGGGCATATCAAAACACAAAAAAGGACTTTAAATTATATCTAAGGTACTTCATAAGTTGCTGTAGTCTGCAAAATATCAAGAAATGATTGTTGTGGTGTATATGTTTCTCAAAATTAAATGTTCCTTACATTATGAAATAATTTTCTCTTCAATCGTTATTTTGTTTAACACAAACGAAGAGGGAGGGATGTTGGTAAAAAAGATAATAAAATTACAAATTCTGTTATTATGTAGGAACTAAAATATTTCTCCTTGATTGCATTTAAATGACTCGTAGATTTCTTTTTTTTGCAAGTCAATCTACTGCACGCATAGTTATCAACAAAAATTGGTAAATAAACATTTTCAAGGAGAAAGACTAGTTGTGTTTACTTTAGGTTGCATTTTTTCAAACTCAAAAGTTAAAATGAAATACGAAGAAACTTATAGATATCTAACTTAGAAATTCAGAATATCTCAAAATAAATTCTGTTACAATGTTGTTTTTTAATCAAAACATTTATTTATTCAAACACAAACATTGATAGAAATGCCAGAATGTGTGAGATTTCAACACGCATAGTCACTACCTACCAGGAATGCAAGAAAATCGAAATATTTTAGTGCAATTTGACGTCATTTGAACAGTGACGTTATTGTTTTCAATTGCGACTACAACCAAGGGTACTGTGGCAGGTCTTAAACAACGCTGAGTGAAAACATATGCGCAAACCAACTAGATTGAACCTTGTAAATATGTAAGACACTGGTAGCAAAAGACGTGATAATTTGTCAAAAAAATGTTTAAAATTTTGATTGACCAAGTGAAGTGTCAATTTATCTTTTTGTAAGGAAAACTGAAACATTTTGTTCATATAGAAATGTGATCATGATACTGAGAAAGGAGGAACAAGTGTACCATACCAGAATAGGCTGACAGTAGATTCAAAAAAATATTATTATAAAAAATCCACTTCGTTGGGTTTTAAATAAATAGCTATAAACAACTTACACCCATACGTTTCAGAGAACATATTCCCGGTTAATTGTTTTGATTTTTAAACACATTCTAAGGAATATCTCTCTCTCTCTTTCTCTGAGTTTTGATAATGCTGAACTCTTAGATAAAACAAAACTGTATACTTTAATATAGTCGCAATGAAGAAATCGTGGCAGATAAAAAACTAAAGGGTAATTGATATGTAGTGTACCTTATTTAATTTATTTGATTTCATTTCTTATTTTTGTCTAAATAGATTTAAAATCACCACCCCTTCCTTAAATTTTGACAGTAAAAATGAAATATTTGGAGCACAGTATAAAAAAAATCATAAATATTTAATACTTTATTTATAAGAAATACTTAGACATTGTTTATGCATTTTTGCTCACTTGGGTATATTTGAATTATTTTTCATAAATGATGACAAAATCAGTTATGTGTAAAATGTACACATGTATCAATATCCTCACTTCGAATTTATGAATTTATGAAATGCAGACATATTAAATATAAATATGCTTCTGAAGCAAGTTGGCAATTCACCTTTTTGTGTGCATGCATAAGAATCATCTCAGAGGATTTCTTGAATACAGTTATTTTATCGATAGCTTATACATGCTAGTACAAAGAATATATAGTTATAGTATACATGTATATATGTGTACCGATATCGGTTTCCTCAAACACTTGCACTTGAAAATTTCGTTTTTCCAGATATTTATTTCAGAAAATATTTATTCCTGATTTTGTTTCCACAATAGGCGTTTTAAACAAACAAAAGATTGTTTTTCTCGCATATGTTGTGTAATTTATAATTTTTAATTGTTGTATGAATTAAATGTTAACAATTGATTCACAAATAAGTGGTTATTTGATGCATCAAAATTTGAATATAAATCCAAATATCATATTGTCATCACCCACGAATAAAAACGATAATAAGCATAACGATTTGTATCGGCAATATCAATATCTAAGGTAAGTGTAAAAGTTTTTCTTGATTATGGCCATTTCTAACTTTTGGAAAACCGGCATTTTTAACGTTTTTATCAATTTTATGACACCGTTGCATGTCGCACGTGCCTAATGGCGCACAATTTAACAAAATAAGTTACGTATGAAACAGAAGTTTGTAGTCCTCTAACACTTAATGTGTAGTGATCTTGTTGAATCGAAACTTTACTTTTGTGAAAATCACAGGGCCAAATGATGGTTCGTTGCTCAAGATCTTTCTTTAGTACAGAAAATGATGTTAGCATGTCGATGAATACAGATAAATTGTATATATAAAAAGAAAAAAATAGACGTCACATATGCCAGAAAGTAACAGGTTTGACTACCGGTGAAGATAACGAACGGTGATCCACATACAAAGCAAATCTCTCAACAGGATACAGTCCCTGAAACGTTCTACTTTGCCACTTGAACGGTGAACGAACGCAGTGAATGAACGATGAGTGAACGCTGAACGCAACTTGATGAACGGTAGGTGGATGGTGAGCAAACGCAGAACGCGAACTGAGCACGCACGCGAGCGCATAGTGAACGGTGAATGCAAGATGAACAATTTATTCGGAATGCCTCTGATCTTTTTCTTGCATTGTATCTATTCCATTGTATTCTCATGCCTGGTGCAAAATAAATAAATAAATAAATAAATAACTATTCCAAAATTGTCCTAAAAAGGAGAAAAAAATCACATTAATTAAAACTATTAACTAAGTTTCTGCACATATGTATGATGTTTAAATTCAGCTGTTTTTTCACACGATTTTTATCGCTGTAATTGTTACCGAACACTGTAGTTTAAAAGCTTAAAATATTCTAGTTGTTTATTCGTATTTTACATATAAAACAATAACAATTAATAATTTTCGAAGAGGAAATTACTTACTTATAGAATGAACTACAACGGTTGTAACAACCATACATATATTTCCGTGCCAAGGCGATTCCGTGTAGAATAATGAGAAAAAATTAAAAATATTTTAAAAAAGGTCTGTGGACGTATTGCATAAATAGACTCGTATTTTAAAAACTAAATGCAATAATATATTTATGTGTATTCAATTTTTTCAATGATGATTTAAAAATTTCAGAACTTGATATTTAAGCAATATGCTGCCATAGTTTTGATAAAATAGACAAACGAGAGAGAGAGAGAGAGAGAGAGAGAGAGAGAGAGAGAGAGAGATATTACGTTTTAGCCCCCTTCCTCAAATGCATGTATTTCAAACAAAGTATCAAACAGAACTTCTTAATTCTTATCTAAATATATCAGGCAGTAAAAATAATCATTTTTTTTTAAATCAACAAATTCATTTGTTTGACAATCATAATCTGTCTTTAATTTCCAGCATCAATTTCACACGAAGTCCACGTGTTTGTTCTGTCAATCAAAATCATTCGACCTTTGCAGGTGTGAAAGTCTCGTCACACCAAAGCCGAAATGCTTCACTGTAGTATTTCTAAGAAGTTTTAACATTTTTTTTATCATATCTAGATCTGATTACAAGTTTTCTAAAATAAATAAATAAATAAAATACATGGGGCATAAACACTTGGAATGATTAAGCCACGTGAATTTGAAATACACTCCCTGCCAATTTAAAATACCACAGCCGGCACGTGTATATTTTGAATTACAATTGTTTATTGACTTTTTAAGATGCATGTTTGTCTGGAGACTCAGATTTCTGTGCTAGAAAACGCATTAACTTTATTTTAGATATTAATTAAAATATACTAGAAATACTGACTATGTAACCGATTTAGGTGGAAAAGGGGGGGGGGGGCTTAATCATATTCAATTGGAAACATATCAAGTTGTGGTGAAGGAAGAAATTTTTCTCCCTAACAATTGACTTTATGTATGTAAAGTAGAAAAAAAATGTGGTGTATTACATTTAAATAAAATTTTTTTAACCACACTAACAATTTAATTCGCTCCAAAGATATTAAATTAATTGGATCTGCGCAGTACTATTTATAATTCTCAGTACTAGTTCTAATATGTATTTCTTTAGTAATTGAAAACAAAACCGTTTTGAAAATAAATATTTTCGTAATTTTGCTGCAGTTGGTAAATTAATTGTCATGGATTATTATCTCTCCATTAACGATTTGTCGTCTTTTACATAAAAAGAAAAATGTTGCAATGTTTGAAGTATCCGTGTATTGCCCGTATTTAAATTTAATTTTTCAGCATCGTTCTACATAGGTACATACTTATAACAACATTTATTTTCCAGTAATTAAATAAATAATCTAGCAGCTAAGATAGAATAATAATAGAACATACTGTAGATATTTTCCCCATGAAATAATGATCCTTTAAACACGAAATGTTAATTATTAAATTTCAATCCTCACGTACAAAAAGATTAGTCCTTTCACTTCGGAGTTCTGAATGATAGTGAAGACTGAACGGTAACTGAACGCTGAACGCAAGGTGAATGCAAAGTGAACGAAAGGAGAGCGAACGGTGAAGGCTTTGTGAACGGTGAACCCGAGCGCACGGTGAACACTGAACGCAAAACTGTGAACGGAGAGCGAACGGTGAACGCACGCTGAACGAAGGGTGAACGCACGTTGAACGAAGGGTGAACGCACGCTGAGCGAACGGCAAAATGGGAAAGTAGAAGGTTTCAGGGACTGTTTGTCATTGACCTCTGGAAATTCTAGAGGTGGGATAAGGTACCTAGGAAGACTAATCATAAATCAAATACACACCCTTACAAAGATCTCCCGTCCAGTTGTCCTTACACCCAAACAAACATCTTCCAGTTCCTTTGTCACACGCCGTGTCCTTCTGGCAGTTGCCACATTGTTCACATTTCCCATTTAAAGCAAACTTCCCGTCATCACACACTAATACAAAGTAATACATATTAAGTACATTTCTGGGAATAAATACATAATATACTTTGCATGAGGTTAACTAAAAAAAGAGATTGTGTGATAATTTGCAGAATTTGAACATAAGACACTCATTCAAGAATAAAAATGGCTGGTAAAACAAAATCTTACCTAAATTTATGCATTGTATTATCTTTATTGATTGATTTTTTCGCTATATTTTCCAAATGGTATTTCTATATAAAAGCAATACCGGTTTTATAGCTTTAGACAGGAATATATCTGTATTATCTTTTGAATCTTATTTCTCAATCCTCCAGCGTTTACATACCAGCGAAGAACAGAAAACATTGAAGTATGTCACAATGCAGAATCATGATCTTATACTCTCTCTCTCTCTCTCTCTCTCTCTCTCTCTAAGTGTACATTGTGCTGCATGTATTTCTTTGTAAACTTGCAAAACATAACCGATTTTTTTATATATATAAATGTGAGGTACATGTATTCAACAGACATTTCTCACAGATTTGTGGAAAACCCAGATTTTAATTTCATATTTTATTCCGAGAATGATATTGTAAAACGATTATGATGTGCTATCCATGTTCGAAAAAAAACCCATACCAATACAATACAAGGACACAGCATTAGGATCAGAACAGCCATATATACATGACCCGTTAAAAGCATCACAGTGGCTGTCTTTGCATTTAGGACTGCATGCCTCCGTACATCCAGAATGATATCTATCTTGATCACAACCTACGATGAATATGGACAATAACTAAGAAACTATTTTTCTTTTATCTTGACATTATACTACATGTATTTTAAATTAATTATGCGATATATTTTTACGCCATGATCATTGTTAACCTTTAGAAAGTATACATAGAAGATTACATCATTTAAAAACAGTTTTTTAAAGCGCACCGTACCCATTACTTTCACTTCACATCTTTCAACTGAGGTCCTTTTTACATCTACATCCGAACAATTTGACGTAAATCCATCTGGTCTTTTGTTAAAGAATGCTACTCCCTGAGCAATTTTATTCACAGTTATGTTCTGGATGGAGTCTGGACATCCTGACATAGGATCATGATTGTATACAAATCGCCCCGTGTCTCCAGTGGAAGGAACAAAATCTTTGTCTTCGTACGTATATGTGGAGAAACCTGCTGCCCGGTTTGAAACTTAGAAAGAAATACTTTTATATTATTATTACATCATACAAGACAGCCCCCAAATGAAATTGTGCTGATCCTGACGAAGCATTGGTAATTAATACTCTTTAATGTAATAGCTGGAGATTAAATGTATTTTATTACATTAATTATAAAGCATGTTTGGACGTATACTTATGGTCATTATAATTATTTTAATTTTGATTGTTATGAATTATTGATTACATTTAAAGTCTGCTAAATAACTTCTATTTGTAAAACTGAATTGCCACTGTCAACATGTTTATCATTCTAAACCACTGAGGACATGACATGATCCATGAGGTATTGCAACGTTAACGTTGAAATATCTTTTGCAACTAATTTTTTTTCTGGAAATAGAGTTCCGAATCTTTATAATTGATAATAGACACGAACACATGCCATTTGACAAATAGAAAGATAAGGATTGAGACTTAAAATTTTTTTAATGTCTAAACGTCTTCAACACTATCTGTTTACCAGTATTTCACAAATCTATTTATTGTTACTAACACTACGTGACGTCATTATGTTTGTGCCCATATGCATATTAGAGAACTAAAAAAACATCACTGTGCTTGATTTAAGACACATTTTGCGATAATTGGAGAAACTGTATTCTAAATTTAGAAATTCTGAAATGAAATTGTTATTCGCATTAAATATTTCTTTGAAGTCCCATAAAAAATAAATACAAAGAGGGATGTAGTTGATGAAGTTTACCCTGATTCATAATTTTTGCATTGAGTTGCATTGAGGGGGGGGGGGGGATTTACTGGAAATGTTTACCGTAACATGTATATAATAATTCTTCAAACTCATGATATTCGAAAAGAGTTGATACCATGATAAAAAAAAAATTGCAATCGAATTACTTATTTGTCTTACTGCAGTCAAGTAGTAAATAAAACACTCAGCGCTCGATCCCTTTCAGATACCCGTGCAATTATTGAATTACAATAATTGTCATACATGTATCATATGACAAATTAAGTTTGTAATCCGGAGGTGAAATTCTATAGTAAGCTGTCATTGAAAAACTGGTGGTCTGGCAATGACGTGTTTTCTAAATAAATGGTAGCAAAACTGCTCAAAATAGGAGCTATGTTTATCATTATCTAAGAAAAAAAAACTACACTGGATTCATTCAGGTAAAGTAGAAGAAAGATCACTTGGGCAGTGGCTAGTCTTTAAAATACACATGTAGATTTCTAGGCTTTTGTGCTTTTGTCTAAATGAGAGTCAGCCAAGGTGTTGATCCAAGAATTTACGTAATAAGAAATTATATGAAAACATTTACATATTTTTTTTGATTAAATTTATTAACACAACTAGTTTGAATTTAAGAAAAATACCTTTCTTTTATGTGTACTATATAACTTAATGCTGTATATCAAATAATATAGAACTTATAATGCTGTATATCAAATAATACAGAACTTATTACGAAAATGTGCTTAAAAAAATAAATTTTAGAACTTAAATCCACAATTTAAGCATAGGGCTCACGACAAGTGTGATCAGTCATCAGGGCATGCGTACTCTTCCTAATAACCTGATCCCACCTCTGGAATTTCCGGAGGTCCATGTTTATGCCTTGTTCACAAATTTGTATTGTTTGTAGATTTTTGGATTTTTATCGATATTTGTTATCTTGACCTTTTTCATTTTATATACAATATATATATTTTTCATTATATATTATTAAAATCACTTGAAGGCTAGACTGATTTAAGTTTGCGCTTTAAAATTTCCTGGTTGCTATCAAAGTATGCAGTTGTGAACTGAACAAAAAAAAAAAAAAACCGCTAAGGTCCTGCAGAACAATTATCTATTTTTTTTTTAACTAATGTTGTTCTCCGTTAATGTTATTTTACACACATTGTGCCAAAAAACATTTAAAACGAATAAAATAGTTTCCACACAGTTAATGAATACAGGCATATAGCATCAGAATGGCCACGTACCCTCTAACTGTATTTCCAGAAATAAAATTTTACAGTTGGAAATGTTCATTGAAAGGATTTGTGCCCTCCCACCCAACGTTGTGTATATTATTGCAATTTATTGATAAAATGTGCAAAATCTTATCTCCCCCTTCACCTCCATGAACTACCTTTGGACTCTATATATATATATATATATATATATATATATATATATATATATATATATATATATATATATATATATATATATATATATATATATATATATATATATATATATATATATATATATATATATATATATATATATATATATATATATATACTATTGCCTGCAATAGCTGAGAAATTATTACATTTCACTGTTTAAACAGTGACATTGTTGAACCAAAGATTGTCCGCGTGGCGCAGTGGTTAGAGCGTCTGCTCTAGAGTCGTGGAGTAAGGAGCTGATCCTTACGTCGCGGGTACGAATCCACTGCATGACGCGGAGATCGACCCTTCGGATGAGACCGTATAAACCGAGGTCCCAAGTCGCAGTAGGTGTTGGCACGAAAAAGATCCCTCACTGCTCAATAGCCCTGAGTGCCGTGTACATCTGCAGCCCTCCACCGGCAAGTGGTGGCGTCTTCATATGAGTGTTTGGTTCTCGAGAGGGATGTTAAACAACAACAACAACAACAACAAAAAAGAAAACAAACATAATAAACTAAAAGAGATGACATTTCTGCCTTTCTGGAAAGACAAACTTTTGTAACATTAATACTGAAGGTATATTTGCTTAAGACCAAGTGTCTACCACTAGTCTTATATAAAAAGGCTATATATATAAAAATGAATTCGTCCTTAATACATGCATACAGTTTTTTATCCATATAATCTTTGCCAATCATTAGTAAAGTTATGCATGGAAATGTCAATCTTTAAAAATGTATTTGTATCATAACAAATCACTGAAATCTCCTCAGCGCTAAATAGGATATCACAGATAACTATAGCAGATATGGTCATGATATAGTATTCAAAAGAACATTTCCAATGTACTACAATGCCGCTTAGTGGAAATAAAAAAAATAACGACTTATTAAATAGTAATCTTAAATCCCCATGAGAATTGTATAAGGTAATTCTACGGTAATTATGTAAAATATTAGGAGTGTCTTATTTATCCTCTAAGCATGGCTTAGTTTTCTTAAATTCTACTTTGTATATTATTGAAAGTTGTTTTAAGATAGATAGTATAGCGACTATAAACGTATCTATACACACAAACTATAACAGAAAAGGAGGTTTTTTTTTCAACGACCTAGGAAAACTTACATCCGGATCGCAGATAGATTTCCAAGTATGCTATATTAAATTTTCTGTTTAACCACACCTTCCACCAAACCAGTTTATAACCGTTAGCGTAAGCAGCAATAGCACACGTAGGGAGGTAGGTTTGATTCGTATTACCATCAACCGCTTTGTCGGCTCTCCAGTTTTTGTCATGAGGAACAACATTCCAAGAGGCAATTCCTTGTAGTGTCTGCTTAGGGGTATGTGCCAGATTAACTGTAAATTGATTTCGTTTTGCGTATTTCATTTCAAGGAATTTATAATGAACAATCACTATTACGCTTTTTTTATAATGGGTATAAAAAGTAAGTTTCAAACGTTTACAATAATTGACAAACAGCTTTTTTCTACTATTGCATAAGAGAAGATAGAGCGTGAGATACTTACCAAAACCTGAGATCTTTGGTAAAAAGTGTATCAGAAAATTCACTAAGATTGCTTCCAACCACATATCTGTATATTTTAAATTAAATGTTTGATGTCATTCGTCTTCCTGTTTGACTGCATGAAGTGGATCATATCCTCCGCTGACATGAATAGCTAGAACGTAAGTTAAGAGGTAGAAGCTACGTATATTATTTTTATAAATACGTTATTGAAATGGCTGACTTAAAGCTTTTTAAGATATTTTAGACTTCAATTTGTAATAAAAAATCAAAATTTGCTTGAAAAAATATTATTTGCTGACACACAATTTCAAGTGATGTAACTGTCATAAGATAAAGTATTAAAAAATTAAGGGAGAGTAGAAGTAAGCTGAGTTTAAATGCCTGATATTATTATTTATTGTGTTCATTTCAACCATATTGCAGCTCTTATGCTTTTTTAAATTAAATTGAAAATATTGATTAATTTGAAAAGACATTCATAACTGATAAAATCTTATGCAAACCTCGATTTAGGACACAGCTGCAATATAATGATAACTATTATTAGTAGCCTCTCAACGTTTTCCGCTTATCAAACAAGGAACATAAAGATATGCTGATTTTTAGATTAATGTTTATAAGCGAGCGTGGGATACAGCAAGAAAAATTTAGTGCATAAACTAGTTCTGGGCCAGTTATTTAAGCATTAATTTCTGCAATAATTAGAATTTTCACCTTTTGAAAAAAAAATCATTAATGGTTCCTTAACGACCACATTTAACAAAACATGCATAAAAAAATAACATATGTTTCTTTTTTTTTTTCTTTTTTTAATTATTGGTCAGAAGATGCCACCCAGAAAGATTGTTTCATTATTTAAATCAATGTTCGATATGCTATTAACATTACCTTTGCTATACACAATTGATAGAATTGACAATTCATTTCACAGGCATACATAGCGTTTCAGACCATTTCTAATGGTCCATTCATTTTTTCGAACACGAGGTTGGAAAAAGAGGAAAAAAAAGAAACACAATAGAGAGATAGAGATTAACAAAACAAACTTCAGAAGTACATGTGTAAACACTTGAAATCCAATGTGAAATACATGTACATATTGAATAAATATTGTTTTTTTTTTTTTCTCTTCCGGGTCCTATCAAAAAAACTTTGAATGTAGTTTTTAATCAGTTTTGGGAGAGGGGTACAGATGGTGAAGATAGTAATTTTAATAAAATCATTGAAATCTTATTGATTCAGATCTTGACGTCTGTTGATTTATGGTTATGATAGTGAAATACTTGTAGATGACAGGCCCCTGTAAATCAAAACTGGATTTTGATCTCGAGTGTTCAGTATCAATTTTTTTGAAAGCAAATCAAAAAAAAAAATATTTTATTCATAATTCAGGGTCATATATATATATATATATATATATATATATATATATATATATATATATATATATATATATATATATATATATATATATATATATATATATAAACTTAATTGAAGAAATATTTCTTAATTTAATTTTTTTTTTGTTAATATTTTTAATAATAAATATGTCAAGAAAAAGTAAGCATTTTCAGTAAAGGAAAGGTTTTAATCATGACAGATTGTAAATTTTATGTTACAACGCAGTACAGGTAAGGCAACATTTTCTATCAAAAGGCACCAAAAACAAGACACTTAAAGTTCAACCGTCTTATTTTTTAGCATGAAACTCTATTTGAAATATTTAAGGGTATTTTGAAGAGTAAGTTCATCGCTTTTCATATCGGTATTTTTTGTCATCATATGACCCTATACAGTCACGTGGGATCCGATTTTGGGTCAAAATATGAAATGTCAAATTTAACCAAAAAGTGCAAGGGCAAGGCAAACAAATATAAACTGCACAATGTTTCAGTGTGTCCCTTGATATCTATCCTATCTCGAAACTGATGCTCTTTCAGTTAGATTTCTGAGATATTTAAGTGATTCAGTGAAAAAAAAAAAAAAAAAAAAACCCAGCAGTATTCAAAAAATAGGGTATTTTCATAATTTCATCGGAAATTATAAATTACCTATTGAATTACAAAGAAATGAGCATCACTTTTCAAAAACTATACAGTAAAATAAAGAAATTAGAAATTTTGACGCATTCATTCTAAATATAGTTTTCAAAGGCATCATTGACTCAGCATGGGAGATAACTCTCCAGTGCTTCATAGAGTGTGTGTACCTCGTAAAGTTTAAACAAATAATACCTACGGACTGTGCTGGGCTTTTTTCGCTAAATCAAAACGGTATGCATAAAAAATCCTTGACTTTACTCTATTTTGTATGTCTTCGTTCTTTATACGCTGTACACAAGACGTCTTTGACACCTTCCGCATTTCATCCATACACCAATGTGCAGGGGCCTCTGAATTTCTCTCAGTAAGCCGTTATATGATTGATCGGAGTAATATATATATCCCCTCTATTATATATAAATACATAAATATATGTATTTATATACATGTATAGAGGGGGTATATACATCACTCTGATCAATCATATAACGGCTTAATGATAGAAATTCAGAGGCCTGGTTTACAATAGGCGTAAAATTTGACGCAACATCCATCATGTATGCCCATGGTTAAAAATATTGAAAGATTCAATCATTTCTAATAAACAAAAGACAACCCCCTATCAATTATTTAAATATTTATACCCACCCCCATTACCCACACAAACAAATAAATAAAAATCTCCTACAGAATTTTTTTTACATACATTCTGTGTGATTCTCGTAGTAGCTATCAAACCTTCTACTGTTCAGGGATTCTAGACTAGCTTAAAAGTTTTTTTGAACCAGGAGGAAGGGATTGGATTGCTTACATGTACATCTGTAATTAATAACCTGTTTTCCTTTCTATAGCTCTAACCCCCCCCCCTTTCCAACCACCACCAGTTTGCTTCTGGCTCCTTTGATACCATATACCGCACTTGCATGTTAAAAATAAATCATTATACCGTGTTTACATCAGGTTTTACTTCTTTGGGTACTTAAGCACAAATCACATGGGGGTGGGGGTGGGGGGTTAGTCTCCTTTTTTGAGTTTCTATCAATACATGCACACAGAAGATAAGCATAGGAAAAAACAGATACTCTGTTAAAAAACAAGTGAACACAATTTACCTTCTGAAATATAGATCTTTTTGGTAAACCAAACAACACAAACAACAAAATAAATGCACATTTTAACAGCCTTCAAACTTTCACACTACTGTAAAGTTAAAAAGTTAAAAGTATTATTTTTTTAGAAAATATATTTAATAAATACAGCTCTTCATATTCAAAGGCAGGTTGTGAAGGGAATTCTGAGCATGTGCAAAATATTTCCGTTCATGTTCCTTTGGATGAAACCAATTCTGAAAACAAAATGAACCACCATTATGGAAAGTTCATTGGTGTTGAGAAACATAGAAAACATATTACATGTATATATTTTAATTCTACTGTTTTTATTATCAAAATATTTCAATAATCGTGCCTGGAATGTGTATAATATGTTTATACATGTAGCTAATGAGGAGCAGGCCTGTGGGAAGCAATTACAGTGGGGGGGGGGGCATAACTTTTAAGTTGGGGTGGCACTATCAACTACCAAAAATTCCTTGACGAGCAAAAAAAAAAAAAAATAAATAAATATTAAGAAAAAAGGTCATCAGTGTTTTATTATTGAGGGTGCACAAGCATGTTGTAGCTATGTTTTTAAAAGTATTCCATATGTCGGCAAAATTATTGGGAGGCACCCCCCCCCCCCCCCCCAATGCTTCCTACGGCCATGAGGAGCAAACCTTTTTACTTGAATGGTGAATACATGTGCTGCCTGAATGAATGAATTGTTTAAATTGTTTGGGAGTAGTTACAACACAATATATATATGTAATGAGTGATATACATTATGATAACTATTGTAGAATGAAATGACATTGCATTCTGCAAAACAAACCATGATGTGCTATATTTTCTGAAATTCATGAAATAAATAAGAACAAACTTTTATACATTAATTTTCTGGGAAATTGAAACCTATAACATTGGCAACAGCAGATTGGTAGCTATTATACTAGTTAAAGTAAAAAAAAAATAAAATCAATATACTAGAGGTAATTTAATTCTTTCACCTATATAAAATTGGAAAAAAAATATTACACTGGCATGTTATAAAATTAATGTGAAATGCTTTTTATAATTAGTAATGTTCATACCCAGTGGAGAAATTGATGCATCTATTTTGATAAGTCTGGGTGTTGTAAATATTGCCAGTTTTATTTATTCTTTCAGCCTACAACACCTGGCAGCTACAATGATAAAAAAAATTGTACATATAAACAGTTTATAAATACATGTCTATACATAACTACACGTAGTCAGACGAATGAAAATTCAAATATTTTATCTTCATTAATATAGAAATTCTTCAAATTTACAATATAGTGATACAGATAGATAAAAGTTGTAAAAATAAATTTAAAATATGAAGCACTGGTAAAAACCTGAAATCTTAAATATTCATTTTTGATAGCCAGATGTATACATTAAAATTAATAGGCTCTTGTACTCTTGTATTTACAGTGACATACATTGTGCACTGTGCAGCAGTTTGACTTCACATATATTAACGCTACATGTGTGACTGCATCTAAATTATTATTTGATATCATGTCATGCTGTGCATTTTATATCATGTTACATGTTTATATACCGAAAAACAACATAATTGTATGTTAAGTGAATCAATGATAGAAACGGTACATGTAAGAAATGCATTATTATAGTAATCCACAGTAAAATAGTAATATAAATAAATTAAATTGTTAAGGCATTAAATAACTTTTGTATCAATGCAGATTTCCATTGCTACACAAATTGTTTCAAAAATAAGCTGAATGATAAGAATTCTGTATATTCGCAAATTATGTTGTTTAAAATGTGCAACTTTTATAGGACATAATGTGTGTGTGTGGAGGGGGGGGGGGGGAGGGGAATGGCATACACACAAGGCACTGCATTACAGTTTGTGACGGACTGTAATAATACGTCTTATTGTACATATACATGGTTAATTTACATTGATGTAAACAATAGTATGTCTACATGTTGATACATATGCGCATACACACCTACATAAGTGAACAGAAAGGGACTTAGCCTGGAGGTGGCGGATATCGTCCCAGTTTTCCATGATTTCCCGAAATAACGTCATCATCTTCTTATCAAAGAGACAAACAAGGCGTAGGTCTCTTATTTTATCCATATTCTCGTTAATGATTGCCTGCTTCTTGCATTTATCCACTGCATATCTCAGCTGCTGTCGCCACGTTTTTAGATGTAAACAACATTCCGTGTTACCGAGTGCAAGCGCTTGGCTGAAGCTGAATGCAGCCAAACGACACCAAAAAGAGAATTATTTCGAAGACTTTTTGTTTTTATTTAAAAGATAATCACTAATGTTTATTTATTTGAACATGAAAATACCGACATTCATTAGAAATTCTAGCAATCATCGTTAAATGACTTTTTTGAGCTCTATTTCCTTATATAGATCTATCAGGGCGGAGCAACTGTCATGACGTCAAACCTAATTATGACCTCATTACCATATAATCTTCATGTGTAGCCTTAACTGTACTGCAAAATCAAAGGTTAATTCTATAAGTATTGTTTTTCATATAAAAATGGGAAACGAGAAGTTTTTTTTATGATGTATTGATTAAATATTTCATTCATATATACCTGGAATTTGAGATTTTGAAAATGAGAACTTCGATACCGTAGATTTTTTAGTTGATAACACCTCTATGGATTGT
Source organism: Saccostrea echinata (assembly GCF_033153115.1). Taxonomy (NCBI): domain Eukaryota; kingdom Metazoa; phylum Mollusca; class Bivalvia; order Ostreida; family Ostreidae; genus Saccostrea; species Saccostrea echinata. The sequence goes on from NW_026889766.1 coordinate 2,417,174, forward strand.
TAAATTGGTTTGTTTTTCCTTTATTCATTTTTTCTTCTTTTTTATCTTTTCTAATTAAGCTATTCATTCATTTGTTTAATAATTTATTTTTGCATCTCTCTTTCCGCTTGAATTAGGCTGATTTAGAAAAAACGTGTGTATGTGCCCGAGAGACAAAGGCTAAGATATTATAAATGTAATCGTAGTTGTACATCAGCATTAGAAAAGATATGGCTACCTACGCCTTTCTCGTAAAAAATCGTACCAAAGACAATATTCTTGGAATATTTTTTGAGGCTGAGGATTCAATTGCGAGGCAGAAAATCTATTCCAAACATCTACAGAGTTTACAGTAATTAGTACCTCGTGTAAAGAAAAAAAAACACAAGATAATATCCTACGCAAAGTACAAGTCTCCGAAGCATGATGTAGATTAAAAAAAATGAAGCTTAAAGATAAGGAACATAAATTATATCTTGGTCATAAAACAGGTAATATCTGGATCATATGAAAATGCTAACTGTCCTTAGATTGATAGGTCGAAACACACAGTCCGTCAAGTGCGGCCATGCACAAGCCAGAATTTCTTGAATATATTCGGTGATAAAGAATGTGTGGAAGAACGTATAATATTGATCAGAAGGAAGGATATCCTTAACTTTTTCTGAGAAAAAATAAACTAAGACCAATCCAAAGACAACAAAGCATTCCTAGTTTCCACTTATGACAAAATCATCTTCAAAGAGGTCCAGACTTATGTTCCTAATATTAAAAGAACGAATTCAAAGGACAGTACCCATGTGAAAAACGCATGCATTCGATAGAGTTAAATTAACATGTATAACACCCCTGAAAACACATTTTCCTCTGACAACACAACCTTATAGAACATAGAACGTAAAATTCATTAATTATACAAGAACACGTAGCTTAAAAAATGATATTATCTCACTCCAGCTAAAACCGGATCCATCAAATTCTTCAAGCAAATTTTAAGTTAAAAAATGTTTGAGATTCTACCCCCTTACAACTAACATAGATATAAATGAAATAGGAAGAAATATATACAAATTTAAAAGAATATACAGAAGAAACGTAAATCAACAACTTTACCAAAGGCATCATTGATACAAAGATAAAAATCATCGCCTACAGTGACCCATCCAAAAGTCAATGCCTTATTTATGGAGAAATACTTCTGCAGCGATCCCCAGGGAATGATATATCAAACTTGTCAAGAAATACAGCTTATTGTTTTCCGTACATGGCCACCTATAATATCAACAAGGAGAATTTAATCAGTCTATCAGCACGAGACTCAATGCCCTGACCCATTTTTTTAAAGTTCCAGTACGAATCCACAGATGAGAAAGAGCCATCATTGATTATCAACTTTTACGTATCAGTTTTACTGAAAGGGTTCAAGATGACTGTAAGAAGGCCCAAATAACAGCAAAATTCAAGGAAACTACTTCAGTACTCCCCTGCTAATTATTGATAATTTTGATAATTTCAATTTGTAGCAGGAATTTTAAAAATAAAGTGAAAAGTCAAGTGATTACACATCTTGAGTAAATCGAAATAAAAATCCAATTAAAAGGAAAACAAACTATTTTGTTTCTATGATTATCGACTTAGGTCTGTCTTGGTCAGGACTTGAACCAACAATCTTCCGATCAAGGAGTGAACGCTCACTCACTGAGCCCTCACAAAAGTAAAAAAAAAAAAAAAAAAGTGAAAAATAACTGAAGGAATGTCTTTTAAACATTTTTTGATATGATATTTATACAGTCATCGATTTCAGAATTCTACAGAGAAACATAGCCATAAATATTGCAATTTTCGCAAGACATTTTTCATAAGTTACGAAGTAAAAATTGTGCCAAGCATTTTATCAATCGAAATACATACAAAGGAAGAGATAATTTGAACATTTTGATCTAGAGGAATTCTGCCTCCCCCCCTTTTTTATGAGGCTTGTGAAAAGGTTGAAAATAAGAAAATTGCTGAAATCCAGTAAAGGAAAAAAACTATCTGAAACGATCCTAGGGTGCAGCTGAGGCTTTTGCAAGCTATTTTGAAAAGATTTACATTCATTCAGAAGTCGATGCATTTGATGAAGAACCCCTGCTTAATACTGATAATAGCTATAAGCACATTGGCAAAGAATGTACAAAGATGTCTTGAGATATTCCCGGTGGCCCCAATACTTCAGAAAGTTTTTAAACCCTAGAATCAAGAAACATATTCTGAGTAGCTAGGAGAATGTTCGTGAGTATTGAATAAGTTGGGAGTTGTGAACACCATATGAGGGTAAAAGTGTGATTTTACTACATAAATAAGGAAAGTTGACGATGGAAAAAATGAAATTATCTCTCTTGTCATACAATTTTTGTTTGTTTGTTTGCCTTTATCTGATATAATCAATAAAACATTAAAATATGAAATAGATGTGGTAGACTATGTGGCGTCTTTAATTTCATTTCAAGGAATTAAGTATTGAGAATCGGGCACTCTGATTTATCATAATTTTCTTATAATGAAGACATATATTGTTTCAAAATCCCGATATGACTTTCCTGTCTTTTTTAAAAACAAAGATGCCAAAGTTCAACACTAAGCCTCATACTTTAAAACATAATTTGTGTTCATTTCAAAAACTTGCATTTTATAGTACTTCAAAAATGCTGTTAAAATCAAGTGGTTACAGGGAGCATAAATTGATGAAAAAAAGAAGCCTCGATCTTGCGTACAAAATGTAAGACGTTTGGAAGTGTTGCGTGCAAAAGTATGGAATTTTTTTTTCTGTGACTTGAGAGTAGAACTCCAGCAGAACTCTTCATGACCCATAAATGTCTTAGATAAATATTTCTACAAACAGAATTGAATTGTCCATACAGTTGCGGTGAACCTTTTACTCAAGAATTAAAGCAATATTTTGTGACACCATATATAACGTCGTAGTTAAGTGCTTCTTTTTGTCTAAGACTCATTGACGCGCATATAATGAATAATAAAAATACATGTTTTATCCGTGTTCTCCCTTATTCATCAATATTACAAAAGAAAAAAAAAACAAGTACATTTTCGTACTATCGAAAGTTCATCTCTCTCACCAAAGTTCTTCTCTCTCTCTCTCTGTCTCTCTCTCTCTCTCTCTGTCTCTCTCTCGTGTTATAATACATACACGAAAGCGGATCTAATATATTTGCATTTCTACTTACATGTACAATCTTATTTTATAGCACAATGTACAATTCATTGAATATTATGTGTTATTCGGATAGGAGGGACGGATCAAGAAATCAATGGCCAAATTATCTTGGATGGTAGTAGAGAAAACCTAAAACTTATTTTTCTTGAAACTGGAAGAACGGTGAACCAAATAATTACCAACAACAGGAGCACGGTGCTGCTGTCATCTACCCCAGTGGGGGGGGGGGGGGGGTCTTCCTTGTTCTGAAAAATATTCTTATATTTGTGAGAAGAAAATGTACAGTTATGCCATAACAGAATAACAGAGTGTACAAAACAAATATCAGTTTTCCAAAATGAAAAGATCAGTATCTATATTTTAAAAATTTCAGTAGTCCTCTATCTGAAGTTGACATAAAAAAATTATGAAGTAAATTGTGCGGACGTTTTCTTACTTATCACGTTCACTTACTCTTAAGGTTAAAAATAAATTTAACATTTTTCACTTTTTTGCTTAATAGGTGTTAAAGACAGATTTATATTTTTTCGTCTTAGTAATGTGTACCAAAAACTTATTGTAAATCACCTTTCTATAGATACAAGTACACAAGTATGTTATTTTTCATAGATGTCAAACATTCCCATTCCTTCCTAAAAGGAGAAAGGTATTTGATAAATAAAACGAAAAAATTATAGATATAACAGATATTTTATGTTAGTTCTTAAGAAAAAAATAATTGCTTTCTGATTTTTATTTTCCTCTTTATTCCCATTAAGCATCAATGCGACATATCAGAATGAAAAAATGCTTCTCCGTTTGTTTTTATTTGAAAACTTTATGAATAAAACATGATTCTATGTTGGTTGTTCAACTCATGTTTGTAAACGAAGAGGTAATAATAATAATAATTTCAATTTTGTGTGAAAATAGACACATTTTATCTAGCTTCCACTACTCTCAAATATTTCCGTTGAGTGGTTGATCGGAAGACGGTTTTTATTTAAAACAGGGAGTTCGAAATTGAACCCTCTCATTTGGAATGATTCCGAGCTTGACTGAATACTTAATGCAAACTCATAGTTAAATGAAAAGCAATGAATTGAAAGATAAATATCTCTAGAATTTTAATATATCTTTAATTATAGACTATCCTTGCAAAAAAAGACATGGCAATGTTGTTTTACAAAAAGCACAGTATGAAGCAAAAATGTAGTTTTAGACTACTTATGTTCAAATTTTATTGAGACCATGCCAAAATCGGTGGTGACATAACAATTCTATAAGAACATCAATGAATTCAATATTCTTAGTTTAATCTTTGAAATTAAAATTGATGCACAGAATTGTTCATACATTTTTGTCTAGTCTATTCATTAAAATGATATCATAATAGTAGAAGTAGAATTTTTTTAATATGACAATTTTATAGGAATAATAAGAATAAACACAATAACTAGTAGGCAAGTTACTACTGAGGAATAGGATTCTAAGTCAAATTGATAAGCGGATGTCAAGGTAATCAAATCACATGAAGGGCTGATTTTTGAACGGGTTTAATGATATTTAAAGCATTATGATAAAATGAAATAAACATCACGACGTTTATAGAACAAAAAGCAATTAAATTTTCAGATATCCGTTTTTTAGATAGTTTCTATTGACTTAAAATTTGATATCTATGCTAAAGCTTGGACTGCTTTTTCTATTCGTTGAGATTTTTTTCATTTTATTTCAAAATTATCCCCACCGTTAAAACTTGTTCTCTGCACTGATGTTATGATTTCTTTCAATCACCATCGGTATGTGTAATTTAGCTTAATTTTTATCTTTTGTTTTAAGTGCTTTTAGTAAACGTATAAATATGCCTAGATTCAGTATCACTTTATCATGCAGATATTCCTCTTAAATTACTGTCCCTTATCTATTTTATATTAAAATTAACATCATTTTTAGACATTCTCATTTTCCATTTTCAAATTTCAATTTGAAATAAATGATTACATTAGACAATACATGAAGTATCTACTATCACATGTAGAAATGCAAAACGGCGATTGTATAAACACGTAAAACGATATAAAACAATGCCCTCGATCTTTACATATTGGCATATATCCCCTCTGTTGAAACAGACTGAGACACCAGCTGATAGCACCGTCTGTACTCCTCCTACAAAATATATCTTAAAGTACATATGTATGTCTTGCTGCAAACCTTTTATTAAATATTTTTGTTTAAAAGCTATATATTTAATGTTATCCTTTGCAAGATAAGAAAATACATGTAATTTTCTTCTAAGTACACGTGTACCAGCTTTGTGATAACTTCCGGTCTTCTGATCTTTAATTGCCGGACTATGGTAAATATGTCCACCTCTCCATCCATACTGATCTGTTGTAGGGCGTTATGTAAAACACAGAAAACTCCAGCTGGTCCTGCTCCGTCCCTAGAGTATGTTATGTACAATGTACTTATTCCGTAGCAACTTCGTTTTACCGTTCCATTTGAAAAAAAAAATATTGTTTTGAAAACGTGTATCTATTTTCCTCCCTTACATACACTAACACAAGGTATAAATTATTTTCATTATACATGTATTTCGTTCTTTTCAGTCTTGTTTTGCAATATTTATAAAATAAATGAATAAATATGAAATATTCTAGGATACCTTATCACGCTAGGAGATGCTCTGCTTTCTATTATTTAACTTGAAGTTAATGCATTTTATTCCAATTGTGATTCTTACTTGCTTATGACAAGGGAAGTAAAGGACGATTGTTTCGCCTTTTCTAGTACGAGTTCTGCGGCTTTAAGTACAGCATCATTATCATCAGCATGAACTTGGAAAAGCTCTATTTGTTTTTTCTCCATCTTTTGTTTTTAAATGAAAGAATGTCATGTTATATAGTGAAATACCGTGAATAGAGGGAAAAAACCCTTTGCTAATGTTCATTTTAATCATGTTTTTAATAAAACTGCAGTTTCGAGAATTTACTTATTTGATGCCTGTGCAATCCCAGCAAAAAGTAAGCTTATACATAATCTTACGTCGCTTGAAATTGCTAGATGGTCCTGTGATACACCACTGATATTGCTCCCAGTGTCGCCAACAGTAACGGTGTAAGGAACGCAAGCCTTAGATAATCCTCTCTTTTGAAGCCAATCATTTGCCTAAAAGCATCATATCAAAACAATAATATTAATGGTATCAAGCGTATCAAAGCAAACTTCGTTATTCGTTTTTTTTTTTTCGTTTTTTTTTTTTTTTTTTTTTTGGTTTTTGTTTGTCTGTTTTTTGAAATAGTGTATATAAAAGGTTGAAATCTACTAAGCAAGCTTGAACCAAATGGAAATCCTGGAGTAGATTTTAAAAGAGAGGGAGATAGTAATGTTTTCAATGAAAAAAAAAAAATTACGTAGATGTTCCACTGTAAAATGTTCAATATTCTGCTACATATAACCACAAAGGTCAAAAAGTATTGAATGTTAATTAGAGACATGCAATAATATTAGGCCAATGCTAAGCCTAGTGTAAGGTACCATTGCTGCTTTAAATGTACAAAAAACACTTTGTGAACATTAACTTAATATTGTTGTTCCAAGTAAAGTGCATGAAATGGAGTCAAAAGTACATGGCTTATTCTATATATTTCTTTAATAATTACTCAGATAAAAGAATTCAAAGTTTATAGATTTAACCAATAGCAAGAGCCTCTTAACCCCATCGCGGACCATTACCATGGTCAGGATGAGTGAATCATAAATGATCCATATCGTTAATACTGCAAAATCAGTGAAAGTCTACGACAGACACTTATTATTGAACTTTTGGATAAAAATGATTTAAAAATCTTTTTAAGGGACAAATTGACATTGTGCAGATTCATCTCATATCTGCATTAATTATCCTCCTTTTTATTTACACAGGAAAAGTCCAAAAAGAATTAAATTATATCTTATATGGCTACAGAATTATGGTTTTGATAGAAATTTAAAACCAAGGACAAATGATATATCCTATCGACTAAAACCCTCTCCGTTTATTGACAAAAATACCAGAAACTGATTTTGTTACAACCATTTTAACAAAAAATAAAAGAGAGACAGTTGTCATAAATCTTTTACCTTCCATCCTTTTTTTATGGACATGATAAAAAGGTATTAAGACAAGTTCAATATTATACCTGATCATCTTCATTTAGAATCACCAATGCGTTCACTCCGTGGTCAAAACACAGTCTCCATAAATCAACCTCAGTGTCTGGAAGAGGCTTTTGGGTTATGATTAATCCAGATGGGTTTATGTACGACTGAAATTAAAAAAGAAGAATTCTGCACGATTATCTGTAAAAATCTGATTGAAACACTTCCCGTAAACGCATTTGGCTATGTATTCATTTTATAGCGAAAAGCAGCATCCGCTAAATAAAGAACATCGCTGAATGTCTTTATGTATATATTTATATCTAGCACGTGTAGAAATGCGCTAAATCGAAACTTCGATATCTTGTTCATTCATCAATTTCTACAAAATGTCGTAATCGTTAAATATAACACATTTGCAGTATTTTCAAAACAGATACTGTCGCACAGTTCTTATAAACATACCGGTACCATAACTGCATTGATATAGTCATTCCTTCCTTTCACATACGAGGTAAGGTAAGGGCGATATTTTGTTACTAAAACAGAATAAAATGTGATCCTTTGATGGACAAGTAACACATTAAATCGAAACCGAAGTTGATGAATTATTCCATCCATAATAAACATTGTTCTCAATTACTTATCTTTCAAAAAATATCATACCAGGTAATATGTCTTTGCTGTAGTTCTTGGTGGTGTTTTCGGTTTTCCTGGCTTCTTCGACAATTGCATGATCATAGAGTGGTTTTAATGTCTGTTGGAACTAAATGGAAAAGAACATCATAAGGTTGAAACTAAAATTTTGATAATCATATTTCCTAGCAGCAATAATATTATACCTTAAACTCTTTGTAAAGAGCTGTTTGATTTAACGGTGCGTTGTCATTCAGCAATGCTTCTGTTTTTGTGGAAAATTCCTCTTTAGACAGAAGGTAGTCCCTCTGAAATCCACAATTAAGTGCTTCATGCAGGAAAACATACTGCTCCTGAAAAAATGAGATAAGAACTCTAAATAAAAGAAATTGCAGAAACACTCTTGCTTATAATTTTTATTTTAGTGTATCTTCTGTATAACATGCAGCAAAACTGTCATATCAAACGGTTCCGTGTTTTAGTTCTATTTACGATTTGTTTCTTCACTGGATATTTGAGTTTGATCACTGTTCATTATCTTTACCTCATTCAATAAATTAAAAAAAAATTGCTGACATAATTCATGTCAGAACAGAATTTTCGCCCAAAAAATAAAATGTATTTTTCATGTTTTATGCGCACAACATGAATGCCAAAAAATATATATAATTTCATTCTCTTTGCTGAGTGAATATGAAAAAAATGAATATTTCTATAAATAAATGTTTAAACAATGAAGGTTAGTTGGATCGGACAGAGTGATATATTTTTCAACTGCCACGATGGGATATATATAACCTTCATTATTTAATTGAGTCTAGTATTTAATATCAGCATTGTCTTACCGGAGTTTGAACCATTGTCATTCTACTCTCTCTCATTTGTTTGACAAACTCGAAAACGTTGATCCGTCCAGTGTCTCTTCCCTGTTTCAGGAGTGAATCAAGTCCAATAAATGTTCCTGTACGACCCACGCCAGCGCTGAAGTAAGGAAAATACATGCATTTTACGACAACATAAAAATAAAGATTTATACAGTGTACCAGTATTTTGAAACAACATAAAAGTAAGGATGAATACATGTTGTTTTAACGGCAATTAACCGAGTTTGTAATTATTTGTTAAGGGTGTTGTTAAAATTGCAGAACGATTACATTTTGATAGAATGCACAAAATAATGTAGCTATGGCTTTCATACAAACATCATTTTACAACGTACAAACAGAAATTTTGTTTCAGTTTGCTATTTTTTTTAACTTAAAAAAAAAATATTTGCAGATCTCCTGCATGAACCCTAAACAACTAAATTTATTTTTTTAACATTATTTTTACTTCGAAGATAAACAATAATGATACGTGTGTGCAACTTCGATTTAAATAACTGACCATGAATTCAAAAAAAGAGATAGTACAATGACCATCCTTTGTATTAACTAATGTATACTTAAGTATGCTTAAATATAACTGAGGACTTCATTCATCCAAGAAACTGTAATTCAACAATGAATGATTTCTATACCAAGTTGCTTCAATTTGAGTTCTATTGTTGTAAGGATATATTTTTAGGTGATACAAAACTGCAGAGATAAGTTAATGACGTCTATAAGAAATATACCATAACAAACTGAAAATCAGAAACAATATAATTTGTTATTTAAATACATGAAATTTGGTTTAACACTAAATGTTAATTTTTTGCACTTCTATTTGTCCAGTCTTTCTTGAGTAACTGAAGCCGATTATATAAACTTTTCCTCATCAAAAGACAGGGCATTAAGTAGGATAGCTAATATTCACTCACAAAAAATAATTGCTCATGGATATTTTGATGTGTTTTCTACGAAATTGATAGTTTTCTATTAGACAAAGATCTCAACTAGAAAGGTGCTTGGGTGAATGTTTTTCATACCAGATAAAATTGTGATATTTAACTATTGTTCTATATCACATATAAAAATAATGCTAATTACACGATTAAGCAAAAGCACAGAATGATCTCCTAGAGTAACATGACATACAAACCATCGTATGGGAAAAGCTTCATATGAATCAGATTTCTGCTTGAAAAGTTGACAAACCTGCAGTGCACTAGTAATGGAACATTCGTATGTATTCTTTTGGATACAAATCTGTGGAACTGAACAAGTCCAACTTCCTCTGGTGTACCGTGGTCTGGCCAGGCAGTGTAATGGAACTGGGTGATGAATCTCTTGCTGGGGGGCTTTGTATATAGGGATAATATTCTTAACATAGTTTAACAAGGATCAAACATATTGAGCATGATATATTGAATTTTAAACCATCATAGGTGTTGATAATATACCTTTTTAAAGTTGAGGCGCATTAACTTAAAAATAAATGAATCTGATACATTTGATCTCATGAAAATGCATACATGTGCCCGTTCTAAGGAGAATTTTCGCAATGTTTGGAATGCGTAAATTGTTTCCTCTATTAGAGATATATTACAGGGACCAATCTGCATTGCTTTATCCTTTTCTGGCCAATACTGTGTGCATTTGTTCTAAAGAGGACAAAAAATAAATTGTTAGATAGAGATTTAAAAAAAAAAAAAAACAAAAAAACAAAACAAACACAAATAATCAACAGAAATGCATTTCTACACTATCTTTCAATGTTGTGAATTATGTTTTACTCACCTTTCCATTTTCTATTATGTTTGCCAACATGACAATATCTTTAATATCTTCTTGCCAAATCATTCTCCAAAAATCTTTCAATGTGTTTCCTTTTGGGCCTGTCAACATATTTAAGTAAGATAAACGTTGCTGACACAGGTAAAATGTATTTTTGACTATGAAAAAAGAATTGCATTGATCAGCATAACAAATATCTAGTTTTCACTGCTAGCCGTTTTCCGAAGTAAACGCGCCTTCTAATTTTTTTGTTAAATGTTTAGAGAAGGAAAGTACCATAATAATTAAAAAAAAAAATACGAAGAAAGAACAGATAAGCTAATATTTGTTTTAAGAGTTTGTTAAAGAAAAGAATTGTGATTTAATACCACGTAAAATAAATTCACAAATAAAAAATGAGGGGGAAAAGATACGCAGGGTAAACTTTTGATGTTATTTAAGGTTATTTTTTTTCTATTATGAACTATTGTATATACACATTAGAGCTTATAATGACAAGAAGTACACCTCCACGACGGTCATTAAACAAAAGAAAAATACTCCACAGATAAATAATTCTTGTAAGAAGAAAATACAGTACAGGATGCCATAGCCAAACAGTATTGAACTACCGCCTTCAGTCGTATCATGTTTGCAAGAAATTCAAATTGACTGTAAATAGCGAAAATTGATGTATCCAGATTACCAAGTCGTATTAAATATGTGTTGAGAAACCTGTCATCCTTTATTTTATTTGTTGTTGCTGTTGCTTTTTGGTTTTTTACCATTTTCAATATGTGACGGCATACATTTCATGGTTGAGTAATGTTCAACACCGATTTAGATACCCATTATTTAAGATACTCTTCTGTCATCTTTTTTTTTTAATTTTCGGTTTAGTGGTAAAATGATAATCGAATTTTATTTTAACCTGCCTTTCTTTTTCGAGTTTGTTTGTATGAAAATTACATTATTTAATGTATTTTGAACTTATTTTAACGTTTTAGATAAAGATGATCTAAATAGATCAAATTCGCGCAATCATTTTCCTCCGGGTTGTTGATTGACACAATTATGATTGTCTACTGTATTAAAAGCGGTTTTAGTCGTAGTGAATTTGCGATTATGCAGTAGGTAGGATGATTGGTCCCATATGGGTGTGGCCTCGTTAGGCACCGACGCTCTCGTCACATTGGTCGGAAGTTCCGCTCTAACGAAGGATTAGACGTTTTTTAATGAAAAACAAAATCACAACAAACCGCACAACAACACTTTATAATAAAATATCGAATTTTATATTACCCTTTCTTTCTTTTTCCCTTCATAATCAATTAAAATCAGATTATTTGTTCCTTTGAAATATAACTTATTTTAACGTTTTTGGATGAGGATTGTTTGAATGGAATGCGCTCGGTTTTAGTGACGTTGGGTACTACATACTGCAATGGTAAATGCTGTATACCTTGAGCTGCAATATAGCGATTCTCTCCAATGCAATCCTACAATTGATATCAAAATAATTTTCATCGCATTGCTCTTGTTTGTGATTGAAAAAAATGCCATTTGGCATTATTTACAAAAATCAGTCTCAATATACCGTACTAAAAATGGCGTCGATGTAATCATTGAAGAATCTCTACATATATTCAATACAATGATCAGTCTTACATTGTAACTAGTGCTAATTGTAACGGGAACCATTACAGATGTTCCCAAAACGGCTCCCCCTCTACATTATTGTGGTCCATTCCCTTCACACTATATTGGAGTAGGCAATACTTTTGTATTATAGAGATCTTCACTTTATTTTCTAAAGTATTTTATTGGGAAACTACTCCAATTTTGCCTCACGGGTAATAGGTTATCAACATTTCAGCGCTTGAACTACCACATGTTTTGTAGATTTTTTTTTTCAAATTTATGTTCTGATATTGTCTCATTTACATTCTTCAGTGTTAAATAGCAAATATTTTTTATTACAGAAAAGAAAGATATCATGATTGAGGTATATTTAAGCATTGTCCAATCTGAATTCACAGGTGCATACATATCTTTACATTCAGTTTTTATAGCAGCATTATATAAGGACACATTATACATATCTACATTCAAAATTGTCCTGTTTTGTAAGTAAGAAAAGCTTTAGGCATTCAAATTTTCAGCCGATTAAATCTACAAAATATAACCGTAAAAAAATCATCTCAATCGGATAAGTGATTCTATGAGAACACCTTCGGACAAAAAAGTACCGGAGGGAAAAGTATAAAAAGGAATACTTTTTAGAAGAAACAGAATTAAAACACTATGTTCAAAAACTGGGGAACAAATAAAGTTGGCACTGGTTGGCATTGGTGTAAACATTGATTGTCCAGACATTTATTACAATGATCAGTTTTATAATACCGATATAGAAAATTAATGTGTGAACATTCATTTAATAATCAGTCTTATTATACCGTAATAAAGTTGGCATTGATGTAATCATTGTCTGATTCATTCCATCTTTCCTTGAGGATGATCCTAGAATGTTCATCTGAAATATAAATTCTTCATTTCACTATCCTTGATAAATGACAAAAAAATTATTGACTAAATCTGTGTTTTTCGTACATCATTTAGCATAGATAACCATGCCATATATGTCCGTTTTTAATAAAAAAAAATTTAGAATACAATGATGGATAATCAAATTCTAAATAAGATGTATGATCTTACAGGGAAATGTGGTTTTAAAGCGGTTCTTTACAGCGTTTTCTGTCTTCTTTGCACTTTCACAAATGTTCAGATTGGCAGTAGGAAGTTTCTATTGATATTGAAAATAAATCATAAATTAAACTGAAATTTATTTCAAATGAATGCAGCATCGATCATCCCTCGATTTTTTTTTAGATTTATATATTCAACGTAACTTATTACAAACTTGTCTTGGCTGTATAACAAAAAGGAACATACATAATGAGATATCCAAAATTCCACACTAGTATTCTTTTTTACCGGCGTTTACTTCTTTTTAAAGAGAAACATTCCCAAATTTCTTGGTTGAGAAATAGTTTTCACTTTCTATACAACTCGAATATGTAAATTGATCTTCGTTTCTTACTATTCTACACTGTTTCTTTGAATGGCATATCATTGATAATGTAACATAGTAGACAGATGCTTAGCAATAGCAGATTCATATGATGAACTTGATTTCTTAAATTAGTTAAGCATTGTTAGGCAGCAAAAATTACCAGGTAGGATTTTAGTCTTCATTGTATTTAGCTTAGATTTGTACCTTGTATTCTTGATGAAATTGGTTATTTCCTCCTAAACTCTTTTCATTTATTACGTTTTGTAGATCCCCTATGCTAATATTCGTGTTAAATTGGACAGTATTGTAATATCCATCGTCATCTGATTGATTTGTCACAGGATTACATACTCCATCAAATACTTCTGTTTCATTTTCTGAAATTTAACAGATCCGTTTGCATGTTAAAAACGTAAATGTTGCTATGATTGAGTCAGGGAATTCACGAATTCACAAGACTTGTTTAGCTAAAAAATCATAAACACTAACATTTTTTTTAAATGATGTTAAACTGTGAAATTCCAAGAAACTAGTTCAGAGATTACCTTTCCGATTACTTCCATTTCTATTTTCTATCCATCCTTTAAATCCAAAATGTTTGATAGTTTTCATAGTACCAGCTTTATCACCTTTGTTTCTATGCCGTCTATAAAATTAATCACTCTTTAAGAAATTGACCCCTTTTATTGCACCTGACAGATACCGACGATATTTCTTCGATTTTGTATTGGTCAGTTAAGAAATATAAAATATTTTATTTTCAGAACAACAAAAACTTTGAAATACATTTGGATTTAACATTAACCTATAGAATACTGATATGATAACACCAACTAATACTGCAATTAAGACGGCTGGCAGAGTCCCTCCGATTATAGCTGCATTATTACTCCCTTCTTCCTGTGCTTCAGCTTGAACTAAATTAAGAAAATGAAAGCTCTTTAATTTCGATAACTGAAAATAGCATTTAAAAACAAAATAAAATTTCTTTAGGTCTAAGACAAATGTTGAAATCAGCTTGCTTTGTCATTAACCTATACTAATTAATGAGTTCATTAAGGAATCCTGCCACCCCCACCCCACCCCCCACCACTAAAACATTTTTCGTTCCATTTTAACAGGTTTTAGATTTGTTGGTTAAAATAGCATATCATTTAAATCAAATAGCCTTCCCAATCTGAATTGTTTCACTGAATTTTTACGTTTCGAACTTATTTTTGATAACTAATTGAAAGTTAAGTGTGTCAATTCTCAATACATACGAGAAAAAATGAATGTTAATTTCGCCAAAAGAAAGGTATAGTGCATATAATGCTTTTCCCGGACTGTCATTGTGTTTGATGTCAGTGGCGGGGACTATGAAAATTAACATGCAATATTTTGTGCATTCAATTCTATTAAACAGCATTTTTGAGTTATTTTTACATTCTTATTTCACATATTAATGTTTTGTTTGTTTATTGTTTAATGTCCCTCTCGAGAATTTTTCACTCATATGGAGACGCCACCACTTGCCGGTGGAGAGCTGCAAATTTTGACCTATTCTCGGCACTCAGGGCCATTGAGCAGCGAGGGATCTTTTTCGTGCCAGCACTTACTGAGACACGGGACCTCGGTTTACACGGCCTCATCCAAAGGTCAGAAACACATATTAATGTAAATATTATAAATCATTGTTTAGTTTGTTAGGTATGCCATTGACATTAACATTTTTACAAGTTTACGTTCTTACAATAATTTACAAAGCCGTATATAACAAGAAATTGGTTATGTCTGTTGGTAATACTACAATATGTACGAATGGTAGCCGTGCGTATTATACACCGCCAAATGTGGTAATTCACAATCGATCGATTACAATTTATATATTGTTTTGATAATAAGCCGTGAGAATGCTCTCGGCACTTACAGGTTTTTTTTTCGTTTTGTTTTTTGTTTTTGTTTTTGTTTTTTTTGTTTTTTGTTTTTTTTTTTTGTTTTGATAAAAAGCCGCGATTTGAAAATAAGAGAGTTTTGAAAATAAGCACCCACTTTCTTACCAAAACATAAAATAAGCCGCGGCTTATTTTCAAAGTTCTAGGGTAATTTATGCATAACAGCCTAGGCAGCGATTCCTCAATAAAATATACACATTACATTATTTTCCATTGCATATATCCATGCTGAGACTAATTAGATTTATTCAGGAACTTAAGATCCACTTAAATCAAAACATCCTTTGATCATATTCGTTAAAGTGAGAAAATGTCGATTTGCATATAAGCAGATCTACTTACCAATCGGGGAAGTTGAAGACATTGCTTAAATATACAGAATACAGCAACCACTGTTACATTTCCTGCACTAATCATTCTACTATCATTACTGAATTATTACACAAAGTATACAGTGTATAGCGGTGTATGCAAGGAAAATAAAATCAGTCATGGTTTCGAGATACAATGCAATGTACTAAAAGAATCGACCCTGTTCAATTTTAACAGTATATTATTTTCTTGGAGGGGTTAAATTGTAAAATACTACATGTATAGCATTCTTTATAATGTTTTGGAGGTCTTCGTTTTCCCTGCTCAAAATATGTTTAGAGCTAATGGAATTTTGAGCTTAATACTGTTTATTATCTTCATATTTCATGCCAATCAATCATATGCAGGATCCAGGTTCCCGGGCATGTTCATATACAATCACGATTTATGCTCTGGTTGCAATTAGATACAGTTGTCCTTCTCGATCATGATCTAGAGTGAATACGATTTGAATAGCGATTTTAACCGTTGGGTAAATATATAGCCCTACTGAACATGATGTTCATTATTTCTACTGATGAGAATAATAAAAAATAACCACTGGTGTGAAAGAAAACTCCGTGTATGGTGATTAAGTAGCTACAAAAATACATGTGTAATAAGATCAGAGATATTTTTTTCTCCGGCAAGATCCACAAAAAATAAACTGCATTTTTTATGCATATGGAAAAGGTAAAGATAACGAACAGTGATCGGTCCTAAAAAACTACGAACAATACAGTATGTGAACAGGGCACAAAATACCGACCCCAGTAAATCCAAAGGTGGGATCAGGTGCCTAGTAGGAATAAGCACCTCCTGTCAGCCGGTCAACCCGCCCATCATTGATAAGGTAGACGGAATAGTTTTTAGTAATTTAACCATAAAAACAAAGGCTAAAAATTAATGTTTTATATCTGCTAATAAAGTCATGATAACGACCACAGAATTAACGAATTGCGGACAATGATCGAGGCTGTTTAAATCCCTGTAACATCGACTTATCTGTCAGCAGCAGCCTGCCTCGGTTTACAAATTGAACTTTTCGGAGCATGTTGAGTATTGAATCATTTTGGACCAGTCACGGTGAACCGCGACAAAGCTAAGACGTAGACATAGACAGTGATTGTTCCGTCTCCAAGCGTGAGGCATTAGATGTTAAAGTACCTGGCCTATCGAATGAGACCTTAAAACCGAGCTTCCGTGTCACGGTAAGCGTTCGATCGATAAAGAACCCCCAATGCTCAATGGCCCTTAGAGTCTAGTATAGGTCTAAATTTAGAGCCCTTCACCGATATTTTGGTGACATATCTATATGAGTGAAAAATATTCGAATGCAACGTAAAACAATATACAATAAATCCTACAATTGAATCAAATTAGAGACACAAACACCATTAACAGGTAATAACGGAATATAACTGCATAAATAAGGAAAATTGACGATGAAAAGCTTAAATCATCTCTTTTGTCATACAGTTTAGTTATTACTTTACCCTTGTCGTGTATAGTCAGTAAAACATTCAAAGAGGAAGGGCTTCCAAGGGCAAAAATCGGCCCAATCTCGGTAAATTATTTTTTTCTGATTATATGCTGTGGATGTCAATTTTGTTCAAGAAAGTCAATTTAGGGAGAAAATTAAAGCATAAACTAAAGACCTTTACTAAGTCAGTGACGTTAAAAATAGCTTCTTTGCGTAACATGCACACAAATAGATTTATAACTGGTCATTGAGTTAATCATACTGATTGATACCAATAAAAGCATAAAAGGAAACTATCATAAGGGCAGCTAGAAAATTCCTTTGTTGCAGTATTTCTATGATTATCTTATTGTTGTCATAGCAAACCACTTTTGTTCAGAAATATGTCTCTGACTGCATTAGTAACAGTAAGGAAATATTTCAACAACTTGGCAATATTAGCTATTTTAAAGTGTTTAAGTTTTTGTTGCAAAGTAGAGATCATTAGTAAATGATATGAAGAATTCTTTTACCTGTGTCAATTCAATATTCTTTCTTAATATTACAATTCTTCTTGATGAGGGGTGTAAAACAACATTGTCCATGAAATAAGACTTTAGAATATCA
The DNA here is from genome assembly GCF_033153115.1 of Saccostrea echinata. Classification (NCBI taxonomy): domain Eukaryota; kingdom Metazoa; phylum Mollusca; class Bivalvia; order Ostreida; family Ostreidae; genus Saccostrea; species Saccostrea echinata. The sequence continues at coordinate 2,435,211 of NW_026889766.1, forward strand.
TAGCATTTAATACTGATTCTCTGTAACCACTTAAACTTCTTTGCCACGCATGGTCACCGATTTTGATGAAACTTTGCCCATTATTACAACTTGACATCAGAAACGTATATCAAATAAAATTTTGTTGCTATGTGTCTTGGTTGCCATGGTAACAGCCAGAAAAGTTGGAAAAATTGAGATTTTCAGCTACTTTAAATCATTATTGAGCCTTAATAAAGACTAAGAAAAACAAACAAAGCATTCTCACAAAAACATGGCACGTTGTTGCCACTTATGCTACAAAAAACCTATTTAGAATTTATCTCTTAGTAAGTGGTAACCATGGGTACATTTCGAATACATTTTAGATGCTGAAAAATGCTGAAAAATGCTCAATATTCACTAATGATAAGTGTTACATGATCAAACTCAATCAACAACTCAAGAAAAACAATAAAACTATTTGACCTTAAGTAATTAAGAATTGGCAATATTATTCTAAAAATAACTTTCATGGTTGCCATGGTAACAAAGTGTAACCTTGCAAAATCTGTTGCTAAGATTGGGTTAATGCTAATATCTTGAGGAAAAACTATAGAATTCATGACTGGCCCATATACATCCTTAGGACCTTGCAACACCGACAGCATAAGAAAAATTGGGATTGATTGTTACTTTGAAGTGTAACCATGGAAACAACGTACCAGTTGTTTAAAGTGATATTTTTTTTTTTTTTTTTTGCTGCCTTAGGAATTTACTTACCTTTTAATCAAGAAACATATTATTTGACTCACTTTGAATAGTACTTATCTGGTAGAACTATAGTTGAATATCATATATTGATAAAGTTCGTTGAAAAATACAACACTGTTGCTATGGTTACCAAGAAGGGAAAATGTTTGATTTTGTTAATTTTATATCAATATCAAACCCTATGTGCCAGCTTTTTGCACCCAGTTAGAGATTGGGTGGTAGTCAAAATTGAAAGTCAGGTTAGTTGTTCATAAATATCAATCACAAAAGTTTTGGGAATCTACACACAAGGGTACGTATCCAAGGAAACAAAATATTTTTTTCAGATTTTTATGCATATTTTTTCGGCTTATTTCCATAGCAACACTCTATTTAAAGAATTGAATTTCATTTTTTTGAAATGTGAAAATTAGGGTCACACCAACGCCTTTAAAAAACAAGAGGCCCAAGGGCCTTAACGGTCACCTGAGTATGATACAACAATTTCAAAGATGCATAGAGTATAAAATGAACTGAAAGGTGAAGCTTTGTTGCCCAAAAGCAAGAAAAATAGGGTGATCATGATCAACAAAATAATTGGTCTTAATATTCATTAACAGTTCATAAATTAGGTTCTAATCTGTTCCCCATTTATCACTATCACTATACAGTATATTAACAAATTATCAATGCTTCTGTACTATTTTAGTCCTTTGTTGAAATCTCTTACATTGGCATCTCTTGGTCTTTGATGAATATTTAATAAGACAAGTTATTTTTGTCTCATTTTTATTTATCTACTACTAACAAGTCTATCTGATCATTAAAACTATGAAAGTACTTTTTGTATTATACAATAAAAGTTTTTGCATAATTCTCTTGTTCTATTAACCTTTCAAGTATATTATTTACAGTGATAAATTATCAAAAGTAAATGGCAAAGGGGAATAACTCCTCTCAGTAGAATACAAACTAATAGAGCCCTGGCCAGGACCAGAACACTTGACCAAAGGGTCCAGATGTTCAAAAATCTGGTAAAAATTCCCTTCCTTATAAAAACTTTTACTCTGTTTGCCTCAGATATGCCCAGGTGCGGAGAAGATTTTTAAATAAATAATGCATTTTTTACTACAGATTCGCTATATTATCAATAGAGCCCCCCCCCCCAACCCCACACCCCCAAAACACCAGAGCTTCTGACCCTGGGACCATATGTTTGCTCATCATCACTTTGTTTATCTGCTTAACACTAAGGAGCAAACAGGATTATTTAATAGAATTAATGCATTTTCACTAAATTATCAAGAGCCCCACCCCCACACCAGCACATCTGACCCAGGGTTAATGAAATTCACTACTCTGGAAGAAGCACACTTGCTCATCATAACTATACACTTAGCTTCTTTGCTTTTTTAACCAGAAGAAGAAAAGAATATTTTCAAAGAAATTTTGCTTTTTCACTTTATAATCAATAGAAGCCCCCCCCCCCCCCCCCCTTTCACCAGAACTTTTAAACCTGGGGTCATAAAATTCACAATTTTGGAAGAGGCATCCTTGTGTATCAAAACAATGTACTTTAGTCTGTTTAAGCAATACCCAGGGGCAGAGAAGAAGATTTTCAAAGAAATAATTCACCTTCACTATAGGATCTATATAGCCCCGCCCTAGCACCAGAACTCCTGTCCCCTGGGCCATGAATTTCACAATTTTGGAAGAGGCATCCTTGCTTATCATAACAATGTACTTAGTTTGTTTAAATAATACGGAGGTGCAGAGAAAAAGATTTTTAAAGAATTAACATTTTCACTTTATAATCAATAGAGCCCTAACACCAGAACCCCTGATTTCACAATTTTGAAAGAGGCATCCTTGATTATCATAACTATATATTTAATGTGTTTCAATAATACCCAGGAGTAGAGAAGAAGATTTTCAAAGAATTAATGCATTTTCACTATATAATCAATAGAGCCCCACCCTAACACCAGAACCCCTGACCCAGGGGCCATGAAATTCACAATTTTGAAAGAGGCACTCTTGCTCATCATAACTATGTACTTAGTTACTGAATTTAATACCCGGGAGCAGAGAAGAAGATTTTCAATGAATTAATGCATTTTCACTATATAATCAATAGAGCCCCACTCTAACACCAGAACCCCTGCCCCTGGGGCCATGAATTTCACAATTTTGGAAAAGGCACTCTTACTTATTATAACTATATACTTAGTTAGTTTATTTAATACCCAGGAGCAGAGAAGAAGATTTTCAATGAATTAATGAATTTTCACTATATAATCAATAGAGCCCCGCCCTAACACCAGAACCCCTGCCCCTGGGGCCATGAATTTCACAATTTTGGAAGAGGTACTCTTACTCATCATTACTATATACTTAGTTAGTTTATTTAATACCCAGGAGCAGAGAAGAAGATTTCCAAAGAACTAATGCATTTTCACTATATAATCAATAGAGCCCCACTCTAACACCAGAACCCCTGCCCCTGGGGCCATGAATTTTACAATTTTGGAAGAGTCACTCTTACTCATCATAACTATATACTTAGTTTATTTAATACCCAGGAGCAGAGAAGAAGATTTTCAAAGAAATAATTCACTTTCACTATGTGATGTATATAGCCCCGCCCTAGCACCAGAACCCCTGACCCTGGGGCCATGAATTTCACAATTTTGGTAGAGGACTCAATGCTTATTACAATGATGCCAACAGTTTGACTGCTTGATGTCCAGGAGTAAAGAAGAAGATTTTTAAAGATTGCATTAATTTTGGTAGTTTTAGCCCCACCCCTCAGGCCCCAGGGGGGCAGGGACCATGAAATTCACAATTTTTGTTCCCCTTCACCCATAGATGCTATATGCCAAATTTAGTTGAAAATGGTTGAGCGGTTTCAGAGAAGAAGCTAAAAATGTTCAAATGTTAACGCACATAGCACGACGCACGACGCACGCCGACGGACAAAAACGGATAGCAATAGGTCACCTGAGTGACTCAGGTGACCTAATGATCATCAGTTATATAGAAATATGCTTTTTAAAAAGAAAGGATAAGATTAAAATACTAAGAAAGTAAATTTAAAATCCCTTTGTGGTATTAAAACCATGGCAACCATTGGCAACCTATAAGAAATATCATATTTCGTCCTTGGTATATGTTACAATGATCTTTTGTCTATAATTTGCTTGCATTTCAACCTATAATTGTCTTTAATCTTAAGTGTATGACTTTATAAAATTAAATGAACAAAATTATTACTTTCGAATACTTTGTTTCCATAGTAACGTATGTAATAGTTGATTTACTAAACATGTTTATCATGCATTTAAATCATCAGGCCTTCAACTTTCAGAAACAGTCATTGCCACTTGTTTGCTTTGCTGCAAACGTTAACTGGGGGACTCTGAACATGTTGAAAAATGCCATGTTTTAAACTTTAGGACATGTTGCTATGGTAACCATGACACATAGCAACCAGTTTTTGCCTGATTTGAGTTTACAGCATCTAAGACTTTTATCATAGAGAGTTTGGAAGAATTCTGAGACTATGCGTGCCACAGCTCCTATATAAAAGTTCAAGTCATTACAGAGAATGGCTCTTAAAATACTTATGGTTTTGGATAAACAACTAGTTATTCTCTTAATTTACTTCATATTTTTAAGTGACGATTTCTAAATCTACATTTCATATTTTTTGATATTTTAAAAATACATTAGAATTAAGCACGTAGGAACCAGAGGGATTTTGTGATCGCCCACTCACAATAATTTTTTTTCAAATAAACATGTATGTAAATTAATACATTGTGTAGTAGAAAAAACGCTACTTTACGGTTGCGTCTCCTCAATAATTTCTGATGACTTTTAGTCTGTTAATGATTTTTTGTTTGGTTGTGCCCTCCCCCTCCAGCTCAACTTGCTTTTCATATAGATTGAAAATCATTTTATAATGAAACATAAACATAAATAATCATAGCTGTTATCTTTTTTGAGTTGATCAAAAGTAGATTTATTGGCAGATTCTTGGTAACCCCATTCCCCACCACATCTCCACACCCGGTTAGGCCAGCAGAAGCTTTAGCATGAAGTTAAATAGCTATTCGAAATACATGAAAAAAGGGATTCTTCATTTACAGAAAGTGTATCTTAAACAAAAATAAAATATTAAATAAAAATACTAAATTGAATATAGCAGTGCATCAAAATATCTCTCTGTTTTGCCAAATAAGTAAAGTTTTATGAAAGTTCATATTTTTTTTCTAAGTATTTAGAAAAGTTTAAATATGACAACTGAAAATCTACCAGGAGGAAGGCGGTGAAACATTATTATCATTTGCACTTCTTTCTCTTGCTTAGATCAGTTTAGCCCTATCAAGAACTGAAACTCATGTTGTTTAAACACTTTAGTGAGGATTCTATTGAGGAGCATTGTCATCTTGTCTCCTTCAAGCCATAATATATTTCAATATATGATCTTTGAATATATGTGCCTAGCCCTAATAAAATATTTTAAAATGTATGATAAATTTATCCAGAACCTTGGACTTCCAATTCCAGGGTCTCTAAATCCGCTCTTTTCTGATTCGCTCCACTACGATAAATCATGTGGATCGGATCAGAAACCTTTGATTTTGGAAGATAATTTATGTGGAGTGGAGCTTATCATAAACCCTTGACTTAGGAATGTTGGGAATCTGTGGATTTGAAAGTTTTTTTTTTTTATAAAGTGCTAGCTGCTCCAGTGCATATAATATTAGAGTGCAAACAATTTGTCTGGTAGATGTCTAAATGACGGAGATTTTCAAACACTTTTTCTGTATATGACCAACTAGGCTACACCCTAAGTCCTGAATCTTTAGATAAGGGTCATAAATTTTACAATTTGGGTAGATGGCTAGTTATTTATCATGCATACTCATGGAAATCGTTTGCCCACTAAATTCAATGAGTAGAGAAGATTTTCAAAGATGTATCTTTAATATATGATTAATTAATTAAGTTAATAATTAACAATTGTTCAGTGAATAACAGCATTTTATACGAAACCTATACATGTATTGCAGGCTCGTAGGACGCGGTGTGGGGGCAATTTTTCTTAGAAAGGTATTTTATTTAAAAAGGCTGGAAAATTTTGTTTAGATTTTTTTTATACCCCTCCCCCCAACCCAGGGCAGAATATGTATTTCCAAGATGACCAGAAATAAATTATTTATTTACTTCTTCCCGGGCAAGAAAAAATCAACTAAATAATCAAACAAAAAAAATACAATAAACAAACAAACAAACAAAACAACACAAAAACTAAAAACAACAACAAATAAAAAAAAAAAACAAACAAAACAAAAACAAAACCAAAAATGAAAACAACAAAGGACAAACTCGCAAACCTTATTTCGGGGGGGGGGGGGGAGGGGGGTTAATTTACACCAGAGAAATTATTTATTTCCTTCAAAGTGTAAATATTATTGATTACCAATGCTAAATATTCGTGCCCTAATATAGTGTGAAAAATTAAATTCAAAGCCCCCCCCCCCCCCTCTCCCCGAAAAGAAATCGATATGTTACGTGCCTGATATGTTAATTACTCCATTTTCTAGATACGACCAAAATTGTCGCTAAATAATTTGAGGACCATTAAGAGAAACACATTTTAAAGAGGCAATTCATTTATTTTGGATATCTGTAAATGCAAAACGAAACTGAACCGAAACAAAACGAATCCAAACAAAACAAACTGAAACGAAACCTACATGTAACAAAATGAAACCAAATTAAACAAAAGATACCAAATGTAGACCAAGGTCGTAGGAAGGCTAGAAAATGACCTTTATCTTAGATACTAGTAGTCGTAGCGATCTGGCTCTATGTATAGCAGTTACGATCTGGAAAGAAGACCTTCTTTGTTTCCTAGCCGCTTTTTTTCCGAAACTATATGTTTGCACTATGATTATATAATAGAATTGCAATTATTTCAGGGCCTGAATGGGCATAAATTTACTACATGTATATAATTACCAACAATACGTTTATAGTCGATTCGCTATTATAAATTCTTATAGTTCATTTATCTATTCAATATCGAAACGAGAGAAGGAGAGACAGAGGGAGTGAGAGAAAATCGGACAACTGACCACCCTATTTTCATAAATTTAACGTAAAAATAATTGAAAAGATGTGATCGCTGAAAACATTTGTCCTGGTCTATGAAGTGTTACAGTGCTCCCACGTGACAAGAATACAGCATAAAAAGTATTCCATGTACATGTAATTCGACTTGGTCCTTATCGGGGAAGAGTCTCTAAATTCAATAACATAAAGATTGTATATTCCTTTAACAGGTCGGGAATCTACCATATATGGATATTGCTGTCATTGCGCACAGAGGTGCTTACAGCGAGCAAACGTCCAATCCAATGAATGAGCCGAAAAGCATGTTTATATTTTACTACAAACACGTGGGTCAGGCAAATTTAGGACGTGATTTCAAATGACTGCGAGAAAGTCAACTAATAATTATTTTTAATGTTTTTGTAAAAAACACGAGGAATATGTACTAATTAAGATTTTCCATGCTCACAATAACAAACAAAGTCAATTTTCCGTGTTAAATAGTACGTTGAAATTCCGCTAACAAACTCTTCACAAGTAAATAAGAACCCAGTTTTTATAACTTGATATTCGTAAATTTGCCATGCTACTGGTGTTATTCGTTGTTACTTTGTTATTTGTTTACTAAAAATTAAAAGTTAACGCAGTTATAAAAACATAAGTCTATTGTTGTACGGTATGTTTTAATTCCCATGTACATTGATCATAGAACGTGTATTGAGTAGCATATATATCGAAGTTGTATGCGTAGTAAACAATGAAAATACGTGAGTACACCTCAGAGTCGATTTGTTTTGGACCAGGGAATAGTCACGTGCAATTCATACTAACTCATAGTACAGCATGGGAAAAACTGCCAGGCTATTGTCAACAAACGGACTTATACAATGGAGTGGAGAAAACCCAAATTTTACCGTTGTAAAACATTTGTATGTAAATGTGAGCATGGAACTAGTAGATAATGATGTAAATATTATATTAAGTGTGTAAAATGCTTGCAAAAATGCATCATGTCTTTCCGAGAGCGATTTCAAAAACTGACCTTTTTGAAACGTATATGTAGTATTTTTTGTAGTAACCCATAATGCAACTCATTCAGCTGATTGGTCGGTTTGCCAGTCACGTTGGGTGCCTCACTTAGCATGTAAATTTATTCTGACGTCACAGAAAATAGTTTCCTCGACCTGTTCAACAGGTCGAGGAAACTATTTTCTGTGACGTCAGAATAAAGAGCAATATCCACGAACCATCAAAAATGGCCTCATTCCAAAAATTAACGTGGTATTTATTATAGATAGTGTAGACTTTTAGCTTTTCATAACCGTTTTTCTTTTTTCGATATTTATTATACTTTTTTAAAAGGAGATCTTGCATTATGGCAGTGTTTTGATGGAAAAATGCAATAGGAACGTCATTTTTTGTAATGTAACGTCACGTCAAGAGGCGATAGAAGTGACTATCGGATTATAATGTACCGATATATGAAAACAGGACTTGAAATTAAATAATTGGGAATAGACATTTATCTTATCAACATCATAATCAATTTATGATTTTATTAAAAAGCAGATAAATGTGTTCATTTTATATACATATGTACATGTACCAGTCAATTCCCCATCTAAGAATAAAGAGAGTATATAATAAGTATTACCTGATATGTTGTTCAAAATATATCTTTTACCGCAAAAAAATTAATAGCGATAGAAATTTGGCTTATACCGGGCTCATTTTGAATGTTTCTATGCAAAGAGAGTACATGTGACATTTAGTTAAATTCTAATCTATATTGCAAACCAAACTTTCATACGCGTGCGGGAGATTCGGCCGCAACTCAACGGATATTGTATTTATTAAAAAAAAAAATAAATTAGTGATTCGTGCCGGATTGTAGAGATAAGTGATGTTTCCTTTTTTCTCAAAATATATCATTATCGATAGATCTATAAATATAATTAATTTAATGTGCTTTCTTATATGTTACTATAACATTCATTACTTTCTATTTCATTTTCACGTTATGATTTTTAGACGGTGGCTATTTATAGCCACAGGCTATTGCTGCTGATCTGGGCTATGAATAAACAACAGTGTAAAATCACGGGGACCCTAGCGGCGATTTTTGCAGAGACAAAATAATGAAAGTGGGGTAGTTTCGATGTACAAAAAATAAAATGTAGATGGTTCTCAAGTTATTTCAATGACATTATATTTCTCGCCTTATGAATATTCATTAAACTACGCCGACTTAATGTTAATTCGTACAAAAACTGATTCGTATATAAGGAGTCAATTTGTATGCTAACCACAAAAGTCAATTCGTACATAAAGTTTGCTGAACATGAAACAAATGCAAAAAGTTAGTTCGTATACATATCCTTTTTACGTTGTGTAAATGTAAAATTTCAATAAAATTTATTAAGAGTAAAAAAAATCTGGGGGAAAATATTTATGGATAATGGTTTCACATTACACCTTACCATCTTAAGAAATAAAATAACTATTGTTAAACCAACACACTCTCGGCGGTTTCTTAATTTGCTGTGGATGTGTGACAAACGCTTATTACGAGATGCTCCCAATTTGGTATTCCCTAATTACGAGATACTCCATGCTTGGAAAGCGTCGATCCCAAAATTTCTGCATTTCCGAAAATTCAGTTAACATGATTCGAGGACTGCGTATTCCTTGTTGCAGAACTGCATGTTTTATTTGAGACGTTTTGTGGATTTTTTATACAATAATACTTATACAGTTTATTGAAATTTTACGGTGTCTTTTGATTACTGGAATTTCTAGTACCTGTTGACGATACTATATTAGAAAAAGATATATTTTGTTTGGAGGTCCGTGTTTACTCTGCTCCTGTTTTGTATTGTTCAATGAACTTTTGAGCTTGAATACTGTTCGTTATCTCCATATATTTCATTTCGGAATGTAAAAAAAAATCACGTCCTCTTAAAGTTTACATAAAGGAGAGTTGTTGAAGGCAGATACGATGCCATTTTGCAAAGTTAATTTCGGTTCTATCTAAAAACAAAAGTCATTGCCTAATTATCTCGGACACAAAAACTACTGAAAGGATGCTAATTTATCAAAGCTATAATTATCAGACTGTGACGAATAAAAGTTACCCATATATTTCATTTGTATTTGAAAATTCTATCGTGCCTCGAATAAAATTTACCCTTTAAAAAGTGTAAGAAAAAAGCTACACAAAAGCATGTACATGAAATATTAGGATTTTCTTGCGAATTCAGTTGACTTAATTTAGGTCAGTCTTCTCCTACATGTGGAAATTTGGCCAAAATGGGGATCCAGAGTCTATTTCATTATCTTTCAGCATATGATTTATGTCGCACAATCTACAGTACAACGCCAAAAGTGATTCATCATTTCCCTTTTTACCATATATTTTACAAAAAGTTAGTTTTTGTTTAAAAACACTAGATTAGCAAAATTTGATAATTAACCACTGAGTATAAGATTTTAAATTATAAAATCACAATTTCTAACTTCAAAACACCACGATTTCATGACACTTTTTGTTGTAAAATTTAACTTTTTCATTTGATACTTGATATCACTGAAATGCATGCTGATAAGATTATTTTCAAATTATGCGAAGAAGGTACAATGAATTCGGAATTTACTGATACTCGCTCATATCTGCAACTCACAATAGGTTTATTAATTGTTCCTCAAATATCTCAAACACATTTCTGCTAAAAAAAAAAAAAAAAAAAACCGCACATCTAACTTGGAAGAGCGCCTAAATGGAACCACACATGCATGTATAGAAAGCTATCTTAAAATAAACATGTTCGGTCACCACATGAATATAATAGAACCTTTGATTCCCTTAATTTAACATTAAGGGTAAAATTAATTGTTTTAAGGATTAATTAATGAAAAAAAAAATATTGAAATGATCAAGCTTTCGTTTCTTGCATCTCAGCGCATTTTTTTTCTTCAAACATTATTTCATAATAAAACTAAATAAATGTAGAAAATTTCATGCAACAAATTGTTTAACAACTTCAATTAATATATGTCCTCATCATACTGACGCAAATATTAAAAAAACTCATCAAATACATGTATTGTGAAACATTGCAACAATCTTTCATAATTTCCATATCATTTTACAGATTCTCATATCATTTTATTTCATCTAATTCATTCATGCCAGTGGCCAGTAATTAGAGCGTTTGCTCTAGAGTCAAGGAGTAAGGAGTCGATCCTTAGGTCGCGGGTTCGAATCCCACTGCGTGATGTGGAGACCGTTCCTTCGGATGAGACCGTTAAACTGAGGTCCCGTGTCGCAGTAAGTGCTGGCCAGAAAAAAAGATCCCTCACAATGGCCCTGAGTGCTGAGTATAGATATAACATTTGCAGCCCACCAATGGCAATGGTGGCTTCTCATTATGAGTGAAAAATTCCCGAGAGGGACGTTTTAATTAAAACAAACAAACAATCAAACAAAATCTTTCATGCCACCGTCTATCAGTACTCACAGTACTTTGATTATGTGTACAAATAGAGCAGTGCTGCGTACGTAAACCAAAGCTTATAAATATACATGTCAAGATACATGTAGAAATACATGTACAGGCAAGAACATTTTACTATCTCGGCGCAAGATTGATTTTCAGGGGCGCAGCTTGCCTTTAAATTCTAGTGAGGCAAAACCATAGCAGCAAGAGGTCTGAGGCCTCCTTAGGCTCGACGTAGGTCCAGGGTAGAAAGGGGCGGGAGTCACTCCGACAGAAAATGGAGTGTGAGGTTTTAAATTGCAATAAAATATCATTTGCAGTACCGATTTCTTTATTTAAGACTTCAGCGTGATACTACATATTGTAAAAGAATTTAAAAAGTTATTAAATACGTTTACTAAAACTTTTACAACATTTAAAGATGAAAACGCATCTTATTAACTGTTTTTATTTCTATAAAACTTCAATTCAACAATATATAGAACTGCTTAAAATGCTTTAAATTCCATTAATTTTACGTATTTTCTGCAATGTATTGTTGATTATGGGAAGGAGTGGGGTGGTGAAAAATCTAGTGAGGCAGTTGCCTCATTACCACAATGGAAGCTACGCTCCTGATTTTACATGAACAAGGCCCTACTTCATTCCCTTTTCTTCTTTCTTGTCAAAATGTATGACTTTTTTTTTTGCTCGTCATATCATTCATTTTTCTTGATGACACCCACCCCCACCTCTTTAAAAAACGAAACCAAAAAAAAAAAAAAAAAATAAATAAATAAACGAGGCCCCGTATACCTGAATATTTTTAGTAATTTCCATAGGAACATATATTTAAAATATGCATTTTGCTTCTGGAAACACATTTGAGGTATGTCGCATGAACGAAAATACGTGTACCTAAACAAATATTGTCGACGTAATTAAAAGATATAGGAGCAAATATACTTTGAATATGCATGTACATATTAAGAATTATTTGATTGGTATATAGGTACAAAAATAAAGATTGATTGCGACTACATGTTTATACAAATTTTGTATGTTTGTTTCCACATGGGGATTCGTCAAAACATGTGCGTTTTAAGCACCCGCATATGAGTTCTATTTTGGATCCAGTTTACAGAAAATCTCAATGTTAAAATTGAGCAATTTTCGGCATTTTCCAGGAAAACTTCGAACCATGGTGATGTTTAGAATTTAGTTTGACATCATTAACATCCGGTTTCGACGGAATTGTTAGACGTGTGAAATGTATCAATGTTCTAGGGTGCGAATTACCAAAAACATTTATTCTAAAGCCCTCTTTATTTTTTTCATATTTGCTAGGCCATATAAGGCATATTGTGGGTCGAGTTCTTTACATGTAAAATGAGGCACCCAACATGACTGGCAAACCGACCAATCAGCTAAATGAGTTGCAATATGGGTTGCTACAAAAAATACTACATGTACGTTTCGAAAAGGCCAGTTTTTGAAATCGCTCTCGGAAAGACATGATGCATTTTTCCAAGCATTTTACACACTTAATATAACATGTACATCATTATCTACTAGTTCTATGCTCACAATTACATACAAATGTTTTACAACGGTAAAATTTGGGTTTTCTCCACTCCATTGTATAAGTCCGTTTGTTGACAATAGCCTGGCAGTTTTCCCGTGCTGTACTATCAGTCAGTATGAATATCACGTGACTATTCCATGGTCTACAACAAATCGACTCTGAGGTGTACTCACGTATTTTCATTGTTTACTACCTATAGAACTTCGATATGTATGCTACTCAATACACGTTCTATGATCAATGTACATGAGAATTAAAATACCGTACAGCAATAGACTTATGATTTTTTTTATAACTGCGTTAACTTTTAATTTTTTGTGAACAAATAACAAAGTAACAACGAATAACACCAGTAGCATGGCAAATTTACGAATATCAAGTTATAAAAACTGGGTTCTTATTTTCTGTGAAGACTTTGTGAGCGATATTTCAACGTACTATTTCACACGGAAAATCGACTTTGTTTGTCATTGTGAGCATGGAAAATCTTAATTAGTACCTATTCTTCGTATTTTTTTACAAAAACATTAAAAATAGTTATTAGATGACTTTCCCACAAGCATTTGAAATCGCGTCCTAAATTTGCCTGACCCATGCGTTTGTAGTAAAATATAAACATGTAGTAGACCATCATGCTTTTCGGCTCATTCATTGGATTGGACGATTGCTCGCTGTAAGCACCTCTGTGCGAAATGACAATATCCATATATGGTAGATTCCTCAACCTGTTCAACGTGCATAGAGGACCAACCTAGCGGATATAGTACCAGGTCAGGAGAACAGACTCTTACTGATAATGCATCGAAAATATTAATGATTTTTGAAACTAGAGAAATTAAAACATACGGTTTTATATCAAATTCAGTCAGTTGAATAAGTGGATTTTTCTGATTACATGTAACTTAAGTTGAATGGAGAAACTTTTTATGCTAACTTTTTATCGTGAGAATAATAATCACAACATATACTTGTTGTAGAATTTCATAGATCTATGTAAGTAGTCTGAATGTAACGGACATTCCGTATACATGTATCATTAAACGAGCATTTCATTTCCTTTATGATAAAGTAGTAACACAAGACTATACTTTTTAAAGCTGACTTCTCGATTTGGCTTGGTTACGATTGGCTTAATTGTGTTTTGCATTTTACATTTATTTTCATAAAAGGCCGGTTGCACGGAGCGGTGTAAACCAGGGAGCGGATCAATATATCCGTGTATATTTTAACCATCCTGCCGTAAATCGTTATCAATTTATCTCCTTTTCGAATAGTATATGAAAGTAGGCTTTTTTAACCTATACGATGAAATAACACCACAAAATGATATCTAATGTAGATTCTACTGATATAATAATTGATCATTGATAACTCGGGTACACAGTAATGCTTTTCATTCACCGGCGGTTTTTAATGCTCCACTGGCGTGCACCAATACCACACTTCAAATGTTGATAGATACTTTGATACGGAACATGTAAAAGAAATTTTATTTTGGTGCATGCTTGCGGAGGAATTTCATTTGATCAACTTCTTACAAAAAGTATCAGATTTTGATGATTTTGCCAAACTTTATCAAGACTATGTCATATATATGACGTCATTGGTACTTTTAGTACTCAACTTCCCGAAATTTGCTTTTTATGGAATACAGTAATATTAAATAGTGAAAATCAGTGGAGTCCATTTTTGGACTAACTTAAAAAATTCATATTATTGGGGCCGATTTTGGCCCTTGGAGCCCCTACCTGTTTGAAACAGAACTGGCACTTTGGTGCCTTATATTTCGAATTTACTGGGGTATGTGAGGTCGACATATGAATGGAAGTGACTAGTTTTAATTGCTAAAACGTCGTCCATATATGTCAATGTCGAGTTGAAGGCCACAACAAGTGTTTTCTTCTTCTCATATAAAATTTTTCGAATATTTTCTGCTTCATAAGAATTTAAAAACAGGTTAGCTAATAAAGAAGCACTTTTAGTGCCCATCGAACTCCGAACAGTTTGTTGGAAGACCTGGTCTCCAAAGACTACAATTATCACGATTTCCACGACTGAATTCAAGATTTGAAAAGAATTTATGGGATCATAACGAAAACAGCATGATGAAGGCCACTATTTCAATCGTATTGCAAACTGTTATAGTACGAATACTGATCAATTGAGTTTTTTTCCTATTTCTTTAAATTTGAGTTTTAAGTGGACGCAGAATAAAATTAACCTGACTTTTAATGAGGATAAATTAAGCTAAATAAATTGCTTCAGGAAAGGAGAGAGTATAAAATAGGCACTTCATAAATAATCAAGTGAACATCATTTTTTTCATTATCAGTTGAAAGAAAACAGATATTTAGCAAAAAATAAAAGAAACTACCCTTCTCATACCAGATAAAATCAATTAAGAAATTAACACTAAAATTAGATCTTGCCTTGGCAAAAAGGTTCCTGCCAGTTTGGTGAGCATCCACTCATGCAAGTTCCATTTGTCTTGTCACAATCTCCCTGAAGACAGTGTCCACATTGTCTGCTGCAACTCTCATCATAATATCCATCAGCACATTCTGAACAAGAAATTGAATGATAAGGTAAGCACAAAATTCATTTAAATAATTAATTATAGAGTCCATTTATAGTCCCTACATAATCTATATAAAAGCAAACAGTTCATAAGAAAACATATTAACTGGATTTGAGGCCGTACTAAACGGAGGGTCAGTGAGCGTGCAGTGGCGATTGTGACGTTTTAAACTACACCTCAAATACCATTGTTAATAATGGTTTCAAAAAGGTATACAAAAATGCTAAATGATTGACACCAATATTGATTATGCATGAAAAGCACAGAAAGGTTGTTTTTTCCCCTTTTTTAAATTTTAACTTTAATGTTTGAAGCAATTACAGCCATGTAAATTAGCTTAAGTTTTAAGTTCTTTAAAGCGTTTCATGTAGTACATATATATATTTAGCATACAATAATTTATGAAAAATAAATATGATCTGACTGAACATAACATTATACATATACCTAACAACGCTTTAAATATTTAAAGATCTGGGTAAACAAAATTGTAATAAATGCATCAGCTAAGGCTTCCTCATAAAATTTTAGCTGTATTTTCAAACCAGAGTGGAAGAGGGCCTCTAACTTGATTATTTACACATTGAAGAATAAAGAAGGCTAGAAAATTATTGTGTTTATGAATATATAGAATAAAAATGCCTTGAGAGTTCAAATGTCTACCTTGACATAAAGGTTCTTGCCAGTTCAGTTTGCAACCAGATAGACAGCTTCCATTTTTCTTGTCACAAAATCCAACACTACAGTTCCCACACATGGTGCTGCACTTATGGTCATACACTCCGTCACTACATTCTTAAATTAATCATCCAGTGTTGAGTTACTGGAAAAGCCTTATGAAATCAAATCATCAATGTTATTCATTTTTCTTAAAATTCTGAATTTAGTAGAATGAAAATCAAAAAAACATTAAAGTCTTGCATGAGACCGACCTCTTACTATCCCGTTTTAACATTCTTTGTGCCGCGGGTCTATTTTTGGCCTACTTTCAAAAACTACGTTAAGTTCAATGGGTCTATTCTGGGCCTACCGTTAAGTAATTAGTCACAGGTAAAACTGCATGACTATGACGTTCCGTCATAATTCTGAGTTCCCAGCCATTTTGGCCTCTATCTATTATTTAACCAATTTATTACCGAAAATTATAAGAAAGAATTTTTAACAGATTTTTCATTTGTCTTGATCTCTAGAAAATGTAAACAATGCATTCTGATTTGAAATTATGCAATTTCCTCAATATTTTCAATCCTTGTCTGAACGATAAAAGCAATCCGTAAGAGTTTTAGTGGGATTTTTTTCCAGTGATATTTATCCTTAAACACGGGAAAAACTTTAATTTCTCTAGGTACTATTGTTTTAAAATTTAACCGATGTCCTGCATGGTTTCGACTTTCACCGGAGATGTATGAAATCTACCGGCGATCGTCGGTAATCCGGCACATTTCGCCAACTCTGCTAGTAATGCAATATCATTGTGATTTCTGTAAATATTTTTTTTTTAATCTAAATTCGGCATTATATATACATGTAAAACAGTTTAACAAATTTAACATTTAAGCTTTGTAGTGCTTTTTAACCGAGAATAACAAGTTTTATCCTCAGGATTATCACAAATTTAGAGAGAAGTGCAGTCAACAACAGATTACATGTCGCATAATAAAAGACATTCGACAAATAGATAAAGAACTCTACAGATAAACCTTCCGTTCTGGAATACATGTTGTCAGTGCATGACACGTTCATTAAGAAAAATCAAAATGTCTTCTTTTGTGGCACATACCAGCCGTATACATGTACTTGTGAGTCGTTCTATCCTCTTCGGCGAAAGGCTGGGGTTGCAGAATTGTTTAAATATTGAAAACAAAGAAATAACTAAGGAAAAGAAACATTGAATTTATTTTTTTTTTCAAATTTCAAATTTTTAGCCTTTTTTTTGGTCCCTTCGAAAATGTTTCACTCGAATTAGAATATCGCCATTTGCCGGAAAAGACTGCTTACGTTCTTTGAGCAATTATGGCTCTTATTTCCGCAAGAAACGACTGTGACATGTAACATCTGCATATTTTTAATTTCCCATCTAATTCCATTCATTCTGTTTGATCAATACAGGTTTCTTTTAGGTACGAATCATAGATTTTAACGGCGGGGGGGGGGGGGGGGGTCTTATTAGCCCGGGTAAGATATTTTTCGCATGCTGCTCGTGTCAATTTATTTTCTTGCTATTAAATAATGCAAGAATTATGGGAGATATTAACATTCAGAGGGCAGGCAAAATATTTTTTCGATCGAAATGGGGGCAAGGCCCCTCACTCACCCCCCCTCCCCCACGCAAATACCCCTTAGATCTTGATTTCCTCCAAACGAAGCTTAGTGAGTAGTAATAGATTATTTTATTTCCTAACAGCTAGGCGAGGTATTTCAAATGAATTAGATAAATATCTTAATTAATGGTTCTCTTTGCTCAAAAGGTTCCACACCTTTCCAATGTAATTGTGAAACATCTTAATATACCTTATACAGTAGTAACCTTGTCCATTATTTATCTACCCTGTTATTCTATTCGTTGGATCGTTCATTAAGAGTTGCCGATCGCTAAAACGTTTAGTATGATTGTGTACTACTAAAATCGTACTATGACGCTTTCTGTTTGAAAAACATATTTGTAATGACGACTTATATACTTTTTAAGGCCAATTTCTGCTAACATCTAGATGCACATTGTTAGTTATATGTTGAAGGAATATTTAGTTTTAACAAATGAAATGTTTATCAATTTTTAAGGACCTTGAAGGTTTTTATTTATCTAGCACCAAAAACAAAGCACAGACACTTGTTTTTGTGATATTTTTTTAAAACCCCTTAGCATATATAAAAATAGCATTATTTTACTATGGGTTAAAAAATTATTACAGAAACAAGTGCCTGCTACAAGTCATAATTATTGTAGTAAAAAATTGTAGTAAAATCACAAAAAAGGACAAAATAAGTTTTTCATAAATTTAAGCTTCATCATTTGAATGAATTAAACAATCCACAGATTGTATCCGAGTTGCCGATAAAGGGTGGTAAAGATACCACAGAAAAAGAACTATTGGAAGTAATAGATATTCCTGATATAAATTCAACTTACACGATATAAAACCACATTACGTGACAGATCTGTATTTACTATTGACAAAGTCAACAATAAAACACGCATTGTTAACCGGTACTTAAACCACTGCTATACTGATTTCTCTGATATTTACGCATCACTTTGATAGAGTTTTAATCTCCATTAATAAGACAAATGCTAAGAATATTCATGGTTAAACAGTCTTACGTTGTATTTCTACCTTGACATAAAGGTTCTTTCCAGTTTGTTTTGCAACCATTCAAGCAATTTCCGTTTTTCTTGTCACAAAATCCCTCACGACATTCACCACACATAATACTGCAATTCTGGTCATAAAATCCGTCAATACATTCTAAAAGATGTAAAAGTAACTTCATCTGTACAGTTTGTTGTTTTTTTTTCCATTTCATGCAGAAGATATAGTTAGGCTTGATTAACTGTTCATGTATTTTGTTTAGCTTCACATTCAAAATTTTTTCACTCATAAAGAGACGACACCTGCTTTTAAGTGAAGCGTGAATATTTTAATCTAATCATGGTGCTAACATCATTAAAAGTGAGGGATAACTATTTTTTTAACGCCTACCATGACAAAGGACCAGGATTTTGAAATGTCTCATCTGAATGACGTGTGACACACATCTTGTGCTGGGCGCCTGGTAATTGAATCCTACCTGTAGCAAAAGCACTGCCGGGAAAGATAATCGACTCAGTCCATTTTCTATTAAAAGACACCAAACACCAGACTTTGGAGGTGCAAAGATCTTTTTTTTCTAGACGACATTCTACTTGTAATTTCTAAGTGTCTTTTTGAAGAATTATTCTCTTTTTATATCAGTAATTTTTGTCATCATGTAACCCAATTTTAACTTAAAACACGAAATATAAAATTAAGCCAAAACGTTCACAGACAAAGAATTATTAAACTACCCAATGTTTAAGTGTGTCCCTCGGTATCTATACTATATCCAAACCAATGACCATCACGGCAGCTCAGTCGGTAGAGCGCTCGCTCCGTTATCGGAAGTTTGTGTGTTCGAATCACGGCCGCGACTGACCTAAGTTGATAAAAAATAGATAGCAACTGTTCCTTCGCCAAGCACTCGGCACTCTGAAGTGAAAGTTGCGGGTCCTTCGGATGAGACCTTAAAAACCGAGGTCCCGTGTCACGGTAGGCGTTGGCACGATAAAGAACCCTCACTGCTCAATGGCCCTGAGTGCCAAGTAAAGATCTAAGGTTTAAGCCCTTCAACGGTATATGGTGATGTCTCTATTTGAGTGAAAAATTCTCGAACCGGACGTAAAACAACATACAATCAATCAATCAATTAATCAAAACTTATGCTAATATAGTCAGATTTCTGATATAACTTCGTTATTTTGTGAAAAAAAAATCAAAGCAAAAAACAGTACAAAACTAGGGAATTTGCTACGTTATTGAAAATTAAAAATTATCTAATGATTTACAGAGAAATGCAGATCACTTCTCTAGAACTATGCAATAAAATAAAATAATTTAACGTACACACATTCGTCTTGTAATGGTGCATTGCACTTCAACTTCACAGATTCTTATATTTGATATTAAATAGCTATATTTCCTAATATATATCGATCAGAGTGGAGCAAATGTTATGACGATACAACTCATTATGACCTCATTACTACATATCCTAATGAGTTGCCTTTACTGTACTCTGGAACTCAGTTCATGAAGCGACAAGTTTCAAGCAAGATTACTTGCTTTAAGGTCTTACGTAAGTATACTTTTTGCAATAATTAAAAGACACTACCATTCTTATGTTAGGTAAGAAATGCGGAAAAAGGGAGTGCAATCTTGCCTTTGCAAAAAGGTTCCTGCCAGTTTGGTGAGCATCCACTCATGCAAGTTCCATTTGTCTTGTCACAAACTCCTTGAAGGCAATGTCCACATTTTTGATTGCAGTTTTCGTCATGATATCCATCAACACATTCTAAATTGGATATTTGATAAAAAGGTAAGAATGAAAGTGATTTCTGAAGAAAAAAATATGTATTAACGTTCATCTATTTTACAAAAATGTCTCAATCAATTATTCGTTTCCTAAATTGATGCAATTCTGCAAAACACACGCATGTCCAAAATATTTTTAGTCAATTCTTTTTTTTTTTTTTTTTTTTTTTTACAATTTGTTAATATCTACATTAATTGCAAAGCAATAGAGTCTTTAAAGATGATTGGAACTATCCAAGCGTCATTTGAAAGCTTATAAGCTTCGCTTGCTACGTAAATGGATATTCCGAAAAAAATATAAAAGTTGTCATATTTCGATGGGAGCTATTTTAAAATGATTGAGCTGGTTACTCTGTTTGAGTTAGTATACAGAAATGTTGAATTACACGGGGGTGATCAAAAAGTTCGCGAATTAATTGAATTACTTCCACAAAAGAAATCAAATTAGATTTCATTGTTTATTATTTTTAAAGTAGTCCTCTCCGATTTAAATGCACATCTGCCACCGTTCTGCCATTGTGCGAATCACGTGATACAGGCGGTCTCCTGACATGCTCTGTAGCGTTCTGTTAACAGAAAATAAACGATTTTTCTGAGTCTCCTACTAGTATTTCTTACCATGCAAATATTTTTTTTTAAAAACACGGTCTGTTTGTCAGAAATGTCCAGGTCTAGGCAATAGGATGGATGAATAAGGATATCCTTTCTCAGAATTAGCATGGTGACCATCACAACCCGAGTCCTCTGTCCTTGGGGCGTCGTTTATCCAATATAGATAAAGTTTGGATACCTTCTTTTTATTATATTTGATATGTTGAAAGTGTAAAGTAAGCGATATTATGTTAAGATATTCAACTATTTTTCTAACTGTAACTTGGCGATCTTTCAGAAGAAATTGCTCAGCTAAGGACACATATCTTTCCCAGCTTGCTTTTACCGGGCAACAGAACAAACATCATTTTAACCATCTCCCTCTCTTCACTTAAACAATTAATCCAACTAATGTTTGAACTTCTGGCAAGTCTTTTGTCTTCATAAACTTTGAACTAATTATTATATGCTACTGAAAGGAATTTCCAAGATACACGTTAAACTTTACAGCCGTTCGTTGCTCGAGTACGACTGAGTCCCTTTTTTTTGTCACAAGTCACCCACATATTGACGTCATTTTCAAATTGTGACGTCACAAACACAGAGCAAAACATTATTTAACATATGTTATTTATAAAACATGTGTATGGCTATATGTTTGCCAAATATCATGCTGATCTGAATTGTGGTTGTGTAAATATTGAGATTGTTCGTGATCTTCTTGAATACTCCTCGTATTTACTTTTTCTGTGATAATACAGGACAACTCATATTTAAAATGCTGTTCTATGAAATTTGAGGCAAAAATCAGTGCCTCAAAAGCTTTTGAGGATGGAACGATCTGGCAGATGATAACGCCTACATTGCAATAATCTAGTGCAGAATTCTTAAACATATATCATGTTACACTAGCGCTACTTATAAACAAGAGGTCCATGGGCCACATCGCTCACCCGAGCACATTGGCAAGGCAGAAGCACAGATCAGTTCAGTATTGAAAAGATTACGGGGAGGGGGGGGGGGGCTTGAATTTTAAACTACCTGACCTGATGATGCTTCCATGTCAATATATAATTTGTTTTAACAAATGGCTTTGTTGTACTTGAGAAGATTTTTTAAAAAAAAAAATTCCCATATATTCCTCTTTAAAATTTTGATCCCCCATTGTGTCTCCTTCCTATCCCAGGGGTCATCATTTGAACAAACTTGAATCTACACTACTATGGATGCTTCCATATCAATATGACTAAACATAGCTTCTCTGTTCTTGAGAAGAAATTTTTTTCTATATGTTCCTATGTAAAACTTTCGATCCCCTTATTGGGCCCCACCCTACCCTCGGGGGTCATCATTTGAACAAAATTGAATTAACACTACCTGAGGATGCTTCCATATCAAAATGACTAAACATGATTTTCAGTTCTTGAGAAGAAATTTTTTTCTATATGTTCCTATGTAAAACTTTCGATCCCCTTATTGGGCCCCACCCTACCCTCGGGGATCATCATTTGAACAAAATTGAATTAACACTACCTGAGGATGCTTCCATATCAAAATGACTAAACATGATTTTCAGTTCTTGAGAAGAAGATATTTTTCTATATGTTCCTATGTAAAATATTCGATCCCCCATTATTGCCCATCCCTATGCCCTGGGGTCATCATTTTTAACAAACCTGAATCTTCACTACCTGAGGATGCTTCCATATCAAAATGACTAATCATGGCTTTGCAGTTCTTCATCAGAACATATCTTCCTATATATTTCTATTTCAGACTTTTATAGGGTGGCCCCACCCTACCCCAGTGGGTCATGATTTGAACAAACTTGAATCTACACTACCTGAGGATGCTTTCATATAAATATGACCAATTAGGGCTTTGCTGTTATTGAGGAGAAGATTTTTAAAGATTTTTCCTATATATTTCTATGTAAAACTTTGATCCTCCATTGTGGCCCCGCCCTACCCCAAGGGGTCATAATTTGGACAAATTTGAATCTACACTACCTGAGGATGCTTTCATATAAATATGACCAATTAGGGCTTTGCTGTTATTGAGAAGAAGATTTTTAAAGATTTTTCCTATATATTTCTATGTAAAACTTTGATCCTCCATTGTGGCCCCGCCCTACCCCCGGGGGTCATGATTTGAACAAACTTGAATCTACACTACCTGAGGATGCTTTCATATAAATATGACCAATTAGGGCTTTGCTGTTATTGAGGAGAAGATTTTTAAAGATTTTTCCTATATATTTCTATGTAAAACTTTGATCCTCCATTGTGGCCCCGCCCTACCCCGAGGGGTCATAATTTGGACAAATTTGAATCTACAATACCTGAGGATGCTTTCATATAAATATGACCAATTAGGGCTTTGCTGTTATTGAGAAGAAGATTTTTAAAGGTTTTTCCTATATATTTCTATGTAAAACTTTGATCCTCCATTGTGGCCCCGCCCTACCCCCGGGGGTCATGATTTGAACAAACTTGAATCTACACTACCTGAGGATGCTTCCACATAAATATGACTCATCATGGCTTTGTTGTTATTGAGAAGAAGATTTTTAAAGATTTTTCCTATATATTTCTATGATCCTCCATTGTGGCCCCGCCCTACCCCCGGGGGTCATGATTTGAACAAACTTGAATCTACACTACCTGAGGATGCTTCCATATAAATATGACTCATCATGGCTTTGCTGTTCTTGAGAAGGAGATTTTTAAATGTTTTTCCTATATATTTCTATGTAAAACTTTGATCCTCCACTGTGGCCCCGCCCTACCCCCGGGGGTCATGATTTGAACAAACTTGAATCTACACTACCTGAGGATGCTTCCACATGAGTTTCATCTTCCCTGGCTTTGTGGTTCTTGAGAAGAAGATTTTTAAAAGATGCTACTAATTTTTCACTAATTCTTCATTATCTCCCCTTGAAAGAAGGCGTGGCCCTTCATTTGAACAAACTTGAATCCCCTTTACCCAAGGATACTTTGTGGCAAGTTTGGTTGAAATTGACCCAGTGGATCTTGAGAAGAAGTCGAAAATGTGAAAAGTTTACAGACGGACGGACGGACAGACAGACAGACAGACAGACAGACAGACAGACAGACGGACAGACGGACTACAGACAAAATGTGATCAGAAAAGCTCACTTGAGCGTTCGGCTCAGGTGAGCTAAAAAAACACTAGTATATATTCTCTCTCTAAGATTTTAGATAAGACTGCAAGGGGATCACAGAATGATCTAGACACAAATTTATAGATTTTAATACGTAAGAAATTTACTATAGTAAATAGCTGGCTGCAAGTGTTGAAATGTCTACCTTGACATAAAGGTTCCTTCCAGTTTAGTTTACAACCAGCTAGACAGCTTCCATTTGTTTTATCACAAAATCCCTCTCGACAATTTCCACATCTGGTAGTACAATTCTGGTCATAATGTCCATCAACACACTCTGTAATTGAGATGGGTTGTTTTTAAATTTGCTGGTGGAAAACTTCTTTAAGAAAAATAATCATTTTCTTTAATTATTTAAACCAATCATCGAAATATACAATAAACAGGCTAGATAACTTTGATAAATACAAGCAATGAGTATATAAAATACTAAAATGTTCAATGTCTACCTTGACATAAAGGTTCTTTCCAATTCAGTTTGCAACCCGATAGGCAGCTTCCATTTTTCTTTTCACAAAATCCCACTCGACAATTTCCACACTGGGTACTACAGTTCTGGTCATAGTAACCATCAGCACATTCTATAATTGATAAATATTTAAAAAGCTTATGGGAAATGTCGACTGGAATACAATTGTTAATGCCCTCTCTTTTCTCATAAACAAGCCTTCGGGTTTGGTTAATATTGTACTCCTCGGGTGGCTTTTAATTTTTGCCCTCCAAAACAGCAATAATTGTAATGTATTTTTAAAAATAAAGAAAAAGAGCCATGAACCATGAAATTGCCCTATTAAAAAGTGTTTTAATTCATAAAAAGTGTAGACATTTAGCTTTTTCGAGGTGTTTTTTTCTTTTATCGATATATCGGTATTGTTTGTATTTTGGAGGAATATTTTTGTTTGTTTGTTTGTCTGTTGTTTAACGTCCCTCGAGAGAATTTTTCACTCATATGGTGACGCCACCACTTGCCTGTGGAGAGCTGCAAATTTTGTCCTATGCTCGGCAAATTACGGCTATTGAGCAGTGAGGGGTCTTTTTCGTGCCTACTGCGACACGGGACCCCGGTTTATACGGTCTCATCCGAAGGACCGGTCTCCACGTCCCATGTACAATGGAATTCGAACCCGCGACGTAAGGATCAACTCCTTACCTCGCGACTCTAGGGCAGACGCTCTAACCACTGCGCCACGCGGGCTACGGGGATTATTTTTGAAGTATGAGAGTGATTTGATAGAAAATTGCTAGTAGAACTTTTCTTTATATTGTAAAGTGGCAGGGGAGTAAACTTATACATGTAAGGTGATTATACTAGTACATGCACATGTATAAACATATCAGTTTGAATTGCATATGATTGGAAATAGATTTTATTTCTTACTCAATCATGTAGACATCACGATCAGTTTACGACAATAAAAAGCAGTATAATTCTAAAGGATAATTCTCTATAAGGTCATTTTCCGATCAACGATAAAAATCACTTAAAAATTAGATTTTATGTTACGTTAATCATTATTTTTTATTATTCTGATGTTTGTTTTTTATGCCGATCGCCTAAGTCACGTGATTTAGAAATACTATAAACATCAGGTTCCTATGCATGTTTCTAAATTTAAATGATGAAAAATTGTTTATTTATGTCGGACGTATATCAAATTAAAGTAATGAATACAAAGATTGTTTCATTTAAGGATTAAGATACTTTTTATGACGTGAATTTTGAAGCATTCACATTTTGCGTATTTTGAATGTAAATCTTTACAAAATGCATGCCGTATGATGTTGAATTTTTTTTTAATTATCATTTAATTTAAACGTATTATTTCATATAAGTTTTATTTGTAATTGTTTTTGTTTTTATAGATGTGCTACTTTTTTACGCATGAAATGCTGATATAAGAAATATGGTATCGGCGTATCTATTGTATTTGTGTATCAATTGTTGAAAACATTGAGAGAGTTTTGTTTGTGATTGAATAAATATTGAGTTGGTATTAATAAAATAGATACTAAATTAACAAAAAATAAAGACTCCATTAACATACAGGATTAAAATATTAATGCAAGTACATATTGATTAATCATATGAGTAGTGAGTATATAAAACAAAGAATGGCTGTATTAAAGATATATGATGGTACGTAAAATGAGTTAACATCGTAAGAACTGCTTTGATTTCATTTTATTTCGCATTTATAACAATATATTTAATTAAAAATGCTATCTGAAATATAATACACAAATGCATATATATATATATATATATATATATATATATATATATATATATATATATATATATATATATATATATATATATATATATATATATATATATATATATATATCAAGTCTCTGCCCCCCCCCCCCTCTCTCTCTCTCTCTCTCTTTTAACGACACAACATAAAAACGGGAAGATTTTCAACAGCATATTTCACTATGCATATCAAAAGTTTTAGTATACCCATGGACTAACATCCCAGGTACAGAATGGGCCCTAATGGTTTGATGCTCGCTTATGATTATGATTCTTGAGGCCCAAGGGTTCGAATTTCGTTCCCAGTGCCGCGTCAAAAACTGAGGCATTTAACGCGGCTAGTGACTCTTTCTTTACTAAGTCTTCGGTGTTAAAAGTAAAAGTCGCGGGTCATTTGGATATTACCTTAAAAAAAGAGGTCGCGTCAATAATGAAACCATGCATAAATCAAAATTGTTTACTCTTCACTTACAACGGAGAATCTCTTTATTTGGGTGAAAAATTCTAAAATGGCAAAAAGCAACATCCAATTATTTGCAATCACATGTAACCTTAGGGAACTCCTCTGCCCCTTGGCATTTCATATTTTAAGACAGAACTGCTGTTCTTGTAGCTAATAATGCTACCAAAGATGTGCGTTGCTTCCTGAAATCCGAATAGATTGAGTCCTCGCAATACCCAGGTAACACAAAATACATGTATTTGAATCCTATGTCACTCATACGGAAAATTATGAGCCGGGTCCTTCTGAAAGGTTGAGGCGAGAATTCCCATTATGAAACCATCCCATCAGTAATTCCCTATCTATAAAAGTTACATGTGTACCTATACAAAAATAAGTTAACATCACAAATAGCAAATGTATCTTCCCACTACAACAAAGACACCTTTTACCACATCTAGTACTAACAGATATGCGGTACTCCTAAGGAACAAATACAAAAAAGTAGCATAAATAAACAAAACTGTAATAAAAAAAAAGGAATGATTGTAATAAAAACTTCACTATTCGCACTTGAGTAATATGTAAAAGGTTTTTTTTTTCTTTTTTTTTCTAGTAAATAAATCAAGGAAAGTTGTCTTCACATGTAATTTCATACTTTCCAGTCTTCCCAGTACTTTGATTTTAGATGTTTTGGTAAAAAGTTGACGTTTTTTGGACTAAAAATGTATAACATATTTTTTTTTTTTTTTTTTTTTGGTCTATTCAAAAGGAAAATGTGCTCTAACTGAAACTTTAGATTATGAAATAATCTACATAAGCTGACAGCCTTCGTTTTTACTTATTAGATTTTCCTGCAAATATCGTAAAAATGAAGCGAAAAGTTTTTATTTGCACGTCAGAACCACCTTAAACCAAGTTCATAATCTTGTAGTCACTTTTTATGTTTTTAAGAAGTTAACATGTAAATTTTGGTGTTGGTTTAAGGTGGTTATGACATGTGGAGGAGTTGCCTAGCACCCCCACCCTCTCAAGTTTTCCCATTATCCTAAAGCTAACACGAACTGATAGTACATTACTTTGTGACCTTTTATTATAACAACTATTATAAGCATCATTAACCAATCAACATTTATCATTAAATTGGATCAATAGCCTACTGATTCATGCAGTTTTTAAAGGAAAAAATACTACTTGAAAATTTGAAGTCATTGTAGGCCCCAAAACGGCCTTATAGAGAATGGTCCTTTCTATAGAAAACGATAATAGATATTGACAATACTGATGATTTCATATTGCAGTCTTTGTAACCACTTGCGGCAGTTAAGCAGCTATTTTAATGTATAATGAAAAAAGAACATTTTCTACTAAAATAGGTTTAGAGGAATTATTTTTCTCTTCGCATGGTCGACAATAAAGTCGTTATATAACCAATGGCTTTCGATTAATAAGCAAAATAAACATATTACTGTATTACAATTGGCAAAGCAAGAGGAAAACAAGATTTACCTTTGCAAAAAGGTCTTTTCCAGTTTGAAACACATCCATCATCGCAAATCCCATTTTCCTTGTTACAAAGACCTTGGAGGCAATGTCCACATTGTTTACTGCAGTTCTGGTCATAAAACCCGGCTACACATTCTAAAATTTTGAGATATAAAACGTCGTTTATGAATTTTTCAATTTAACAAAGGGATTTGTAGGTAACACTTTGTACAATGTATTCAAATTGAACATTAGTCTGTTTTTAATTAGAACATTTATTATACTTCTTTACTTCCTGGATCCTTTGGTCTTGTTTGGGGGATAAAATGTATTTCTAAAAGAAGAACACGCAGCACAGTTAAGACTACAAAAAGGAGGCGGGCCTTATTTATACGGTAAATGTTTACTATGACATCATGCAAAAACATCAGTTCTCCAAATTATCACAAATGAAATATGTGGAGATAGCGAACAGTATTCGAGCTCAAAAGTCCATTAAACATTACAAAATAGGAGCAGAACAAGCACGGACCTCTAAGACATCAGAGGTGGGATCAGGTGCCACGGAGGAGTGAGCATCCCCTGCCGACCGGTAACACCCGCCGTGTGCGGTTTGCTATGCATATTTGTCGTTGGTTATATCCCACACAGCAAAATATAAACAATTCACTGATCGAAATGCACTTGTCAATGTAACGTCATATCGTAAAATTTGACGCAGTATGTAGGCAGTATGTAGGCAATTAAGATTCGGATCAAGTTTTATTTTATACAATGAAAAATGTACTTTGTAATCAAATAAAATATTATTCGCAGATATTTTAGAGGCCATGTTTATTTGATAATTTTATTCATATACTTTCCGTACATTCCCAGGACAAGTGATATTGTCGTATATTTGTAAGTAGATTCATTGAAGGGTAGTAGAAGGGTCTTAATAAATCGATATATTGCAAGGGCATACCCTCAATGGACAAGCTTTTACGCATAAACTCAAGAAGTATGAAGATATTTGAAAAGTGCTGCGAAGCTGATGAAATCTTGAAGCAGAATTAATTATATGCATATTAAATGAGCCGTCCCATGCGAAAAGGGCCCTTAAGGTGAAAATTTTCAAAATTGACTTTTCAATGGATTATGATAGATTATAGTGTAAAATAACAAAATATAAAATTTGATTCAAATATTCAGAATAATTACTGAGATATCGGGAATCAAAGGTTAAGAATATGTTAAAATTACCTTGTAAAATGACGTTGAAAAAAGACGTTCAAACTTACTCTTTTATATCCCTCTCAGAAATATTAATATTTGGAAATACGTATCTGATTGAAAATTCCTTACTTTATCACACGAAAACATACATGAGAAATTTATGCATAAAACCTCTGCTTTTATTCTACATGCAACATTTGATATAATTGTTTTCGTTAAAGTTTACCTACATGATACACTAGTTGTCGAAACGGTTTCATTGTTATTAGTTAAATTTTTTAAAGAAGACGTGTTTTGGACTCTGAGTTACATGTACATTTTTAGAGTGTCGACATTTTTGAATGTCACTTAAATGTTCATTTTGGTCATTTGTAACACATGATTTAAACAATCCGATAAAAAATTATTTATGTAAGTTTTCTCAAGTTAAACACAGATATTGGTTTTATATCTGTAAATACCCGGTGTGCTTTTTCTTTTTAATAATAACGTTATACACTCACCACGTGATGTTAGACGTGAATAATACTTTGATATACGGTTCAGAGAAAAGTAAATATTAAATAAAAAACAAACAAATAAAGATATGTGTTTAGATATTTTACAGACTTGTATTTTATTTACTTGTAGTTTGTGAAAAATATTTTTTTTTTTCAAAAGAATCCGTAAGATAAGACTGATAACATTGCATCTTCCTTGTAATTATAGAGTTCATTATTTGATAATTTTTCATCATAAGGATATAATTTTTGTTGTTTTATTCATG
Organism: Saccostrea echinata; assembly: GCF_033153115.1. Lineage (NCBI taxonomy): Eukaryota > Metazoa > Mollusca > Bivalvia > Ostreida > Ostreidae > Saccostrea > Saccostrea echinata. The sequence goes on from NW_026889766.1 coordinate 2,465,731, forward strand.
TCCTAGATGAATTTATGAAAGAAAACTTGAAGGGCGGATACAGAAAATTGATCGGCAAGAGGGGGGGGGGGGGGTCTACAGTAACAGAATCCAGTTAAAATTTTCTGACAAGTTAAAAGAATAAGTTTAAGGATGTTTTCTGACAAATTAAATGAAGTTTGAGGAAGGGGTAGGGGGCAATATGTAACTACAATACTGAACATACATGTATGAATTGTCCTACATTCGTAAATATTGACACAGGCAATAATACGTGCCGAGACAATCCCTTACCCCTTTTACATGGGTAATGTATCTTTCTTACGATATTGATATTAAAATTCTCCGGGGAAAACAATTCTCATTTACCTACCGACCCAATTTTTTCGTCATGAGTCGGGAGCTCGAGAGGGCATACAAACACTATTTTAAAGTTGGCCATATTCCCTGCAATATTGGCGTAAACCGTCACAGTATTTGCACCGCCTTTTTGCTCTGTACCGACTTATAAGCAGATCAATATTCGTATGTCTTGCAGTGAACATGTAATCTTACAAAAACGGAGGATGAGGATTTAATTTTCATATTATCATCATATCTTTATAAGGTCATTATAAATTGAGAATATATTTTGAAGTGTTATTTTTATGTCACATTGATTCGTCGTGTAACCCCCCCCCCCTTTTTTTTTCGCTAAATTTCGTTTGAAGATAAGAAAATCAAAAGGTCAAATTTTGTGGACGTATAATCGCTTAGTTTGGGTCTAATAAGATATATCGTTGATCGAGAGAGAGGGAATGTTGGCAGTGAAATGAATGGCGCTGTGGGCCGGAAGTAGTAGTGCCGTATTCCTAGGACTCTTCCCGAAATCACTTACATGTATTATAAATCTAAAGTAACGAGTAAATCAGTTTCAAAGTTTATTAAAGCTTTTATCAATGGACAACAATTTTAACATTTAAGAAATATATGCGGGGACACAGACGCAAGTGGCCAGTAATGATTCGGGCCTCTGAACTGACACATACAATTCAGATACTGGTATATAACAGAATTCTTTGACAACAATTAGTGAATTAAGTGAGAAAAGGACATGTGTTGAGTAAATTACACAGTCTGTGAAAAGCTTAGATAAGATGCGTGGACATGAAAGAAGTTTGAATTAAATAATTACTTGATTTTTTTTTTTATAAAAAGCATTAAAAAGTGTTGAGGACAATTTGCACACTGTCCCTTTATAGTTCACAACCGTTATCCAGAAAGTGTCACTAATAATTAAGTAATTTGTAGTCAAGGAATAAATAAAAATTTGTAATTAAATTGATAAAAAGAGTATATGTTTTTAAATAATATTCAAACTAAGATTTATTTCAAGAGTTAATTTTGCACGTTGATAGAGGTATTTATCTCAGATTTAAAAAGAAATCAAATTTTCTTCGCTGACACTTACAACCGTTTCAGGATCACAAAATTTTGACATGTTGTACTAGTGTCTATGAAACGTCCCTTGACCTTAGGTCTGATTTTGTACGCATTGGATATTCTTGTATTTATCTGCTGAGTAACCTCTGGTGGTATCGCAGACATTGCTGAGCACTGCCATTTTAGCTCAATTTTCTTTTGTCCAAAAGGGGTTTACCTCTTACCGAAATACATTTTTTTCTTTCTTTGTTTTGTTTTTGATTTTTTGTTTATTTTTAACTTTTCATTTTAAGCCCCCCCCCCTTTTTTTCCCTGTAAAACGTTGTTACATACATGCCTAAAGAAATGGCCAAATATGATTCATTTTTAAAAAATAAGCAGTCATTCTTTCCATTTTAAAAACTGAACTTATTGCAAACTTTCCTACACAAAAATGACCCGGTATTTATTTTCATAACCTTTAAAGCAGACAAACACTTCATCTTTGTACTAAGAAATTAAAATAATAATCAGATGCAATATTACAGGGAAATAAATCTGTATTCAATCTTTCAGATTTAATTTCCCCGTAATTTGGGTTTTATACATAATAAAGCATTATTTACTAGGAATTAAATAAAGGCATGTTGTATTGGGGGGGGGGGGGGTTCCATACATAATTTTTCAATGGTAATTGATTGATATAGAATGAAGATGTTCACTGAATGGCTAATTGCACCCACCTCTAACAACCCCACCCCTTTTTTGTAGCAAAGTCAAATCTTCCCATATTAATGCATTTTTAAAAAATCCTGGTCATTTTTTTTTTCGTTGCAGCATTTACTTTTTCTAATTTTTTTTAACGGCTGGCCCAAGACTTTTACAAATTATACGAGACTTTATTCTCAAATTTCAAGAAATATATATCTTAGGAAACACATTAGTCTCGTTCAACCAGAAGCTAGGCTGTCTCCGTAAAAAGTAAACTGACGGTTCTATACTTGAATGAGACAACAAACACATTGACCCGTAAATGACCGTGACGAAGGCAAATCGTTATTTATCGCGTTTATAAACACAAAGAAAATATTGTTTTGAAAAAAAAACAGAGATGTTTTCTTCATTAAATTTATGCTTTACGAAGAATCAACCTTTACAAACTTCGTCATTTGCTACATGTAGAGCTGAACAAAATCTTAATCGCATATATAAACCTATTTGTTGGGAACGGTTTAAGATTTTTCTTTTCAATTATTGTAAAGTATTTCACTTCGGTTAATATGAATTTGTGTTAAAAAGGATGTGTACATGTAGAGGTATATATCAATTATGTGCATGTACGATCGCTTTCAATGTATGAACAATCGGATAAAAAAACTAGCACCTAATTATATCAGCAAAATTTTAATATTCAATATTGGAAATGCCCATTTATATGGAACTTAGCTCTAAAAATTCATATTTTCTTTTTTTTTCCTGATATTTTATTGGCTCTAGATGATATAAACAACAATGAAAATAAGTTTATAGAGCTCAGGTAAAAATGTTGGAAAAAATATATTACATACGCAACGTGCATTTTATGACGTTATCTTTACCGGCTATTTCTCATTATGACGTCAAAATACATAAGGGCCCTTTTCGCATGCGACGGCTCAAATGTAATTGACCAGCAAAATAATCAACATGCGGTCTAACAAATGTAATTTTAGCAATTAGATAGTAGAATATATATTGGTTCCTCAGCACTTTTCACAAACTACAAAGAGTGTTAAAAATAATTATAAATTAAATTTAGATTTTAACTTGGTTATGCCCTTGCAATATTGGAATTTATAAATGACCTCAATACTGCATGTGTATTTGCTAAAATCACGTGACTGCCACATTACAAGTCTAAATATAATATATTTCAACTTGTAATAAATAGGTACATGAATATTCTTCAAAATTATAATATTCGCTATAAAACATGACATATATTTGTCCAAAATCTAGAATTATATAGCTTACCATTACATTTTGGAGGTTTCCAGTTTGGTTGGCATTCAGTGCAGTGGCCAGTTTCCTTGTTACACGGTGAATTTTCTTTGCAATGTCCACATTTTTCACAATGGTTATTATGTTTGTAATACCCTTCTTGGCAATCTACGGAAAACAACAGCTAATGGACTTTCTTTTTTTTACTTTGCTTGAATAATTTGTCAATTGTGTTTAAGATGTATACAATGATATTTTTTTTGTATAGATTATACACAATTTATACGTAAATTCTTCGGTGATACTGACATAATTAGCCTCATTATTTAATAAAACAGATATACTTAATTCATTTATGCAAGTGTATACGTTGATCAGCAAGGCTAGGCAATTTATTTCGACGAAGTACGATACGGTAGCAAAAATGTTCGATTTTGAGAATTAACAAATCATTGTTTTCCATGTGATGCTGCGACAGACCTGGAATCACTAACTTTCAAGTTTTATGTATTGTATTAAAATAACATTTTTCATTAAAATATTCGAATTTGATATTTTATGAACCACATTGACCATAAATATTGCGATCACTGTTATTTTTACGAAATATATGCATAGAGTTACGATTCTTGTAATTGAAAAAGTTCACTACTCGTTAAATTCCTATTCTTTTAAAAGTGTAACGATTTTCATGCATTATCATTATGAAATACATTTTCTCAAAATTTGATCATTGGTATTTGATTTTTTTAAATAAATAGATATTTCATATGAATTGATGGAAAGGCTATGAAAAATTTATGAGAGAATGTTATTGAACAGTTAAATTATCTTCCATGTATGTTTGATTTTTGCAACCCAAACAAAGATCTTCAATTTTTAGGAATAAAATTAATAATCTCAAAAATAAAGAATAATCGGTGTTCAGGAAGGAATTTATGTAAAAAGGTCACCTTGGCATAATGGTCTCTCTGCAAAAGGGTCCTTGCAACCATAAATGCAGGTCCCATTGAAAGCATCACAGTGCATGTTCTTACATTCTTCTGGACAAATGCGAGTACATCCATAACCATACCTATTGTGGTCGCATCCTGAAATTGTCATGCATGCACATTTCTTTCGGATTTGTATTATAGAGAATCAATTTTTTAACACAGTACTGTTAAGAAGTACCATGAAGAAATGAACGGAATACAGAAATGTAGGTATATACCATTTAAACAGAATTTATTTTGTAGAGCTTGTATATCATCACGTGCACATGACCATACTATTACAGTTACATGCAATTGAAACAATGTAGTACTTCCATATTTGTATTTAGTTTGGTCTCCTGATTGGACAGTCACCTAATAAATGCTTTGCTAAAGACATATACAGCTGGGAGATCCAGCTGGGAGATCAAAACCATATTTTTATATCGCAAGGTCAAGGCCGTAACTACCATTGAGGCAAATAAGGCAAATGCCTCACTAAAATTTTAGAGTTTTCTGAAATTTGAAAAAAGATTCACTTTGGAGTTTAATTGATTATATGCTTCTTTGTACTAAATTAATGCTTTCAAGAACTGTTCAACTTTTGTTTCAATTTCTTTAAATCGATCATCTCACCCGTAAATCGATCAGCTCACCTGGTGTTTCATTATCGTTAAGAACGCATGTAAAAGATATTTCAAAAAGTGAAAACTTTCAAAGATTAAGTCCTTAATTTGCTAAAACCCAGGATTCGAGACCCCTTCCTTATGAGAATCCCCATCAGGACATTTCCCTGCATGGACCCTCTTGGGGCTCGAGAGGTCCCAGTTCCCTTGCCTCACTAAAAATTTGAGTCTAGTTACGGCCTCAAAGGGTAAATCATTGCAATAAACTAAATTGAATTTAGTTTTTTCACGTGATTGAACAGTCATGGAGATCATCAAAATATTTCTATATCGCAGGTGCATGTCTTAATTCAATTTAAAGTAGGGGCCTACTCGTGGTAAACAGGAAGCCGGATTTAGTCGTTATCGGGTTTTAAATTACGTTACATATAGCATTAACAAAAACGTAAACAACGTCTGCAGAAATGTTGGAGGGATGAATAAAGATGAATGATGGTGTTTTTATGCACGAATTGAAATTCATACAGTACATAGCAGAAAATTGAATCGATTTAAAACACAAGCGCAAGATCAAATTCCGGACATTTCGGATGCAGTATATTTTGCCTAAAGTTGACAAGAGGTTGTATTGATACCATACGTTGGTACAAATCGAATATTTCTGATACCTATTTACAGAAAATATGCCAAATGATTTGCCCTAATGTCATTAAGTAATACTTTTCGTTTATCCTCTAATTTGTGCACAATTGGTATGCTGTGCAGGTGGGATTTTCCTACTTTCGTTTTTGACGGTAAATTTTCTACATACGAACAAAGGTTCAAAGTTATAATAAAAAGAGTCAGGCTACTAATGGGGTATTTAAAATTTTAAGACATAATTTTGCACAAAAGACATTGTATCTCTTCCTTATCATCTTTTGTAAGCAGTAATAGACATCCAGGAAAGTCGGTTCGTAAGGAGTGGACATGTCCTCTGTACATAATATATTAAGGATTAATTTACCACTAAAATTTTTTGCTTGTGTTTAGGAAAGGTTGTTTAATTGTTAATAAATTGTTCTCAACAAGTATTTTTTTTCTTTTTCTTTTCTTTTCTTTTTTTTTTTTTCTTTTTTTTTTCTTTTTTTTTTTTTTTTTTTTTTTTTTGCTGATTTATAAATATTTTGACAACATAAAGGCTTGAGCTATTGAACTGCTATGTGGGTACCTGTATGTAGTTGTCTTTTAAACAATAGTAAACGATATTCTATAAAATAATAAAATGAATTTTTGCTATGGAAAATTATTTGATCCGCTTCTCAATGCACATAAAATGCGGCAAATTTTACAATGATGACATCATCTTTACGAGTACATTGCGATTTTGATTTGAATATATTTTATTGTTAAGATGTTCAAACACAAGGATCGGACACAAGTTCTTAAAAGTTAGAACGTCATCTTCTTTATGACAATTAATTACACAGAGTAATACAAATAAATACACTGGAACCAAAAGTCAAAAAGATCGTTTGCTTAAGTAAACTATGCATGTTCAAAAAAATATATTTAATGTAGTATACATGTAAAAATCAATCTAATAAGGTATAAATCAAAAACGACCAGATCTCTTTAAAACAATTGCACTTTTGAAAATAAGTTTTAATTTTTGGAAACACGGATCGAGTCATTTCCCCTTAACAGAACATTGCGATCATTGGCTTGTTTATATCAATGCTGTATGGGATTTAACTAGCAAACAATTCAATGCAGTAATAAATTTTAATGTAGTTTAATAACTTTATAAAGGTTTAAAAGCGCAAACTGTTTTTTTTTGGTAGTAATGCAGTGATAAATTTCAATGTAGTTTAATAACTTTATAAGGTTTAAAAGCGCAAATTATTTCTATTTTTTTTTTTTTTTTGGTAGTATGAGGAATTGTGTCTTGTCACAGATAACATTTTCCGAATAAAACAAACCCGCCCCCTTTATGTAGGTTTAACAGAGCGACATATCAAGAAGTTTTCTCTATAAATCCAAAAAGGCAGAAAAGGATATTCATTTTCCTAATATTAATAATGATTTCGGTAAAAAGCTTAACAAAGCACTCTAAGTAACTAAATATACATGCATTTTGAAACAAGCAGCACAGTTAAGGTTTCAAAAAGCAGGCGGGGTCAAATATCTATAGGAAATTTTTTTTTAAATGCATCATACAAAACAAACAATTCTTTAAAATGCCCCCAAAAATGATTTGTGATTTTAAACTGTAAAAGAGTATTAAACTACATTAATTTTTTTTATAAGATGTTACTTTGTAGTAAGTTAGAATCCAATTAGCAAGGTACAGGAATAACAACGCAGGTACGTTAAGGCTTCCCAGAGAATATTGCAGTGTACTCTATGCCTCCACTTCTCTGAACTACAAATATATGACGTCATAATTGAAAATGACGTCAAGTCACTGCAAACTTGAGCTGTTATGATGGGGAGAGTGTCATAAACTTTACACCTTATTTCAACCTGCATATAAAGTGTCAGGAAGGTGGTGTAAAATAAACGTGTTTTAATCTTTTTTAGAAATCCTATATTTATTCGAATAGTTTAGATAACTTTGCTTTATTACTCTTGTTTAAAAGTCAGCGTGTTCAAAATATATACGAAAATATACGTTTGACATTTACCCTTTTTTATACGCTTGGATAGAGGTAGAATTTATAATATGTCTATAAAAGAGCCTGGCGCAGGTGATTAATGAGGATTTATTTGAGATCTTTTGTGGAAATCTGTAAGAGGAGTTTCCTCTCTAACTGAATCATGCTTGGGAAAAATGCGTGATGGCTTTGTTTTAATACAGATGACGATATTGAGTGGAAAATACCCTCAAATTTGTCGGTAAGTTGAATTTATTGTGAAATATTTTGTACCAGATTAATAGCATAACTTTTCCCAAGCACATTTCGGGTTCACAAGGATGCGACGAGTTTACTTATGTGACAAAAAGTTAATAATAATTGATTAATCACCTGCACCGAAGCGATTTATGTGAAACACTTCAAAAAAGTAGAAATGACCGTCACGTGATCAACAAGGTCATGTGATATCGTAACAAATACGTTTATATATAGCCTAGAGAACTCTCTATATAAATTGGCCGTACTTAAGTACATAACTTACAAATATAATAAAAATCAACCTTGCAATGCAGTGTTATTTTTTGAACGCATTTAAAGCTTCGGGAAGCCTTAAAATTTCTGCGAAGTCACAGATCAGGATGCACTTGTCAATGTAGCATCATTACGTATAACTCACCACAGTTGGTGTGTCGTGAAAGGCGGATCAAGTAATAATTTCACATCCAGAGTTGTATTTTATAAAAAATGAAATATTATTTGCAGATAACAAAGAGGACAATGACTTGGATACATTTTTCTTTCCTGATTTTATTTTTATATTTTCTGCTCAGTTCCATGATAGTGGAGTATCTCTTTATGCAGGTTCATTGGAATGTAATGAAATGAAATATGAAGATAACGAACAGTATTCAATCTTGAAAGTCCAATGAAAACGATACAAATTTGAAGCAGAGAAACGCGGACCTCAAAATTTAGAGGTGGGTTCAGGTGCCATGGAGGAGTGAGCATCCCCTGCCGACCGGTCACACCCGCCGTGTGCTCCTTGTCATGATCGGGTAATAAAGGAGAGATCCGTAGACAGTTCAGTGTATAAATAATGGCCTAACAGTTAGTATGAAAAACGTCAGTCAGCATTTGACTCAATGATAGGCTGTATGTGCTGACAAGGCCATTGTATCGACCGTAGAACTTGCGAAAAGATGACTTCAAACGAGACTTTAGATATTCTTGTTTCATCAAGTTGTTTGTCAATAGATTGCCTCGTTTTAGAAATTGTTCATACGTACAGCATTCTCTTGCGTATCGAATCAACTGAGAGACATTAACCCCATATGCAGGTGATAAGGGTACATTGCTAAATAAGTAAGGGAAGTTGACGATTAAAATGTTGAAGTCAACACGCTAATCATAAAGCTTTGTTGTTGAAAGAGCTTTAATAAATCCATCAAGTACATTGGCGTACACTCAATGAATCATAGTGAGCTTTACTTATAAAACTTAGAAATATTAAGCTATTTGAAAAGTGCTGCGATTCTTGTGAAAACTTGAAAATAAATCAGCAGCAAAAAAGAAAAATTACTATCTTACAAAATTAATACTATTTTAACAATGATATTGGATCGGAGAACTTTAACAAATTATAATGCGTGTTGAAATTTTCAAAACTTAACTTACATCTTTCAATTTTTTTTTGGTCCTAAATTTCATTTAATTTTACCACATGCAAAGATATGAAAATAATAAGATGAAGAGGCTTAATTGTTTCTTTAACGTACATTTAGATATCCAGTTAGAGTAATACTCACCCATGACGCGAACTTCACATATTCCAATATCAACTTGGTTGTCTCCGTTTAGTATGCAATTATCATTAATTCTATCACCTAGTGTGTTGAAAAAGGCAACTCCTTGGTTAATTTTATTCAAAGTTATATTCATAATTCCATTTACAGGTATGCAACTTTCCTCTGCATTGTGTTGATAGACAAGACCAGTGCTTGATGGCGGATGATAATCTGTGTCATTGAAAATGTAAATCGAGAAACCCGTTGCTCTATAGAAAGCTGAAATATGCAAATTTATGAAAATTTCCAACATATATTTACCTATATAAGCATACTTTGTCTAAATAAACTAAAAATTCATTATTTTTTAAGATAGTTTTTAACACAATATGCTTTTTAATTATATTAGTATTTAATCAAATGACATATTCAGCAATTATAAATGCAACTATTTCTTGATAAGCAAAGGGGAGTAATTTAATCTTTAATCCGCCTCCTAATTGGTTAACTTAGACATTTAGTGTGTATTTCCAATCTCGAATATATCTTCTGTGCTTCTTACATTGCAAAACTAATTCGTAAACAATGCCGCATTCTTTAAATATTTAAATAAAAAATATTTACATTACACATGTATTTTGCTTAAAAAGCGTGCGTAATGCTTTGGTATCAAAAACGTCACAAAGGTTGAGCGACTGGAAAGTGCAAATTCTCTGGTGAAAATCAAACTGTTGCATTTCCTCTGCTATTATTTGAAGCTTGTTGGATAATATAGGAATTTTGAAATATAAATTCCACGTGCAGAGAAGGGAAGCGTTTTTTTTAAGGGTGTTTGCAACAATTCTTCAAAACGCGCTGACTCGCGTTACTTAATTGTTTGCGCACACCGTTGAAGATACAGTACCGACCAGACATCCCAAAAGAAAGCGAACCCCAACCGAATCCGTGGTTTGCTTTCCGGGTTCGCTCGGGGTCCGCTAGAGCAGACCCCGAGCGAACCCAGAGCGCACCCAAAGTGCACCTCGGACAGACCCAGAGCGAACGCCGAAAGCGAACCCTGATTTCAGTAGCGCACCCAGAAAGCGAACGCGGCGTTTACTATTACGTAACAGAGCTGTTAATCAGGATTACATGTTGATCAATCAGTGTGTTGACCAATCAGCATACCGGTTGGCATTTCGCCGTAAATCGAAACACTGTGCAGGTACTTTATAAGCAATGCGTGTTAAATTTACTTTTACTCATGAACTTAATATTAATGAATTATAATTCTTTTGGTAACATTAAATATTCAGATAATTAAATAATTATTTGTTTTCATAAATCATTTCTTATAAAAATCTACCGTCATGGTAGCTCAGTCGGTAGATTGGAAGGTCTTGACTGACCTAAGTCGATAAAAAAAAATAGGAAGCAAACGTTCCATCTCCAAGCTTTGAAGTGAAAGTTGCGGGTCTTTCGAATGAGACTTTAAACACCAAGGCTTCGTGTCACGGTAGGCGTTGGCACGATAAAGATCCCTCACTGCTCAACGGCCCTGAGTGCCGAGTAAATACCTAAATTTGAAGCCCTTCAGCGGTATATGGTGACGTCTCTATATGAGTGAAAAATTTTCAAACATTCTATCAATCAAACAATCTTATAACAATCGATTTAAACATGCACCGTTTTTTTCAATCATGCATTGAGTATATTTTTCAGACAGGTTGTAATATGTTGACGGCTCTTTAAACCGGATGAGACAAATGGAACGGCAAGACTGTGACGCCACATGACGTCGTATGTTAGCTGCATTTCCAGGGACAGCTGCACTTCACTGGTACCTAGAATTATAAAGGAAGTAGCACGTGCTTGTCCTCTATATACGAGGCACGCGTCAGCGTGCCGATATCTTTAAAAAGGCAATAAAAGGCAAAATGACATGATTTTTGAATTCCTCGCGTTTTTTTATGTTAATAAACTTCGTTTATATAACGAAGTTTATTAATCCAAATTACAAACGATTTCAAAACAAACCTCTGTATCTAAAGTTATCGTCCACATTCCAAAGTCATGACGTTGCTAACCATGCGACTTTTTCCAACCTTCTGATTGATCAAAAGTAAAATGACGTAATGACGTAAATAAAACGAAATCAGCTGATTTTACTATGCCTTTCGTTTACAACGACATTTACGAATTATGTAGAGAAAGAAGGTTTTTGATTGATTGGCTGCAGCAATTGGATCTTCTAGGAAATTTCAAAGGAGATTGTGAAGTTTACCATTCAGGTAAAATAAATTTGGTTGAAGACGTGTCTTATAGCTCTGACGGTGTTGTCTGGCGCTGCACTAATCGTAAATGCAATAAGAAAACATCCATTCGAACAGGATCTTGGTTCTCAGGGACACATTTATTACGAGAACAGGCAGTGAAATTGACACATTATTGGGTGTACGAACTTCCAGGTAATTTCACATCCAGGGAACTTAAAATTGGGAGCTAACATACAATTGCTGGTTGAAAAAATTTGGCAAGGGAAGTATGTATTTGTGTATTGGAACAAGACAGTGAAAAAATTGGTGGGCCTGGAAAACATGTCGAAATTGATGAAAGTAAATCTGGGAAGCGGAATTTTCACAGAGGAAAGCGAGTGGACGGAGTCTGGGTATTTGGAGGAATAGAGAGGGAGTCTAAGAAGTGTTTTTTTTCAAGTCTTTTTTCGGAGTCTGGGTATTTCGAGGAATAGAGAGGGAGCCTAAAAAGTGTTTTTTTTTTTTTTTTTTTTTTTTTTTTTTTTTTTCAAGTTGTGGCCGATAGAAGTGCGGATACTCTGATTCCAATCATTAAAAAATTTGTCTACCCGGGAACAACAATTTCATCGGATTGTTGGAAGGCGTATTCTAGTCTAAGAAGTGAAGGTTATACACATTTAACTGTTAACCATTCCATTGAGTTCAAAAATAAAGAAACTAGAGCGTGCACGAATTTGATTGAGTCGACGTGGAATGCCGTAAAGAAGTCCTAACCGAAGACAGGAACAACAAAGCAACATTATGACGGCTATTTATTCGAGTATTGTATCAGAAAGAAATATCTGAATGACGCTGAATGTATCTGAATGACGCTGATGACAAATTCAAGGCATTTTTAGAACTAATCAAGCGAGTTTACAAGTGCCAAAAACAGCTGACTCCACCCGCACCACTAAATTCAAACTCGGAAAATCTTAACTTGTTTGATTAAGGTAAGTACATGTATTCTATGTATTTTTCTTCTAATATCGGGGGCTGCCGCCCCAAAACCCCCGCTTTTTTAGTCGCTCAAACGCAGCTGGGCTTTTTCTCGCTTCCACTGAAAACAAAATGGCAGCGCCCATTGATAGTTGATACGTTGCAACGTTTTAACACAGCGCCACCTCACGCGCGGATCTTAAATCAATATGGCGACTGTACCGGTAAAGTGCATTCTACCCATTCATTAAATTAAGGTGAGTTTATTTTTTGTGAAATTTTAGTTTTTCTTTCCGCGCGAAGTTAGGAGCGAGAACAACAAGCGTTGCACTGTGTGCAGAGTTACTGCATCAAAAATTCTATTGAATGAATGTGTGCAGTAGACCGAATTTTCTCTTCGCACAGGCGTTGTCGTTAGAGCTCGCAGTGACGAGTGGCGTTTCGCGCCGCTCCTGCGCTCGCTACTAAAAAGAATAAAACAACGGATATTAACAGATAAGATAATTATAATTAAACTTTTCTCTAGTTTTATTTCATTTCTTAATATATATTCATTCAATAATTCGTCATTTCCTTTATTTTATTTCTCCTATTTACGCAACGTTATATTTCCGATGGATCTTTTTCACTCTACATTAGAAATTAATTAAAAATACCTCTACTATACATGCATGTACAAAAAAAATTAAATCTATTACATGTATATAATTTATAAAATATATATTCGTATATATTTGTTTTAACTTTATTACGAGAACATATTTTTATATACATTGAAATCTGCATTTTGAAAGTTCTACGCCTCGACACTTTTTTTTCTAAATTTCCTTAAGAACGTAAACTTATTGATTGATTGATATATAAGCAGTGGATATCATGTGCATGTACCTACAAGTATAATAATCCACCTGTTGAGTTATTTTGGGGTGCAAAGAGCAGTGAAGGTTCCTTCTTGTTATTAACCGACAGTAGGATAAAGGTTTGTCCCGTTACCATTGTCACGGTGAATCTAAGTAAAACTCCCTTACATTCGAACTTTCCATACCCCCCCCCCCCCTTTCAACTCCTTAAGCTACCTGGTATGAATATGTTTTAATTCAAAGGCCGGTTGAGAACATTAAATTGAGCAATCCCGAAAGAAACGTCATTACCTCGGCACTACGAACAAAAAGAATTACAGGTTCAGTGAAACAGTTTTGTTACATTTAGGACTTGGTGACCCCTGTGTGTGTTACTTTTATGACGTATGTCTTGATATTATATTTCAATAAATAATTCAAATAGCCGTTATTTCATTCATCTTAAAGTTTTATTTTTCATGTGATCGTCATTTCATTCATAATAATGATATTTGTCTTAGATATCATTCAATTCAAAAGTTATTTAGAACTATGTTTAATATCATGCCTCGAATAACGCAGTAATCATATTCCTTGCTATTATATTTACTGTATTTTTTTTTTTTTTTTTTTTTTTTTTTTTTTTTTTTTTTTGCCGGGGGGGGGGGGGGTCATGAAACTTTCAAACAACCCTTGTTCACGCTGTTATAAGGAACATTTATGTAAATAGAAAACAAACACAAACACAAAAATTGTCATCACAAAAAAGAATCAATTCTCGCATAGTGATAATTCTATGTAGGAAATACAATTAGGGTGAAATTTTGATAAATTTATTTGTATTATTATTTTTATTAATAAATGCAACAAAAATTAAGTGCAAGTCTCTGTAAGAATCAGGCAAGTAGGTTTGAAAGTTAATCATGAGGGTTCTCAGAATTTGATGATTTTCAACATATAGATTTCTCTTGTGCTACAATCAATGTATGCAAAGTGAAAAAAGTTTTGGGTCATGGTTACTATGGAAACATGACAAAAGAAATTTCCTTAGCAACCAGTCAATTTTCCATGTGTATGGACAAAAAAATCACGAATCTTTAGGGCTTGAAATTTATTGTGAATATTTAATAATTTCTTGTCATTTAGTCTTATCGTAAAGATAAACATTTAAAGTGTTTTCACAATGCATTACATAGAAATAAGATTTTGAGATATATCTGTACTAGACATGGGTAGATATGCATGTTTTGTGTTTTTTTGCTGATTCAGCATTTTTGTTGATTTTGGTACTTTTCAAAGCCTTATTACTCAAACTTCTGGCGTAATACAGTAGTTGCAAGTATTTGGCATAATAGCAGAGGAATGTCTCTTTTGGACTTTAAATTCAAAAAGGTGTGTCTTTTGAAAATTCCAATCCGTTGCCTAGCAACAAAAATGGATGTTTTGATAAATGAAAATGAAAAATCGTACAATGTGAACATTATTAATCTAATAATTTGTTATCTGAGAGTATAAAAACACAGTTAAAAGTAAGGAAATATATCTGAGACACCTTTGCAAACCAAGAAATATTGTAAAGATACTTATCTTCATGGCAACCACAAATTCTCCATATCAACAAAGCAAATAAAGTCACTTTCGGCAAATATTTATGAACAATTATAAAATATTAATCCACAGTTTGGTAGCATATTGCGATTAATCAAATTTGATTTTGTAATAGATGTCTTAGCAAAGTACATTTTTATAATTTAGCCCATTTTTATACTTTTAACCCATGGTAACAACATTTGAGCACATAAGAACCAAAATATGTTATGGAGAGTTACAAACAATTTTCTGTAACAACTTGAACTGTTTTTGGAACGCAAGGTCACTGATTATCATGAAACTTTGCTCGTTATAATAGTTACAATTATAATAGTTTGACAACAGAATTGTAAATCAAGCAAAGTCTGGTTGCTATGTGCCTTGGTTGTCATGGTAACAGACAGGTTGATTTCAACAAAATTTAGATTTTCGGCTATTTTGAATCTTTATTGACCCTTCACAAGCACTTAGAAAACCAAATTGGCCATTTACATATAAAAAAAAAACAATAAACCTTGTTGCCACTTATTATGTAAAGAAAGTATTTGGAATAGATCTCTATATAGGTGGTAACCATGGTTACACTCGGGATACATTTTATATGCAGAAAAACGCTCAGTGTTTTCTTATTATGGGAGTTACATGACTTAACCTTATCGCCAGTGATAAAAAATAAAAATACTAGACCTTTAAAAAAAAAGGGTTTTAGCAATATTATTCTTACAATGAAAATATCAGTTGCCGAGATGACACAGCATAGTACCACGATTTGAGCCTAAGTTATAACCCAGCAAACAAAGATTGGGGTATAAAGAAATCACCTGTCTGTCTCTGTGTCTTTTTGTCCATGCAATTATGTCCGGGTCATAACTTTGTAATGCTTTGTAATCTAGAAACAATACATTACAAGTTCATTCTTGATATAAAAAAAATTGTTAATAGTCTGAGGGTGTATCTTTTACCCAAGGTCATTTTAGCTAGTTCAAGGTCACTAGCAGTTAAAAGTATAAAATTCGTGTCTGGTCTATAACTGTCTTTTTCTGTATTGCTGCTTGAAATTGCTTTAGCGGTTCTAGAGAAGAAGTTGAAAATGTTCAAAAGTTAATGCACGACGAACGACGCACGATGACAGACAAAAACGGATAGCAATAGGTCACCTGAGTGACTCAGATGATCTAAAAAGTTGTCAAGCCATGCAATTAACCATAAATTTAGGGGGTATAAGCAACAAGAGGCCCATGGGCCACATCGTTCACCTGAGCACTGTGGCTGGGGAAAAAAGCAAAAATCAGATCAGAATTGAAAAGCTTTAATGCATAAGTGGTCCTGACCTACCCTCTAAAAGGGAATGGGGGGTTTGATTTGAACAAAATTGAATCTACACTAACTAAAGATGCTTACATATTTCTTTGTCTGTGACTTTTTTCCTACTAGTTTGAACTTTCGTTATGGTCCCACCCTACCCCCGGGGGTCATGGTTTGAACAAATCTGAATCTACACTGTCTATTATGACCAATCATAGCTTTGCTGTTCTTGAGAAGATTTTTTTAAAAGAATTCCTATGTATTCATATACATAACTTTAATTGCCAATTGTAGTCCCACCCTAACCCCAGGGGGCCATCATTTTTTTTCAACAATGAATCTACACTAACTTAGGATACTTCCGAATAGTTAATAACCAATCATGGCTTTGCTGATTTTTTTTCTATATATTCCTATGTTAAACTTTTATCGTCCATTGTGGCCCCACCCTACCCTAGGGGGGTGGGTTATGATTTGAACATACTTAAATCTACACCACCTGAGGATGCTTTCATATAAATATGACCACTCATGGCTTTGCTGTTCTTGTGAAGAAGATTTCTAAAAAAATTTCCTATACCCCTATGCAAAACTTTCATCGTCCATTGTGGCCCACCCTATACCAGGGGATCAAGATTTGAACAAACTTGAATCTACACCACCTGAGGATGCTTCCATATGAATATGACCAATCATGGCTTTGCTGTTCTTGAGAAGATTTTTAAAGATTTTTCCTATAAATTCTTATGTTAAACTTTTATCGTCCATTGTGGCCCTGCCCTAAACCCGGAGGTCATGATTTTGAAAAAAAATAGAATTTACACTACCTGAGGATGAATCCACACGAGTTTCATCTTTCCTGGCCCAGTGGTTCTTAAGAAGAAGATTTTTAAAAGATGCCATTAATGTTCACTTGTAATTATCTCCCCTTGGAAGAGGGCGTGGATCTTCATTTGAACAAACTTGAATTCCCTTTACCAAAGGATACTTTGTGCCAAGTTTGGTTGAAATTGGCCCAGTAGTTCTGGAGAAGAAGATGAAATTGTGAAAATTTTACGACAACAACGACGACAGACAATTTTCGATCAGAAAAGCTCACTTGAGCCTTCGGCTCAGGTGAGCTAAAAATTCAAACATTGTTTCATTTCTTACCATGTCAATCAGTCTCCCAGCAAAAAATATTATGCTTCTTGTCAGTTTGTCTCTATATATAATCAATACCCATCTATTTTCGCATAGTATTCTAAGAGTTTATAAGGCGTAAGCATACTATGCCGTAATAGTGCACGGCTTCTTTTTCTAAAGAAAATCCGACATCACCCACGCCAGGGATCGAACTCACGATCACGAGATTGTCAGTCCGACGTGCTGCTACCGACATGACGCCATTATCAAACACTTATTTTTATGTATATAAACCTAGTTTTAAATATTTGACACTTAAAAGAAAACAAAACATTTTTTTTTAAAAATAGTTTCTTAAAATTTTTTATCCCTTTATCAAATTAAGGTTCTTTGAGATTTTCTGTACATTATACCTAACTGCATGAAACACTCAAAATTATGACGTAATTGTTTCACATCGTGACGTTATAATAGGGGTATCCCAGCATGTTAGTAAGAGGTAATGAAACGTTGAAAGTCGAAAAAAAATATTTTTGCTTTTATACAACAGTCAGCATAATAATAACAATAGTGTTGTGGTTTGCATGCACCTCCGGCTTGTGCACCATGTAACAAACCCTGACTACTTTTTAGGCATAGTGCATGCAAAGCACTTTACTATTACATAAATCAAACGCTTGAATTAATACTTTTCAAAACTTATTTCCCTTGGTCGCCATCTTTGAGGAAGAACCAGTAGAACCCTCACAGTAGGCTTTGTAGTTTTCAGGTTTGTATTTTTGTCATTTGACTAGAAAAAATGTTTGCTTCTATACTGATTGCCACAGGATAAGGCTACCCATACATTGAAGGAAAAGAATTTAAACACAATTGATGCATCGGAGCACGCCCATATATTTGGTAGGAAAAAGTCGTTTTTTTCCCTTTTGACCTTTTGGTTGACCCCGCAAAAGGACACAACTTTTGCAAAGTATGGATTAGATTATTCACCAAAGTAATGTGGAACAACCTATTAATGTCCCCAATTCAACATTCCAAAATTATACATGTTGATACAAATTAATAAGGAGAATATTAGTGGTCTCGATATGATATCTACACTTTTAACCTAAAGTGACATTGAACATTGCCGGAATGACCTTGGATCAAGGCAACAACATACCTAAAGGCCATGTGTAATATTTTTGTGAAAAATGAACGTTCAATATTTTTTCAATTAAAGAGCAGTGAACAAGAAATGAGCTTGACACTTTTCCTGGAAACGGCCTTGACCTTGCCAAAATGTATACATTTTTTAAATAGATCATGAACCTGATCAAATAACCTTTCGTCAAAATCATGACATACTTTAAGGTCATAATCAATTTTTCTATGAAGTATGGACATCCAATACTTTCCATTAGAAAATTACAGTAGACCTGGCACAAATTTAACATTTTTTTCTGCCAGTGATTTTCACTTGCTAGAATTATCATGGGTCAAGACCATGCCACACTCTTTGTTCACATGCAATCTATACCAAAAATGAACTTCGAAATGGCTCTCCATTACATAGTTATGTGGCCTGGACACATATCTTAAAGCTTTTGTTGAAGTGACCTTGATCTTACTGGAATGACCCTGGGTTAAGGTTTGAACATACCAATGGGGCATAAATCTTTTTGTGAAGCATAAGCTAACAATATTTCGAAATGTGGTCAGGACACGAATTATACATTTTTATGTAAAGGACCTTCAACTTGATCATCTGACATGGAATGAAGAACATGATACACCTCTTAAACAATCCCTGTATGAAGTATGAATATCCGATGTGCCTCCGTAAGAAAGTTATAGACCAGACAAATTTTACACTATTTACTGCCAACGACCTTGAACTAGCTGAAATGACCTTGGGTGAAACGTTAAAGTCAAAATTCAAGCTCAGATTATAAACAATCGTTTTATCAAGAATGAACTTTCAATCTTTCTCCGTTACGAAATTATGTCCCCATCATGATTGCACAGACAAATGAACACAGAAACAGACAGACAAAATGATTCCTTTATACTCTAGTCTTTGTTTGCTGGTTATAACTATGGCACAAATGTTGTGTTATCATGGCAGCCGATATTTTCATTGTTAGAATAATATTGCTAAAACTTCTTTTCATAAGGTAAACTATTTTTATTGTTTCGTTATCACTGGCGATAAAGTTAAGTCATGTAACTCCCATAATAAGAAAACACTGAGCGTTTTTCTGCATATAAAATGTATGCCGAGTGTAACCATGGTTACCACCTATATAGAGATCTATTCCAAGTACTTTCTTTACATAATAAGTGGCAACAAGGTTTATTGTTTTTTTTTTTTTTATATGTAAATGGCCAATTTGGTTTTTTGAGTGCTTGTGAAGGGTCAATAAAGATTCAAAATAGCCGAAAATCTAAATTTTGTTGAAATCAACCTGTCTGTTACCATGACAACCAAGGCACATAGCAACCAGACTTTGCTTGATTTACAATTCTGTTGTCAAACTATTATAATTGTAACTATTATAACGAGCAAAGTTTCATGATAATCAGTGACCTTGCGTTCCAAAAACAGTTCAAGTTGTTACAGAAAATTGTTTGTAACTCTCCATAACATATTTTGGTTCTTATGTGCTCAAATGTTGTTACCATGGGTTAAAAGTATAAAAATGGGCTAAATTATAAAAATGTACTTTGCTAAGACATCTATTACAAAATCAAATTTGATTAATCGCAATATGCTACCAAACTGTGGATTAATATTTTATAATTGTTCATAAATATTTGCCGAAAGTGACTTTATTTGCTTTGTTGCTATGGAGAATTTGTGGTTGCCATGGAGATAAGTATCTTTACAATATTTCTTGGTTTGCAAAGGTGTCTCAGATATATTTCCTTACTTTTAACTGTGTTTTTATACTCTCAGATAACAAATTATTAGATTAATAATGTTCACATTGTACGATTTTTCATTTTTATTTATCAAAACATCCATTTTTGTTGCTAGGCAACGGATTGGAATTTTCAAAAGACACACCTTTTTGAATTTAAAGTCCAAAAGAGACATTCCTCTGCTATTATGCCAAATACTTGCAACTCCTGTATTACGCCAGAAGTTTGAGTAATAAGGCTTTGAAAAGTACCAAAATCAACAAAAATGCTGAATCAGCAAAAAAACACAAAACATGAATATCTACCCATGTCTAGTACAGATATATCTCAAAATCTTATTTCTATGTAATGCATTGTGAAAACACTTTAAATGTTTATCTTTACGATAAGACTAAATGACAAGAAATTATTAAATATTCACAATAAATTTCAAGCCCTAAAGATTCGTGATTTTTTTGTCCATACACATGGAAAATTGACTGGTTGCCAAGGAAATTTCTTTTGTCATGTTTCCATAGAAACCATGACCCAAAACTTTTTTTCACTTTGCATACATTGATTGTAGCACAAGAGAAATCTATATGTTGAAAATCATCAAATTCTGAGAACCCTCATGATTCACCTTTTGCCTGATTCTTACAGAGACCTGTACTTAATACAGACATTGGTATCGTTTATGGAAAAAGGGAGGGCAGCCAGAAAAAAAAAATGACAACGTGTATGTACCTGAAAAAAAAATCTTTCACAAGGGAAAAAAAGGGGGGGTGCCCAAACTGAAAAAAAAAAATCATATTTCGTGGAGGGGAGGGGGGGGGTTAAAACTTTTTCGACAAACACATTTTATTAATACATTCCCACAAAGAAGAAGGTATAGTTTGGGCTTTATTGTGCCCTTAAAATTTAATATTTTCAAAAAATTATGAAATTGGCTAATATATGAATGTGATGAATTATGAATGAAACTGGCATAAAGGAGGAACATTCTGGAAATATGACGTCATTAATTTGATACATGTATTTCTAACGTTTTAAAAGGAAAAGCCATAAAATGGTTCATTTAGGGGGTATTTTCCTTAAGGGAACAATGTCCACAGCCCACTTCATTTTTCAGATATGTTGTTTAAAATCCTTTAAAAAATCACATTTCCCAAGATCTTTGTGGGCGATGCATGTCTCTATATTATCTGAAAGAAAATTCCACTAAAAATTGATGTCTTCTGCAACTTTTTAAGAAAATACGGGAAAATGCACAAGTTCATGACGTTACAATTAGCATTTAGGAGGTCATATGAGAAATAGGATTTGTAAATTCATACTGCATGGAATATCTATGATTCAGAAAGAATGAATTTTAATTTCTTACATTACTTCCATATTTTAGAAAAATATAGGGCCAAATTTGTATTGAAACTGTACCTTTTTCTTTACACCTCTGCAACAGAAAGTGAGGGGTGTCCAAGCGGCCTTTTGTTTAACATTTTCAACAGTTAAAGCTTACTGTATGTGTACTTTAAAAAGCGGGCTTCATATTTTAGCGGCTTTGGCGCAGACAACGATATGCACTAATTCATGATTTCTGTTAATAAATGAATACAATGGCGAGCTTTGTCAATTCCTGCTCCTGTGCCTATCAAGTCTGCCCTTATTAAATGTTCAAAATCGCGAGCCCGATTCAAGTGTACCCTATATTCAACATGATACATGTGTGAGATTCTATGTCATTTTTAATATGTTGGGGGGAAAATGGAGGGGGCGGCCCTCCTGTTGCGACGTGCCTGTATTATTTAACCTGTATATATATATATATATATATATATATATATATATATATATATATATATATATATATATATATATATATATATATATATATATATATATATATATATATATATATATATATATATATTATTCATTTTATTTATCTATTTTTATGGGTACAAGTCTGTGGAAAATATTGTAACTACTGAGCAATATTCGTAAAAATTAGTAAACAATTGTTCTGTAAGAAGATGGGTAAACCTAAGCGTTCTTTTTGACATTATTTCACGTCCGCTTACTCTGAAAGCGGTCAAGAAGATTGAAAGTGTTAGCTTAAATTTGCTCTATTGATTCCCTAAGATTTTCCTTAATTTTAGCCTTCTTAGTGACTTGGCCATCGAACCGATGGAATATCAGGTGAAAAATAAGACCTTCTGCATCTTACCCTTCTGCTGCCAAGATTCAAGTTTAAGCGCTATACATGATGTATATAATATAAGTACATGTACATGCTACGGGGAAAATTAGCACAGAAGAGTGAAAATTGTCATCAATTTACATTTCTTGGAATTCATATACATGTAGCCTACTTTTAAACGTGTAGCTTATCCAAAGAAATGTATTCTATTCTAATAGAGGTAAATAAATTTACTATCAACGTTATCTCCTAAAATTAAGTATCAAACTCAAAAGGAGTCCCAATCTGCATATTAATTTTTTAGGCTGTTCCAAAAAACTAAAGTTTTCCTCCATCAATTCAAACCTATTGTATCTATGCATTAAATGCAAGTACAGTGGCGCCTCGTTTATCCGGACGCCTCTGTCCCCAACGAAATCGTCCGGATAAATGAATCGTCCGGATAATTGAATCATATCTCAAAAAACAGTCTCTAAGCATGTGTATATGCACATTCTTGTTTCAAATGTGACAGCAAAGAAAAAAAAAACTTTAAAATTATATTTTGGTTAATTGTTTTAAAAGCAGTAATTGATTAATGAAAAAATATATTAAAATGTAATTTACACAATAAAAAAAATGGATGGGCAATTTTATGCCGAGACTTCCTTTTTTAATTCGCCTTCTCTTTGGCATGTGACTTCATGGGTTGAGCAAATTTTGATCTACTGTTGTTTTATTTCGCCATATATTATAATTATTGAAGCTAATATGATATGACAGAACTGTTCAGCATCATCATTGAAAATGTTCAAATATAAACTAACCCCGTATATTCCCCGTATATAATTACACAGGGTTACTATAAAGTTAACTGAACATTGCAAGCTAACTCAAACAAAGTATTAAAAACATTCGTAAACACGAGACGCTAAGTTTGAATTTCGATCATTAAAAAATACCTTGGAAAATATAATCAACTTTTGCACGTAACGCCAGTTTTATATGTAATGGACGTTTGTAAACGGTAGTACATTAAATAGAGAGATTTCCTCAGTTATGTACCTTTCTATGCTGTCTTGTGGGGAAAAAGCATTTCAAATACATTTACGTTTTTTAGAAATGGAACATCGTATTTTAAAATAACGCAATCGACATGATAAAGAGCATTACGAAATCGCTCGTTATTTATTGTTCATTTTATTTACAACTCTCCAAAATTTTCCTGAATTTACCGATGTATATACGGTAAGCAATATGATTTTGAACGGATTATTATTTAATTAATGCACACTGTCAGCTAAATTCTTTGAGCTTCATAATAAAGATAAACGTGTGATTGAAATGGGGTAAACACACGCTAATTATAGACGCCATTGTTTGTAGGTCACAGGTGACCGCCTTCAAACTGACTGCATGGCCAATGTTTTTACAACAATTAACACGAATGCAAGATAAGTGTGAAAATGTCGTTTCTTGAAAAATTACCGTCCGGATAAACGAGTCATTTTTCAATGAACTATTACGTTTTGTAGTAGAAATTGACCGTCCGGATACGGAACGCGAATTTCCGGATTAATGAGACAAAATAACGTGGAAAAAATCGGTTCCCAAAAAATATCGTCCGGATGGTGAAGCGTCCGGATAAATGGCGTCCGGATAAACGCGGCGCCACTGTACATGTGTATTTATGTGAACGTTTTCACTATGATTGATTCATTCATGCCTTGGCTGTTAATCCGCGCGCTGACCATCGTTTAATTGTACGCAATAGTCTAGCTGACTACATGTGTATTTTGAACACCCACTACCACCCAAGCGATCTTACCTCTCCTACCCTTAAAGAATCGTGTAGTTTTTCTTTTAGAAGGCCCATTTTGTTTGATAATAATAAGACAGATTGCTTATTCTCTAAGCAGTTTTGTTTACATATCTATATTTAGATATCGCGTCATTATCGGATCACATTTGCCGGACCACCAGCTTACACTGGAACTTCACTTCCGGGTTTCAAACTTAACGTGTCATCTTCAGAGGGAGATGACAAATAGCACTTCCGGGTTTGAAACAATCCCTTGCATAACTTTCAGATGTAAATATTATCGAAACTTCTATTTGTAAAAGTTCTTGGGTATTCAAATGAATGCTTTTGAGTAAAATGCTCATTAAAACGAAAAAAGATTCGTTTTGCCTCAATGAAATGACATGTTTACTACATGTAGTTACTGCAATAACAAATGATATTCCCCGCCCCACCAATCCTTCTCCTAGGAGACGTTAGGTCTAGCAGTGAAGCTGTTGGAACAAGATTTATTTGTTTATGAAGGGACGTCTTGTCATCTCAACTAGGCTTTTTTACACTAGGCTTCATAACTTAACATGGAACAAGTAGTCTAGCACTGCTGCCGTATAGAGAATGATTTCAGACTTGAGTCCTTACAACACTGTACAACTTCCAAAAGTTTTAAGTAAATGAATCTTCCACAGATTGTCACAAAACTTATAAAAGACGCAACAGATATCATTCTAGAATTTCATATTTAGTAGCTACAAATTTTTAATATATTTTTTTAATAAATTTCTTTTGGCATGTCAATGTAAACAGTGCTACATCATTAATTTATGCATCGTCGTTTTGGGTAGAAATCAATCATGTAGATTCACAGGGGTTATTTAATTATCATCAATCTCATTGTTAAAAGTTGTTTGATTGTTTTTTGTTTTTGATTTTTGTTTTTTGTTTTTTTTTTTTTTTTTTTTTTTTTTTTTGTTTGTTTGTTTGTTTCTTTTTTTTTTCTTTTTTTTTGGGGGGGGGGGGGTGTTTGTATTTTATTGCAACTCACTGTACATTACTTACCATCGAGACGGAAATATATTTCAATGTAGGCTATGTTGAAGCGATTCTGCAACCAAACCTTCCACCATACAGGGTTTTTGGAAGGTCCAGCTATTGCACATGAGTTTTGACTGAGGTCTTGGTTTATATTTCCATCAACAGCTTTAGCTGCCCCCCATTCCGGTCGAAATGGGTTTAAATTCATTTTTGCCGTTTTCGACAGTCCTTGATCATGGACTAGATTCACTTAAGAAAGAGTTAAGGAATAGGATAAGATTTAATTTTGAGTAAAATTCATTTCTAACACAGACGAGATCCATGTAGCAAAAAGCATATATGATATTCTTTATTCTCACCATTATGTACACATACTCAATAGAAGTGAAAATTTATTACAAATATGAAGATATGCGTATTTCAATGAAAACGAATTTCTTTCATATTTAACTTTGTTTATAATTACCGTTGAGACAGATACATGTAAGAAGGAAAGAAACAGTCTCATATAGACAGACAGAAAGACAGACAGACAGGCAGACAGACAAATAGTTTTACCAAAACATCTGACAGATGTCAAACACAGTAACACTAGATATTCCGTCCGCATCCTATATCAGGTTTGGAATATACAAACAATATATTTTATCTTCCGGGTTGTATTTATATTTTAGAGTGCAATATTTTACCTGTGCTAGATAAGGTGTACGTGAGATTTTACAAAATCAATAAAACATTGTTTGATTAAGCTCTTGAGGAATGTTATTTATAGTTAGGTTTTTGAAAAAACAAATATATCTTACAAGTCTTTTTATTTTCAATTTAGCCCAGTTAATATTTGTATGTTTGAAAGCAAATAAATCCTGTCTAACAACTATCATAGTTACATGTGTTCACAAAATATGCATTGCTTGAGTTTAAAAATGTCATTGTGTAGTACTTTAAATGTTATATTTTTGACAAAATTCAATGATGTTTTCCATACTAATCAAAACTTCTAACCCCCCAGCCTAATAGACACATACATGCACCAGTATACATGTCTGCGAAGTAAGGAGCATTAACATATAAAAATTGTTTTAAAACTACTCGTATGGAATTTTCGTATTATTTTTATTATCTCTTTTATTATTAACACCATAAATTTATTTGTTGAATCACTGTTGAAATATATGTTCAACGTCTCTAAATCTATACCGTCACTGTAGCTCAGACGGTAGAGCCCTCGTTCCGTGATCGGAAGGTCATGAGTTCGAACTCCGGCCACAACTGTTCGTTTGCCAGGTACTCGGCGTTTTGTAGTGAAAATTGTCGGTCCTTCGGAGGAGACCTTAAAAACTGAGGTCCCATGTCAGTGCAGACGTTAGCATGATAAAGATCTCTCACTGCTCAATGGACCTGATTGCCGAGGTCTAAATTTGAAGCCCTTCACCAATATTTGGTATTTTGATATATCTCTATATGAGTGAAAAATTCTCGAATGGGACGTAAAGCAACATACTATTAATCGATCCATCTACATTTAGATTTCTCTAATGCCAAATCATCATGTAACGATGTTGATGAGCAGTAGTAAATGAACGTCTTGACACTTGACGATTCAAGTCAGCATTATTTCCGGTCACTCAAAACTTCCGACGCTTCAAATTGACATCTTAACGTTAACCAAGAAATTGTGTAAGAACCTAGTGTGTGTGTGTGTGTGTGAGGGTGTGTGTGTGAGGCGGGGTGGATTTTATTTCCTGTCTACGCTTTATGCATTATTCATTAGCATTCTTTACTTATTTTTTTTTTTATTTTTCTTTTCCGCCTATATTTGATTTCTTTCCCTAACTTTGCATAATTTTGTATTTCAATGCATAGCTGATTCTACTCAATGGCAGTATCATTTAATGAGGATAAAAAAATTAAATGAACTCGTTCATAATAACCCATATTCATGCAACGTCTAGGAATATGGGATTGTATCTCAGTGATGCATGTACATGGCAATTTTTATATTACGTATGTGCCTTGCAGAATAATCTGGGTTGCGCATACCAGATTTCTGTATAAGATACGCTACAATGACTATATATACACGTACCAAGGTCCAAAAGGTGATTTCTTTCTTTTCAATGTAGCAGACGAACACATTGGAAAGATGTGTTAGAAAATTTTGTATTTCGTGTTGTTATTTTAAAAAAAAATTGTGTTTTATCCTGGCAGCGTCTCCTCATTTAGAGCACACTTGGCCAATTATAGTTAAATATTTACTTCGATTGCGCATATCTTCATTGGATTAAATATTTATAATTTTCAAATGACGCCGTACACCATATTTGCATTGATTGGTTCGTGATGTTTAACTGGATACATAAGGCGTTCTCATAAAAATATTGTTATATTGTTAACTTTCTTCGATATTTAAACAACTTGTCAAAGAGACATATTTTTTGAAACAAACTTTTGAATTAAAATTTGTGCCACGTGCATGCAAACATTGGGCACAATGCAAAAGGTGAACCCAAGACCAAGAAGGGTGGTCACGGATAAATGCTTTCGAAAATTTAAAAAAAAAATGATAATAAATGATTTTAATTACAAAGGCTCGTGTTACAGTACAAATTGCCCATATCCTCACAGGTGCATGAAATGTAATAACGAGCATCCATCTATCACTTTAGCACTGCATGAGAATGCATATCAGGTATTTCAGTTTCCTAATAGACACTTTGGTCCCTGGAAAGAACACCAATTAGAATTCAGGTAGTTTCAAAGTATCTTCAAGACTACCCAGACGAGGAATCAGCTAGAGTTTTGGACAGTGGTTTCAAACAGGTGTAACGTTACCTGATGTTGGGTGTTACAAAAATTTTGTGGGTTCTCATTCCTCAGATTTACCTTAATTAATAAAAGGTCCTAAATATAGGGAATCCCGATCCTTCAACTGGCGTCGGAATTTCATAAATATAATGGATTCTGTAGATGATTACGCCAGGTGATGGGCCAGACATGAAAAAGACCTTGACACTTTGTCAGAATGGAATAAATGTATCAGATGTATGTTTAAATCGCACATAAAAAGATTGAGGGTCAATATGAGAACCATCTATCCTTCTGTATTCAATAATACAGATGTGAAAGAAGAATTAGATGATTACATGATCAGTACGTACTGGTCCCTGTTGACAAAGCAGGTAACAACATTGTCTTTGTTTGTAAGGCTCATTATATTAAATGTATTTAAGAGGAACTTGCAGTTTATTCTACAGGTGGTAATCCAACCTATACTCATAGTTCCCTTTCTAAGGAAGAAATTCTTCAAAATCATATGACAGTTTTGAATATTTTTAATATTCCAAACAACCAAAATGAATTTGAATTACCATATCTATGTTGGATTCCAAAACTTCTTACAAACAAAGATACATAGCGGGTTCCAGTAAATGTTCAACCAAGTCTCTTTCTTTACTCCTCACTAAGATATTAACAGTAGTAAAGGAGAAACTTTAAAAGTACTGTGCAACAATATATTCGAGAAGTGGTGTAAATCAGATGTGGATACTAAACAATTCCAAGAAACTTTTGGAAAATTTGAAATCACAAGATTTTACCAAAATCAGCAGCTTAAAAACTTACGACTTTTCAACTTTATACACAACCATGATAAATTAAAGTGCAGGCTTTTTTGATATCATTGACAGTTGCTTTTTCAATAATAATGGAACTCGTAAATTTACTCACCTTGTCATTGGTCATTTGCAAAATTATTTTGTTAAAAAACACTCTGATCGTACACACAAGTACTCTGAAGTTGACATTAAAAAGATGCTTGAGTTTCTGATTGACAATATCTATGTTGTTTTTGGAAAGCAGTTCTTCCAACAATATATTGGAATTACCATGCGTACCAATTGCACCCCGTTATTAACAGACCTATTTTTGTATTCATATGAAGCAGAATCTGTCCAAAATCTTATACGTGAAAAGAAGAAAACATTTGCTGCGGCCTTCAACTCGACATTTAGATATATCGACGACGTATTGTCAATTAACAATGGTTATTTCCATTCTTATGTCGATACGATATATCCCACTGAGCTAAAGATAAAAGATACCACAGAGTCTGACACATCTGTTTCATATCTGGATATTCCCAGATAGCAAGACTACATCGGGCCAACGTTGGCTGATGGTTGGTAGGTTGGTATAGTGTTGGCGTTGGGCGGTAAATGTTGGCCCAACATTGGCCCAACGGATGATATGTTGGCATGAAAGCTGGTCCGTCGGTGTTGGGTATGCGATGTTGGGCCAATGTTGGTCCATTGTAGTAAATGTTGGCATGAAACATGACCATTATATGTTGGGCATTTGATGTTGGCCCAACGTAGGTCCAACCAAGTAGATGTTGGCTTAAAACAAAGACACTGTGTGTTGGGATGTAATGTTGGCCCAACATAGGGCCAACCAAGTAATGTTGACATGAAACACATGAAATGTGTGTTGGGCATGTAATGTTGGTCCAATGTTGGCCCAACGTAGTAAATTTTGATTATAATGAGGTATTGATATGGCTTTCAACGTTAGCCCAGAGTTGGTTCAACGGAGTGAATATTGGGAAGAAAACAACTTTCATTAACATACATGTTGGTGATCTGTTAATTAGTTACACATATTAAATTTGTATCTTTTAGAACCAATTAAGCTTCTTTCAATAGAGACATCTCATCTTTCGTTAAAATATTATGAACAAGGGATTATCTAATGGCCCATTTATTAATAATTTACAGTGTATGTGTTAATAAAAACGAAAAATTATTCCAGAACTTAATTTATGAAAATAAGATTTTTATTACTGATTTATGTTTGTAATTTGTGTCCGAGACCATTGCAAATACATGTAGAAGTTTTAATTATTCTGCACAGTATATAATTTTGTAGATTCTATATTTAGCATCATGGAACTTAAAGTGCTGAATTTTAGAGCTCCAAATAATTAGGTCAGTGGTGAAATCCACTGGCTCAGCAGGTGACTGGCCGGTTTCCTAGGAAACAGGCATCCTAATCAGCTCTGTTTCGTAAACTCGGAGTGGTCACATCTTATCACTTGCAACACTTGAACAAAGCATATACATGTGCGTGTCCGTTTTGAATCGCAAGAAAGAGAAAATGGATTGTTTTAGCCCTTGAAATGTAAGTATAGTCGTTTTAGGTGTGATTGATAGAATTTTATCTCTGTGAAAGTTTTAACTTGAGCATAGTTTGTAAAATTAAACAAGTTATTCAGGAACTGCAATTTTCAAAAATATGCATGTATATTTACTAGTAATCTGGTTAAGTTATGACTTATAAGTAGTAAGTGACATCATTTATGAACGGATTAAACTGATATATATTTTTTTTATATCATTTATAGCATCTGGTAGGGAGAAAACCATTTGTGTTACAAGACCATTGATGTTTGGAATTTAATGGACAGTGAGTGATTTATCTCAATTATCAGTGTGAGAGACATAGATTTTACAGACAAAGAAACAATAACATGCACAGGAAAAAAGGAATGAATGGTTCAGAAGTAATATGGGCAGGAGAGCATTCCAAAGTTTCACAAATTAGAACACTGGGACTCTTATTCTAGAGGAATATTATAAAGTGACTGAAGTGATATGGTATAGACTTAAGAAAACATTGAATTACCTTCATTTCCGTCTGTTGATTTCATTCCATAGGAGTGACAAAAAAATAAAACAGCTGTTTGTGGAACAAGCTAATTTATCATGCAGGATTTATTCAATCAATTGTGTTTTACTCGAAATTATAGAAATAAAAAGGTTACAGGAATTCATTTTGTTGAACTAAAACATGCCAACTTGTTTATAGAACGTAGGGCCAACGTTGGTCCAACATTTATTCTTAGCTTTAAAAAACATTGAACCAACATTGGGCCAACAGGAAGTTAAACGTTGGGCCATTGTTGGGCCAATGCCAGATAACCAACCATCGAATGTTGGCCCAACGTCGAGCCAGCTTGTTGGTTGAACGTAGGGCCGATGAGCAAGATGATGTTGGGCCAACGCATAAAACTGACAGTGGGCCAACGTAATTTTCACCGTTGGGCTTGCATTGGCCCAACGTAAGCTTGCTATCTGGGTTTTACTTGAAAAAGACGTTAATGGTAATCTAACATCCAAGCTTTATGATGAACGTGATGACTTTAACTTTTTAATCGTCAATTTTCCTTATTTATGCAGCAATATACCTTCATCACCTGCATACAGGGTTTATATCTATCAGTTGATTCGATACGGAAGAGCATGCTGTACGTATGTACAATTTCTAAAACGAGGTAAATTATTCGACAAACAAGTTGATGAGACAAGAATATTAGTAGTCTCGTTTAAAGTCATCATTTCGTAAATTCTATGATTGATACAATGACCTTGTCAGCAAATACAATTTATCATTGAGTCAAATGCTGACTGACGTTTTTCATACTAATTATTTAAAATAAATTCTATACGTTTCTCTGCAGTGTCCATTCAATTAACATGAGTGATAATCTTCATTTGAAACTAGTCTATCTCGACTTACTTTCGGGCTAAAAATAAACCTCGTCAATGACCTTTGATACACAGGAAGTGCCCGTTATTGCTGCTTATATCTTTTCGTCATTAATCACCAATTATTTGCTAAACCAAACAATTTTTAATTCATGACAACAAAAGACCGAAAGAAGTCTATGATGTAAATTTATTTAATAAGAAACGCAATTGTAATGTTTATTTTAATTAATTTTATTTGGGGTGTTGCTGCAGGCGCATGCGCAAAAAATAAACACATGGAAGTAAACATGTGCTAATCAGGCCTGACAATGACCGAAACGCTATTTTTCCAAGTTAACGCATTCTTGTGGCAGATTGTAGAGAGAGAAGCACATGCCTCGTCGGGTGCAAAGCTTTGACAAACACTTTTAAACCAGTTTTTGCATAATTTAGCTTGTAAACCAGCCTTCAATTGCAACATGGTGGGCGGGACTTCGTGGTAAAAGCAGATCCATGGTGCAGTGCGCTAGTGCACTACCACATATATCGCAGTAACTGGGTGCAATGGGTAAGTGTCATTTGATTATTTCTCAATAATATGAAGTATTAGTATTATGTTAATGTTTATCGAATAAATCACAAAGCCCCATTCCCCACACGCACCTGCACCTAGAACCTGTTATATGCATTCAAACAGCAAGTTAGAAAGTTTTGCATGGTGGTGTCACTTCTTCGTCGAGGTAATGTCATTTAAATATTTCTTAACAATAATTATGAAAAAATTGGAGAATTGGGTATAATTACAATATTTTTATGAAACAAATCACACAGACCCCCCCCCCCCCCCATGAAGCATGCAAACTGCAAAATTCAGGACATATTTTAGAAACTTTCAACCTTGAAGAAAATATAAACATGTCACCTGAGAAACGGAAGAATTTATCATGATTCTTCTTTTTTTTTTCGAAAAGTTTGTATGTGTAAATTCAGAAATTTTGGTGAAAAGATGTTGCAAGACTAGTGGGCGCTTTCCAAATATATACCCACAAGATGGTAGAGGATGCTGTGACTATCAAGTTGGTCTTCTCTGAGGAAGATGAGGAGATGTGCAAAGGTATTACAATTTTATAAAAAGTGATTGGTTTGTTGAAAACATTAATCTTCATAAATTATTTGCATATTTAACCATCTTTTACATCTAGATTGTGATTTAATTGTATACCTTATTTTAATGATTAATTTTAGTCAGAGCATCACCAAAATTAAACCCGAGCTGTGTCAGAAGGGACAAATATTAGTCTTTCTGAAGGCCTTCTTAATTGACGTTGAATACATGACTATTTAATTGCAGAAGGTAATTCATGTATATATTTCATCATTCTAATGAAGAGAGTCCTACATATTATCATCAATGGTATGCATTTTTGTCCAGCTAAATTTATTCTTAAAGATCATTTAGGGGCTTAGCTGTTCAAAAATGCTTTATGTACAAACATACTGGCATGGCTCTGGATTTTAGAGATATTAACTCCAGTAAGACTTTATGAATCTGCCAAGTAGTGGATAATTATTTTCTGTCACAATTTTTGTTTAAAGATATTTAAGGTTCCAAACAGCTATTCTGCACAGGGCTTAATAACCCTTGCGTCCTGAAAAAGGACCCTTTCCCAACTGAAATTTACTCTTTTTCCCAAAATTTAGGCAAAAATTCCCAAATGACAAGCAGAATAAATTTTTCGGTGCTTTTTATATGAGATTTTAACAACTCATGCAAATGGGAATATTGTATACTTAAACCAAGTATTATTCGCGTCACATTCTATCGTGTGTTACTTTCCTTGCCTTTTCTGTTAGTCCTAAAAAAATATGTTTGTTTAATATTACATGCCAATTAAATTAGGGTCAGTAGGTAGGAATTTCTTCTTTATTTTTTTTTTTTTATTTTTTTTTTTCATTTAAAAGTAAAGTAGAAACTAGAAATACAAAACTGTTTGCCGGAAAATCACCTTTGTTATTTTTTTTTTTAACAATGAACTATCATAAGCAGTAAAACAATCACTGTGAAAAAAAATTAGAATGCAGATCTAATTTAGATTTGGTCGGGTAACTGTAATCATATTTTTTTCTTATGCCTTCCAATTTGTTTTTGTTAATTGTGTAAGGTTGTCCATAAGGATCAGGAAAATATTATGATTTATGAAGTATACAATGTGATGGCAATGCATATTTGTTTTTATTTTTAAAGTATTTTCCCCATTATTCAAAAGCAGACTGTAAAATTAAAATTGCATTTTACATGCAGTTCTGTTTCCAAATATTACTAATTTTAAAATTGTATTGTCCTTTACTTCGGTATTATATTTGTTTACTGTTCATAACTTGTTTTTATAATATTACACTGATCTTTGAAACAATCTTTTTTAATGACTTTCAATTTGACAATTTGGTATTGATAAAATTTCCTTAAATTGTTAACAATATTTTGATGTTGCTTAACTAAGGTACTCTCCATTTTTTTCTTTTCTTTTCTTTTCTTTTTTTGTTGTTGTTGTTGTTGCTGTTGTTGTTGTTGTGCTCTGCTACCTACATTGTTGTTTCTTGTTTCACAATTCACAAGATAAACAAATTTAATGACATGGAATCATTTAGATTTTTTGTACAGAGATTTGCTACTTTACCAACAAATTATAAACGTGTAAATTTGTTAATGCATATGTGAAAAGTATATGTAACCATATAAAAGTTCAATAATTTTGAAATTTTTAATTTATCCTATGTCTTCCTCCTATTTGGATATCTTTAAAGTTCATGTTTGTGTCAGTTGCGAAGGGTAGACCCTGGTGTTTTATATTTGAAGGGATTTTATGTTGAAATCTAAGGCATGGAGTGGGGTCTAGAGGGTTTGAACCATCCAGCCCGGGAGTTTCTGATTTATGTAGAAAAGCAGATGCATTTGAAGGAAAGTGCCCCCCCCCCAAAAAAAAAAAAAAAAACAATCCCATTTTTTAAAATAATTATTTTTTGTGTTCTTTTTTCCAAAAAAAAAAAAAATTAAAAAAAAAAAAAAAAAAAAAACCAAGTCAGTTTTTAAGTGGGTATATTGATCCTTCAAGCACAAATCCTGGATATGTCCTTGTTCTCATGAGTCATGTTATCCAGAGCTTTCATCACTGAGTTGTGTATTTGTTTTTTCATAGGCCTATTTATAAATAATAATAATTAAAAAAGGACACATTCATCTTGTAAAGTTACATTAGAGAGTGGTCTACATAATGGGAAGCGATCATAGCAAAAATCAACAAATAAAAATAATCTATAACGAGTTATTATAACTTGTAAACATTACGCCATAGCCGATGCAATATCCCGTCAACACTGGGGCAGTCCCAACACCAGACCAACTCCAGACAAACAGCCTCGGCAATCACAGCTTTCTTCTACAATGCGTTTTTACAGATTATATAGAGAGGTGTACGTGGCAAAAATTTGGTTAATTGGTTTACAAGTCGCTAAGACCAAAATAAACTTATTGTAGCCAAACTAAATGAGCAGATCATTATAGCAATTATAAAGTGTCTCAATCCAATTCAATGTGGAAGCAACCTACACCAATGGCCAATATCTTTGACCATCTGTTAGTATAAAGGGTTGTTTAAGCGACCATTTGGTAGCAGGTCAACTCTTTTATAACAGATGGTAAGAAAAGAGTAAACCGCAACGGTGTGGATAACTATTTACATGCGCCTATCACATGCTACACATTACATCAAAGAGAACATTAGACAAGTGGTATATTGTTTCAGCTGGCCTCATAAAGACAACTGACTCAGCTATTCAACCTTGTTAAGATTCGAGGAAATATTCCTATTTAAGGGTAACTCGCTTAAACGTCATTCAAGTTAAGTACAACCTGTTTAAGATTCATTTAATAGCTTTTTTTTTTATCAAGTCTGTTTTATAAGGTATTCAAAACCTAACTGATTCGGAACATCCATTTCCATTGACCATTAAACGGATGTCCTGTCTAAAACAATATATAAATATCGACAAGTTCATTCAAGTGCCCTGGTACTTTTTTTGGAATCACTCTGACTCAAAAAAAACTTTTAATAGTATTTTCAAGTTCCCTTAACATACAGGGAATTTATCATCATTTATAGATTAATTCCCTGTATGTTAAGGGAACTTATCATCATTTATAGATAGCAAGCATGATGAATTTCATCTTTACCAACACGGCGGTAACTTATTTTGGCCCTATAGGTGTTCTCGCAAGAAGTCATACCTCATAGGCTCATGGCCTGTGGAAATCGCAGGCTTAGAGTAGTTAAATTTACGATTGTAATTGAATAATACAAATGCTCTGGCTACGCACATTTATTCGTTGACAAGATAATAAGAATCGAACCATTAATATACATATCGGAAAACATAAAAGACAAGTAGTCAGTGAGAAATTTATTTGAAGATGTTATCCACACCTGTTTAGAGCTCGGTACTGTCATGCCTGGGTTGAATTTCTAAACCTTGCAGAATTATTCCCCCTTTTTCTGGTACAAAAGTCAGGTACATTATGAAAAAAAAAAATCATATGTACTTGACTATTCCTTTTTCTAAATATATGTATGTTCTGTAATCCGAAGTGTTTAAATCATGCAGATCTTGGTTTTTATTTTAAAATGTTTAGGGTAGTAGAAGCTGTCCACATATAAACACTTTATTCAAATTGAGAAGGTGGGACTCATTTCAGTTAATATACATTCTTAACCCTACCCCTTGTGAGAATTCTTGGACAAAAATTTACAGCTTGCACAAATCATATGGGATTGATACTACAACAAAACTATTAACAGAATAAAGAAAAAATTTCGTTCGAATCCTCATCAAAAACAAAAAAAAAATCCCCTGGAAATATGTAATGTAATATCTTCAGAAATATCCAATATGCTGTAAGGGCATCAAGGCTGCCATGTGAAGTACATTCAATCTTCTAAACCCATTATACCTAGATTCAGCAGCAGACACAACATAGTTTTGGTCAACATCATTTTTAGCATTTTGGCTAGCAACAACTAATGATAAGTTAATTCATAAATAAAGAAAGTAATCAGGGTAAGTTTAAAATTGGTATCTTCATGACTATCTAGCTACATAAGTGGTTAATGCAATAAATCAGATTGATTATACATGGCGCTGGTCATTGGTGATTGAGTTGGGGTAGTGACCTTCACAAATATGAGGGACTGTCATTGGTGGCGGATGCTCTTGCATGCATGTGGCGTTAATGTCGACCCCACCTCAAATGGTCGAGTGCTGTTGTTAACTCGTATAATTCTTGTGACACAATTGGCACCCATAAAAAGAATTTCAACATTGAAATACTCTGGATATGTTAATGGAATATTGGCCCTTTGAACAATATTGTAATGATTTAACATTGATGACATTGTTAGTGGGATATTGGCCAATTGAACGATATTTTGTTTGACATTGCTAATATTGTTAATGGGATATTGGCCCATTGAACGATATTGTATTGATTTGACATTGCTAACATTGTTGTTTGGATATTGGCCCATTCATATGACATTGATAACGTTGTTAATGGGATATTTGCCGATTTACCCATATTGCGTGGCGTTGTGCATTCGTGAACTTTACCCAGTGCACAATTTAGCCCACTTAGGGTCGCGATTTTTCTTCTTGATTATTTAAAAGACGACCCTACGGCCAATCCCAAATTTGTCATAACATATGTCACCAAGACCAGATACGCCAAACTTTAAATAAATCTCTTTTATACTACAAAAGAGTTGTTTCAAAATAATATATAGGATAATAACCCCTATTCGAGCATCGTCTAGGATTATGGGATTTCATCTCAGTGAAACAGGTACATGGATACTTTTTTTTTTATATTACGTATGTGCCTTGAGGAATACTCCAGGTGGCGCTTACCAGATTCGTTTATTATATACGCTATAGTGACTATATATACCAAGGCCCCACAAATAAGTCTCTTCTTTTTAATCTAGAAGACGAATACATTTCTACCTCATATTCTCAAAAAAAGCTTTCTATAATCTTTTTTTTTTGTATCAATTTCCTTACATGATTTGCATAATGGTGATTTGTTTACACCCATGTTATATAATAGTTTTCCATGTGTTATAAATCTATGAATTAATTCATTATCAAAAGATTGCAAATAAGTTTCACTATATTGCATGAAAAGGAAATGGTAAAGATATTCTTCATATCTGATTCTGTAATACTCCTATCAAATGTTGTTTCCCATTTTCTGATACAAGTTGGTTGCTCAAACAAGTGTTCTATCATAGTCCAGTAATAGTCTTTGCATTGCATTTTAGAAATAGGACATATCTTATCATCTATAGAAAGAGTTAATGTATTTCTATTAAAATCAGTTTCTTGCTTTTCTCTTACTAATTTTCTCCATTTGTTTGGTATTGTCATTCGTAAAGACATGTAATCTAGGAAAGAAACATTTATTCCATAGAGCTTGACAATATCTTCATGACTTAAAAAGTCTTTGTTTTCACCAATAATGTCACTTACAAAAAGTATCCCACATTTGTACCATTTTTCCCAGAAGATGGATAAATTGTTAATCTTTATTTTATCATTAAACCATAAAATTTCCTTAAATATTTTAGGTTCAATACAAACATTATCATTAGTTCTAAATTCCTTCCAACAATTTAAAAC
The DNA here is from genome assembly GCF_033153115.1 of Saccostrea echinata. NCBI lineage: Eukaryota > Metazoa > Mollusca > Bivalvia > Ostreida > Ostreidae > Saccostrea > Saccostrea echinata. The sequence goes on from NW_026889766.1 coordinate 2,504,312, forward strand.
ATCCATATAAAATTTTGGTATATAAATGGTTATAATATCTATACAGCATTTTGATTGAAGTAGAGTTTGTAAATCTATATCTTCTAAATAAGCTTGAAAAATCAAGAACCATTTTGGTCGGTTATTGTTAAAACAATACATTCTCTTTATCCAATTTAGTCTAAGTGACTTAACCTGATATTCAAAGTTTGGAACTTTAAGTCCACCCTTGTTTATTTTTTGACAAGCTACAGTTGATTTAACTTTTGGTTTTTCACTATTCCATATAAAAGATGTTATTAATTTGTTTATTTCTTTTATAATCTCATTGGAAATGGGTAATACAGTTGCTTGATAAATAATTTTTGGAATTGCTAGTGTTTTTGTAATTAAAATCCTTCCTATCAGAGATAGGTGCCTCATTTTCCAGAGGTTGAGAGGTGTTTTAATGTCATCTAATTTGGAATTAAAATTTTTAACTAAACAGTCATATTCCCCATGTACACTAAACCAGATTCCAAGTGTAAAAAATAAACCATTGGACCATTTCACTGGTAAACTTCCTGGAGAAACATTCCTACAACTACCAATCCATATGGCTTCTGTTTTATTTAGATTGATCTTTAAACCAGAGCAATATTTAAAATTTTGGATGATTCTCAATACTTCAAATCCTGATTTTTCATCACTTAAGAAACAAGTAGTGTCATCTGCTAACTGACTGATTTTAAATTCTGTTTCACCGATTCTTATACCGTGAATACTTTTATTTGATCTTATTGCAATAGCCATTAATTCAACACATAAGATAAATAGATAAGGTGATAAAGGAAATCCTTGTCTAACGCCTCGAGAAATCTCGAAAAAGGAGGAGGAATACCCATTATTTTAATTAAACAACTTGTAATGCCTGAATATAGGGTACGTACCCATTGCCGTAACCCTGTACCGAACCCAAAAGTTTCTAATACTTTATCTAAATATATCCATTCAACTGTATCAAAAGCTTTTTCAGAATCAACTAATAAAATAAGTCCAGGAATATTTTTTAAACTTGTGTAATCAATAAGATCTGCAATAGTTCTTATATTTTCTCAGATATATATCTATTTTCAATGTTACCTGTTTGATCAGTATCGACTATATAAGGTAGAAGTTTTTTAATTCTTCTAGCAAGAACTTTTGCTAATATTTTATAATCAAAATTCAGTAAAGAAATTGGTCTCCAATTCTTTAATAAAGTGCGATCTTTGTCTTTTTTAGGTACAAGAGAAATGATTCCTTTTCTTTGATCTGAAGAAAGAGATAATTAATGAATGCTTTCATTTAAAGTATTTACCACTAGGTCTGCTGTTTCAGGCCAAAAGTACTTATAAAATTCAAATTGAAGTCCATCACTTCCTGGAGATTTATTTAATTTAAATTCTTTTAAGATATTTTCACATTCATCTTTACTTATTAAACCTTCACATGTTGCAGAATCTTCTTTAGTAAGTTTTGGAATATTTTCACAGTCCACAAAATAACTAATATGTTTTTGATAATTGTTTTTTTCTAAATTAGTTGAGTAGAGATTTTCAAAGAAACGTTCTTCTTCCTTGAGGATTTCATTTTTATCACATATAATTTTGTCATTAACTACTAACTTATTTATACACTTATTTCTGTAATTTCTTTTTTTCTAAAGACAAAAAGTATTTTGTAGATTTTTCTCCCTCTTCACACCATTTTGCTTGAGATCTCAATATTATGCCCCTTGTTTTTAAGTCTGTTAATGCATTTAGTTTTTCTTTTATTTCATTTTAGAAAGTCAAATTTTCTTCAGATGGATCAGCTGATAGTATTTCATTTTGTTTATCTAATTCTTTCAACAGTGTTTCTTCTTCCTGTCTACTTTTTCTTGCTTTTAATTTTGAATATTTAACAATAAATCCTCTAAGTTCACATTTAACTGTGTCCCATTTTAACTGGTGGTCATCTAAACCTTTATACTTCTCTTTTAAACAATTGATGAGTTCTTTTGTTTTCTTCACAAATTCCTCATCTCCTAATAATGACGAATTAAATTTCCAAATCCCAGGGCCTCTATTTTGATGGACTTCCCCATTAAGTGTTAAAGATATAACACTATGATCTGTTTTAATAGCAGGTTTTATATTTGACTTTGCATGAGGAGAGAGAAAACAAGGAATAATAAAAAAATATATTCTTGATAAAATTAAAGGGTTTTTACATAAATATGTGTAATAATTTTTATCTGGGTTTTGTTCTCTCCATATATCGGTTAAATTAAGATCTTCTAAAGCAGCTAGAATATTGTCTCTATAGTTGGATTTTCCTTCCGTAGTACCGCCTTTTTTATCTTGTAGTGGATTTAAAGTAATATATAAGTCTCACCCAATGATAAGATTTTCATAGCTATGTGGTTCTATGTAAGTCATTAACAAATTAAAGAACTCCACCTGGCAGTTTGGCTTATCCTTTGTTGGAGCATAAATATTTGTTAAGATAAAATTGGTTTCATCTATCATTAAATTGATTTGTAAAATTCTACCTTCATTATCTTGTCTTTTGTCTTTAATAACATAATCTATATTATGGGGAAAAAGAATAGCTACTCCCCTACTACTTGATTCACCATGGCTGAATTCTATATCAGAACCCCAATCCTTTGACCACTGACTTTCATTTTCTAAGACTGAATGTGTTTCTTGTAAATATATAAAACTATTCTTACAGGAATTTTTTAGCCACGTAAAAATACCAAGTCTTTTAATTTTTGAGCCGAGCCCTCTAACATTAAGTGAAATACACGATAATTCAAACGACATCAAAATTGAAAAAAATATTCTACATGTGATGTTGCTGTAATGCTACAACTGTAAGACAAACTAATACATTGTGTTGCAGAGCCAGGTATCATGAGAAAAGGAACAAAAAAAAGAAAGTGAAAATATTTACAAAAGGTAACAAAGAACATACCTTGAAGAGGTGATAGAAGACCAAAAAAAGCTATAGTCTTCCTTTCTTAGTCTAAATCGGAAGTTTACTTTTGTGTTGTAAAAGATAAAAACCTGTTCAACAGGGGTAACATCATCCGGAAAAAATTCCGATAGTTCAAAAGATATTACCGCATTACAAGCATTTGACAGAGCATAATAAAGAATGTCTATTTTGTCAGTGAAAAAAGAGTATGAATAATGCAGTGTACTGTTAATATCACTGCCTAACAATGAACTATTCTATGAATAAGGATTTAAAACATCGAGGGGGGGGGGGGTGGCATAATTATCTCATATCAAAGTAAAATAACAACCAATAAAGTGTAACTCCATAAAATATGAGTTTGTGGTTGAAAATTCTGAATAGTTAATTATTTAAGCAAACAACATATACATATATACATGTTCGTAGTACTGCATGATTTGAAGCGATTTAACTGATTAATTAATAAGAAAATACAGAGTCTATATGCAGATCATATACACACTCAATGACTAGTGTGTCGAAGAACCACGTCAGTCAGAAGATTTTCCAGAATTTCAAATCGACGACCGCCGATGTGCTTCGCTTGAAAGCGCGATATAACAACCGTCATATTTGTGACTTGTAAGTTCTGCATTATTTAGACTAATCTACGCCCTGCGCCGAACTCACCATCATCGTTGTATCCCTCGTGAGTTTGTCCGCTTGAATCTCGAAATCTGTAAACAAGTATGTTGTGATCAGCTTTGGCATGGGATTGATCACAGAATGTTTTCTTGTACATGTCGCGCACTTGGTTATAGCACTCCGTTGTTGCCCCCATCCCTCGGAAAATGTTCCCTCCTTCATTTGTTTCCAACTCCGTCACTTTAATCTTCTTAAGCGCCTCTCTTTCTGCTTGATCCATTCCTAGGATTTGTTCTGCTTTTGGTTTCTGTACTTTATCTCTATGTATACTTCCATTTGGGAATACAAGTTTCTCTCCCACAATGCGTGTCTTAACGTTAGCTTTCCAGTATTTGTTGTTTAATTCTAATAGTTTCTTTCGATTTTCTGACAATTGAATTGGAGTTTATGGTGTGATGAAGAATGTTGAATTGTGTTGCAAGGAAGAATTCTGGTCGATCGCCTCTGTTTGTTCTGTACGTTGATTTTTGTTCTCCTTCTGTGCCTGCAGGATCAAGTCCTTATCCGTAAATTTGTTGAGTCGCCCAGTGATGGTTCTTGGCTTCCCTTGTATTTTTTAACTGTTTCTGTGAATATTTGCGAAAGATGTATCTACTTTGAAATGCGTCTTGATAAGCTCTGGGATTTTAACAAATAGATTTTCGCCATCTTCTTCAGGGAGATTATGAATCAAAATATTTTGTTTCATTGATCTCGATTTGAGATCAATGATTTCATTCTGATTTTTAATTACTGTTCTCTCCAGATTAATCACTATGGATTTCAACATGTTGACGTCTTCTCTGAGCGATCTGTTCTCTTGTCTCAGCTGCTGAAGTTCATCCTCTCCATCTACCTGCTGCTCGGCTATTAATTTGATTCTATAATCGAACCCGTCTTCTTCCCACAAGTCTTTCTTGATATCGCTTATTTCCTCGGTGAGATTTCTGATCGTCCTAAGTGAGTCCGTTATTTCCCCGAGGCTAGCTTGAAGACTAGGGAGTGAATGCACGGCACTGACCAACTCAGGTGTGAATGGGTTACCTGTAATACTCGGTACAGAGAAAGTGTGTCCCTCTACGAGTGATTTCTGCTCACTGCGATTCCTATTTCTATTCATGTTTGTAAGAGTACCCAAAATATAAGCACACACGGGCTAAAAAAATTAGATTTCAACAATCCTCAAAACCAACTCCAGGAAAAGCGAACACTACATACACATTACACACACATACTGGAAGATATATTGGAAGATATATAGACTTTTTTTGATCCGAAGCCAGAGCTGAGAAAATCATGACCGGCCTAAGCTCTGTCACGTGACCATATGGTTTCTTGAAAGGCTACGATATTACAATAATCGCAATTTGGGTTCCTGGTAGATTAATTAAAGTGTTTGGGAAGGAGAAGTTCCATTAATGAATAGTTTTATTGAAAGATATTGACATTGACAATTGTACATTAATATCATTCGTTAAGCAAATACAAAACAGGAAAACTTATTTTCCTAACATCTCTAAATCTATTTTACTTTAATTTTTTTGTTATGTTTCTGAAATTCTTTCTAAATACCATAATCAAAAATACAATTAATCACGACCCCTGTTTAACTGGTTATGTTAATAACTTATTATTCCTCAATTTTCTTGGTTCGAAACCATGATAAGATATAGTTAGTATTGATGTTGTCGGAATCTTCTTTTGCATAGTAGTTCAAAATTCAGGAATATGAAAATTCCTTTATGAACATTTATGTTCCCTCATTAAATATATTGTTTATATAAGTATTCATTTCTTGGTAAGCTGTATCCCTTTCCGTGGAATCAATGGATGCGTAGTGGTGTTCTTCTTGTCCACCCGTCAAATCGTCATACATCTGTTCTCTATCCTTAGTAGACATTTTGTCATTAGTGCTAGGTTCCTTAACATTCTGTTGCAGACATCTTGTTCTTTTGAGATATATAACTATAGTCAGCGTACTGAGAAGTATTACTCCAAGAAGCGTTGAAATGACGGAGATGACGACCAAGGACGTTTTTGAAATCTCGTCTGAAGAGACAGTGGATTGTACCAAAATGTAGGTTATATCCATTATTTCCTGTCTGAAAAAAACACGTATAATTCATTCCTAGAAGTACCTCCCTTATGTTCTTGCTTCCTTTGTAGTATAAACTGAAATAAAAATGATATTCCATCTTTATTAAACATTGACAGCTGTTTAATTGATAGAGATTTATCAATATAATGTCCCTGATTATCGAGATGTTTAAATATGACCTCAAATTACCTATTAAGGGAGTTTTAAAAGATCCTGAAAAATGCTGTGTGCTTCTTTTGGATTTTGAGGAAATTGTATCATTAAAAGGGGCATATATTGAGTATAATATATCAATTAAACAAAGGGTACCTGCATTATATCTCCAAGAACAATTTTCAAAACAATGAACTGTTACTGAACAGAAAGCACTGTATATATATGACTTAAAGCCTAAAAAAACCCATTTTATCATTATGCAATGCTATGTAGAAATTCTGATATTTTCAAAAAAGAGCGGAACACGGCCTAGTCGACAACGTATTATCAATTAACATTAGTTACTTCCATTCATATGCTCACTTGATATATCCCAGTGAACTTGATATAAAAGATACCCCAGAGTCTGACACATCTCTTTCATATTTGGATATTTTACTAGAAAAAGACTTAATGGTAACCTAACAACAAAACTTTATGATAAACATGATGACTTCAACTATCCCATTGTCAACTTCCTTTTTTTATTCGATGTAGCAATATACCCTTGTCACCTGCAAATGGGGTTTATGCCTCCCAGCTGATTCGATATGCAAGAGCATGCTCAACGTATGAACAGTTTCTAAAACAAGGCAAGCTATTGCCAAACACATTGATGAAACAAGGATATCAACAGTCTCCTTTATAGTCATCATTCCGCAAGTTCTGTGGTCGATATAGTGGCCTTGTCAGCAAATACAACCTGTCATTAAGTCATTGTCATTAACCTGTCATTAAGTCAAATGCTAACTGACGTTTATCATAATATTTCTTAGGCCATTATTTAGACACTGAATTTCTACGGATTTTTTTTCGTTTGTCCGATCATTACAATGAGCACACGGCGGATGTTACCGGTCTACAGAGGATGCTTACTCATCCATGGCACCTGATCCCACCTCTTAATTTTGAGGTCCGTGTTTGCTCTGCTAAAAATTTGTATCGTTTCATTGGACCTTCGAGGCCGATTACTGCTCGTTATCTTCATATTTTATTCAAGTTTTTTTTCAAGTATAATGTCGGTTCTTAATACACATCAATGCCAAAATACATTTCAGCTAAAATGATAGCAAAAATCTCATTTTCAATATCAAAATTGACTGCACATTAAAGCAACAAAACGATCATTAACAATACTAGGAACTGTCCAAGCGTCATTGTACAGCTTATAACAGTCTTACTATAAAAACGTAGTTAAACACAAAACAATATATAAACGTTCTAATGCGCAGAAAAACATGTTTGAAAATGTTATATAACTAAAATTATGTCCAAATACTGTAAATGTATTATATTTAGCGTGTACGATATTTAGTGCAAACTGATTTTTGAACAAGTTAGCGTGGATTTGATTTAGCACATTTCTTCATGTTCTTCTTTATGTATATTTATGCAAGACAGTTTGCGTTGTACTTAAATTAGCGGAAGCTTTTTTTTCCACCAAAAGCGCTAAAAAGAATACACAGAGAAATAAAATACGTTTACAGTAATTTAATGTGACTTTTTTGTACTGTAATTAATTGGAACACATTAATAAATTTTTCTAAGTTTTTCCTCCATTATTACTTATAAAGTGTTAACGTTAAGCTTAATTTGGGGCAATATATTTACTATATTTGTCAAATTTGATGATAAAATTCATGACAGTTAGTTTAATATATAATTTAGGACCAGTATAAAACAGTTCACTGCACAAAATAACTTAACAAAACGGTAAATACTTCGAAAGAGAAAGAGAAAAATCCATCATTTTTTTTCTTTAAAAAAATTAACAAAACGGTAAATACTTCGAAAGAGAAAGAGAAAAATCCATCATTTTTTTTCTTTAAAAAAATTACGCTCAAAATATAGTTCCTCACTTAATGCTTTTGGTATGCAATTTAATCATGGGGTTATTTTAATATAGTTTAATTTACATTGTAGTTAGCTTTCGTCTTTCTTGTCACAAAATCCGTCAAGACATTTTCCACACTGGGTACAGCAATGTTGGGCATGATGACCATCAGCACATTCATTAATTGACGGGGGGGGGGGGGGGGGTTAAAAAATTGCATATCGATCGATACATCTTATAATATAAAATAATATTTTTTTTCTTGAATTTATTAAGAATCTTACGGTGACACATTTACAACCAAAACTGCTGGCTTCACAACTTCAGAGGTTTAGAAGAATATGACCAGGAGTAAATCCCCGAGGGTTGTCCGGTAAAATCGTTGTCTATATTGAAAAATAATCATCACTGCATTCTAAAACTTTCACTACATTTTATTACATTTTTCATCAATATACATAGCAAATTTCAAATAGATATCTGCTCAAAGAAACATAATATGAAACTGTTATGTTATGTATGGTATCGCCTTAACGTCAAAGTCTTTAAAGCAGCGTCACGTTTCCTCTTTGCTAAATAAAAGTTGGATAAGCCCCACTAAAACATTCGGGGATTTCATTGATGCACAAACTAGATTTTCCCTTTATTCCCCCATAAACAGTCGAGGAACCGATCTTGCACACACCTGGGACCTTCTGAAGATTTATTAGTAAGTTATGGATAGTACTCTCACTATCATTCAACTAAACAGGCTCTCTTATATCGACGGTCTTCAGACACAGCGTCTTTTGCTATCGCCAGTGGCTGTATGTCCGTATGTTTTGTTCTACCTGGGGACCCGATCAAAAAGCTTCCGCTAAGAAAATACTAATTTCACTTGGATACTAAAGATCAGGTGATATTTTTTCTATTTCTTTTCTTCTGTAGTCATTTAAAGTTTCTTAGGGCGTCATTACTACATCCAAATCAGACTGAACTGCTCTCCGGTGCGCCGGAACGTCACCAAACTTCACCATTTTTCATGTGTTGCGTTTACCACTTTCCCATTTCAAATGCTCAGGAAACTGCCAAATATTAAGCAAATGCCTTGATTTTTTACAAAAGACGAAATCATAAATAGTGGATTAAAAATAGGATAATTTTTTTTACCCCCAACCTTATCTATTTAATACTTTTATTTTGAAATAATACTCGTGCCCTTTTTTTTTTTTTTTTTTTTTTTTTTTTTTTTTTTTTTATCGTGCGCCGTAGGACCGTACCCTGTGCATATTTAAGCATAATAAAATCTTTATTTTTGTCTATATTTTATCAAAAAAATTAAGATGCACTTAAATACTGTAGATTCCTTTTTTTTAGCGAGTACTTATTATCGAAATGACTCTTCAGCGTCAAATCGCGTCAAATCGCGAGAATAATAATTCGCGAGTGGACGGTTGATCAAGTGATTTTACACTGATTTCAGCACCATAAAAATAAAAGCGAGTAATTTTATTTCGCGAGTTGTGCTTCTCGCGTAATTACGCGATAATTAATTCCTAGCATATTTGCTGAAAATTTCAGCTTAGTGTGCCGGTTATTTTTCTAGAAATACGCTTTGTGCACGATTTTACCGGACAACCCTCGTATATTATAGTTCTTTTAGTTAAAAATATATAATACAAAGGCGTGATAACTTTAGTTGATACGAGAGAATATTACACATAGCTTATCATAATGGTAAACATCTACCTTGACACAAAGGATCTTTCCAGTTATGTCTGCAACCAGATAGGCAGCTTCCGTTTTTTCATGTCACAAAATCCATCAAGACAATTTCCACAACAGGTTCTGCAATTCTGGTCATAGTAATCATCAGCACATTCTAAATCAATGGAATATATATACTTTTTTTTTCAAAATGCCAGTTTGTGTAGTTTAATAAAGAACATCATTCTTTTAATCATAGCTTGATAAAGAAATTCTGGATCACAATGTCGTACCACAGACCTGTTTATACGTCTAGTTATATAGGATTTGAATCCTAGATTAAACTATTATCGTATGTTAAGGAGAAATGCTGAAAACTGCAATTAACAATTAATAAATGGTGACTAAATTATTTTCAATGACTAAGGATTTTGTTTAATAAAATGTGAACAGTTTCGATGGACTAATTCCTATCTTGTGAACGAACTAAACTTTGACTAAGTTTAAAATTATGTTCAGGATTTAACAGAAAAATTTCCACTGGGAAATTTCTTATTGTGTGGGGACGAATGTAAACTCATAGGGTTTAGAACAGACATTTTATTTGAACATTTTAAACTTGGACTATATTCATATCATATTCATTTTAGTTATTAATTTTGAACTTAGTAGTGACAGTAAAATAAAATAAAAGTTTGTTAAATGGGGATATACATTGTTTGTGTACCATACAGGAAAAGAGACTTTAACATCATTAACTATAATTATATTGTTAAAACAAATTGGATGTTGTTAGTGGTAAACTGAACTATAATTTTGTAAATTCTTTTGTAATGAAATTGATCAGAATAGACCAATCAAGCCCATCGATACTAAGTGATTAAATTTGAACGGAAATGTAAAGTTACTATTAAGATTTTTGATTAAGAGTAATAAAATTGGGAACTTTGTTCAAAGCAGATAAGTAAAAGAGCCTAGGGCTAGAACTCCTGTGGTGCAGAGATGGAGACTGAGTCCATAAATATTATTAATGAAGGTATACCTGTATTGGAGGGTGGTATCATGTTGGGGTTCAAAGATCAACGAACAGACCTACGGACAAAGCGTAGGTGGCATGGCAATGTTAAGTAAGCCAATGAAAAGCACATGTACTTTTATATCCTGGACCATGAATACCCTCTGAGCAAAAAATACCCTGTTTTGTCGGAAAACGGCACTTTACATTATTCTTAACTCTACTCTTTGACTCTATCCTTCCTTCTTTCGACCATTCATTAGGCATCTATTGACTCTTCTGATTAAATTTGGACTCTAATTTCTTTGGACATCACCTTAATTAATACTTTTGGAGTTTTAGTTCTACGGTCTTCTTGAATATTTGGGACGGACCTTTAAAACTTTTGCTACAATCAGCGTATTGGTCTATTCTGATGAGATTTCAGAAACTAGCATATAAAAATCTATACGATCACGGTAGTTTGATAAACTTTTCAAAAAACTTACAAATTTTGTCATTGGCTTACAAGGCCAGAGCAAGTGTTGTTTTTATCTTCTCATGTAGATCTTTTTAATATATTCTGCTTCTTAGGAATACAGGTCGCTAATAAAGGAGCACAATTAGTGCCTTTTGGAATAACAACAGTTTGTTGGAAGACCTGATCTTCAGAGACTACATAAATATTGCCAATAAAGTATTTTTTAATATCAACTTCAGGGTACTTCTGTATAGAATCAGAGTGGGTTTTTTTTTTTTTACGAATATACATTCCAAAAACACTTTATCCATTTTGGCAAAGTGTTCAGGTACTCCCTTTCATAATTAGCACAACGTCTGGCATAAACTTCAACAGAATCCATAATAGATATGAAGCCCTGTCACCAATTGAACGACCGGGGCTCAATGTACTTAGGACCCTTTAAGATGATTGTTTTGAGTACTTCATTTTCAATAGTATTAACATCACCAGTAATCATGCGTTCACAGGAATGCAGTTGAAAGACGAAGGAGAGCAAGACCATTTACAGTCCCTGAAACGTTCTACTTTTCCACTTGAAGGGTGAGCGAAATATGAACGATCGCAAAGCGAACAATGAGTAAACGATGTGTGAACGCTGAACGCAATTTGGTGAACAGTTGTTAAGCAGTGAACTGTGACTGAACACAGAACGCGAAAGGAGCGCTAACGCGATCGCAAAGTGAACGGCGAACGAACGGTAAACGCAAGATGAACGATTTATTCGGAATATCTCATTTTTTTTCATGAAATGTATGTACTCTATTGTATGGCGGAAAATGAATAAGTAAATTAATCCAATGAATAAATAAATTTTAGAGTTCCAACATAACCAAACCATATTTTTATTTTTTATTTTTTTTTCTTTCTTCCTTTATTTTTTTTTTTATTTATTTATCTATTTTTTTTTTTTTTTTGGTTCTGAACAATTCCAGAACAAAAAAAAAAAAAAAAAAATAAATAAATAAATAAATAAAATAAAGATGCCCGCATTGTCCTAAGAAAGATGGTACATATGTACATGCACATTATGTATACACAATACTCGTGTTTTTTACAATATTTTATGCTGTAGTTACAAGAGTGACAATTATTCTGTGAAAAAAAAAGAAACATATCACACATAGAAATAACGTCTCTATATGAGTGAAAAATTCTCGAATGGTACGTTAAACAACATACAATCAATCAATCACATAGAAATATTTTACATAGATCTATGGATGTTTCGCATAAATACACATGTGTATTAATATTTTCATGCAGTAATATAAGTAATATGAAATTCTTATTTTTTGTGATGATTTCATAAGCAAACTACTATCCTTAACCCCCCCCCCCCCCCCACCTTTCCCCGTAATTATATTCGGACAAGATGATACAAAGAGACATCCGAATTATTTGTTATAGATTTGAATTTCAGAAATTGATATCTAAGTAATATGCTGTCATAATTTGTATAAACAAACAAATTATACAGAGAGAGAGAGAGAGAGAGAGAGAGAGAGAGAGAGAGAGAGAGAGAGAGAGATCCCCAATGCATGTATCTGTATCAAATAAAAATTCTTAAGTTTATTTTTTAGTAAATCAGGCAATGATCATAGTATGTAACTATTCTTTATTAACAAATCCGTCTGTTTGGCAGTCATAATCTTATTTATTTATTTATTATTCATTTATTTATCTATTTATTTATTTATTGTTTTTGCTTTAAGTTCACACGAAGTCCATGTGCTTGTCTTTTCAATCAAAATCATTTGACACTGTGTTCCTGGAAAGTCTCGTCACGTCGAAGGTGAACTTATTAGTAATTCTTAGAAGATTGATGAATTTTCTTGAACATATCTAGATCTGAATTCATCATTTCTTTTTAAAAAAAAATATTGGACATAAACTATTGGAAAGATTAAGACACATGAACTTGATACACCCTTAAAAAAAGAATTTAAAAAAAGAAACTTTTAATTATATCGAACGGCAAACATATATACTTACATGACAAGGGACAGAAGGGGCTGTGATCTATCGGCAGAATATGCTTACTCCTTCATGGCACTCGGCCCCAACTCTGATGTTTTAAATGTCCGTGTCTGCTATGCTCTAAATTTGTTTGCTTTCAATGGACTTTGAGGTTTCCTTACTGTTCGTTATCTTCATATTTCATTTCAAGATGTTAATTTTTGTTAATACACTTCTATTTGAAACCAAACCATGCATTGTTAAACATTTTTAAAAAAAACTTTCTGCAAAGTGAGAGGAAGGGACAAAGGCTAAAAATGTTATTACTTTTGTAATTGATTTATTAAATGACGTTTAACGCCACATTCGATAATTTTTCACTCGTTTAGAAACGTCACCCTATGCCAATGAAGGGCTTAAAATTTTGACCTACTCAGATTCATTGAGCAGTGAAGGTTTTTTATCCTGCAAAAGCCTACTGTAACATGGGGACACGATTTTGATCTCATCCAAAACAACCCTGAATATAACCTTTAATGTCCGACGTTTGCCGTAGAAACAGTCACTATCTATGCTACGTAATAGTTTTGAGACAGACTATGGAAAAAAAAAAATCGAACTCAGCCTCCTGCTCACGAAGAGAACACCAACCACTATGCAACCGTGACAATTTTTTTATTGAAAGTAGGACAAAAATTTGCTGAGTTCGGGATATTAAAATTGCTTTAGTACGGAAAAGGATGTTTGCATAGACAGGGAGTAGCTGATTACAGGTAAAATGTCATAAAAAATTAAAGGTCGCATATGACAGGAAGCAAAGTACAGGTGTTCACTCTGACAGGTTTGAATTCAGGTAGAATTAACAAACAGAGATGGATTAAAAAACGCCAAGCAATACAAATCTGTGAACGCCATGCGCTTGGCACTTTGAGACATTTGGATATTCCAGAGGTGGGATCAGGTACCTAGGAGGAGTGTAAATCAAACACAAACTTTTACAAAGATCCCCTGTCTACTTTTTCATACAGCCAGACGAACAATTTCCGGTTTCTTTTGCACAGGGTGTGTCATCTTTACAGTACCCGCATTGTACACATCCTCCATTATAAGCATAAGTCCCGTCATCACACACTGGTGAAAAATAATACTAAGTAATTGAGTTGATTTCCAGGGAATAAGTGATCATGCTACGCTATGCTGTGTATAAAAATATCATTCAAGATCTTAACATCAATTCTCTGTAAGGACCAAAAATGCTTGGCCACGCACTATCATGGAATTTTATTTTATCACTATAATATTAGAGAGTGCCCTATGTAAAGACTATTGGTGGGTAAATTTTGGACAGTGTCTCCTTGGTTTCCATAGCAACGACTTTGAAATATTTTGTTATGGCAAATCTGACCTGATTGTCATCACTGTCATCACATCATTGTAAAATAAATCTGTGCTTCCTTAATGTAGGAAAGTTATGAACATAACATGGGTTTCTTTTTATAGCTAAGTAATCAAAGTTTCTTTGTATCTAAATTTTATTCAATTTAACCTAAGGTTTTTGATATGATACAGATCAACTTACATGATTTTGTCATAAAAATGAATACGAAGGTGCCTCTTTCTGGATACGCATATAAATTTTTGCAGGCAATGGAACTTAGTAAAAAGATCTTTTTAGTAATATCGAGCTTAGATCTAAAAGATGCAAAAAGATTTGAGGTGGGGAAATCAGCTAAAGTCATATTCCAATCCCCTCAAATTATAACTTTTCCTAGAAATTAACCTAGAGTTATTTCCCTTTGCTGACTCTTTTGCACTGAAGATGATAAATTAAACTGGTGTAAGTTCCCTTTGTTGACTCTCCTGTATTGAAGTCTAAAGAAGTTTATAACAACATATGGCAGAAACAGACGCCAGAAAAATAAAATGAAACAATAACAGAAAAATGATGTGTTTTTCAATTTTTTAAAAATGGAATTCAAGTGTGAATGACAAATTAAGTCATCAGTCAATTAATGAAAATAAAGGAGACACTGCTTTCTCAGCATTCAACTTGATAATGATGTACGGACCTTTATAAATATTAGATTTTTAAAGTCAAATTCACTTTGCAAAATATTGAAACAAAATTTATGAAGTCTGACTTGCATTCCCATCATGTGGAATTTCATGAAAAAAATGCAAGATGAAATTGGAGGAAAACAACAAATTTTTGGTAACTTTATACAGTTTAAAATCTGATTTGGTCTAAAAAGTATTAGGGGCGGTGGCTAAAAATTAGTAATGGTCGACTTAATGGAAACAAATAAAAAAAATTTAACCTAAAAAGAAGTCATATAATTCAGATTCACTGTAAAAGAACACACCATATTTAACTGCAGATATAAATACACACCAATAAGATAAAAATAAAATATATCCATGTAAATGTATGTATTCATGATCGATGAATAATGATTTTTTTTTTAATTTGAAAAAGAAAATTAAACATAATTTAGATGTACTGATGCTTTGAAAAGAAAAAAAGAAGATGAAAAGACACACAGTGAAATAATTTTTTTAATATAACAATCGTCTGGATATGGAAAGGAATAGAAATTTTCATTTTTTAATTCCAACTTCCACAATGAATTTATCAAATCTTTTATAAAAGTGAATGATATAGTGTTGATTACTTGTATGAATATCCCTAATGCATATGATTTACACAAGAAAATTGCAAAGGCCTATAAATTAACTACAAGTTCTTTTTTAGTATCAGAGAGTATGAATTTTTATAAAAGGTTAGTGTTAGGTTATATTTTGAATTTTTCAATCGTAATACTTTGTGAATTTGTCATAGAAAAATATCTTATATAAAAAGAAGTAAGGGAGAACCCTTAGGGTATGGAGCGGAGGAAGGGGGGGGGGGGGGGGGGGGTTCCGTCCCCAAGCATCTGTGATATGAAGCCAGCTGTTTTAAGTACACATGCAGGAATTTTGAGGCAATTTATTTCAAGGTGTAAATTCTAATTACTAGCTAAGAATTATATACATTTTAATAAAAATAGATATGTTTATATACTTGTATTTGTTATCACATGCAAAATGAAGTAGATATTAAACAATTGATTTTTGATTAAACTATACATGTATGTTTTTTATTCCAGGGGAAAAGATGAAGATGATTATTTCACGTATCACTTTTCAAACCCGTTTAAAATTCCTCTTGACTGGTCAGGCACAACACCATATAAAGGTCAATCACTGATGTAAAGAGAAATCATGGAAACATCAAGCCTAGCTGTTTCTATTGTCTACAAAATTGTTATAAAATAGCTATTTTCTAAATTTTGTTTATCTCTAAATACACGTTTTGGATAATGTTTAGATGTAGATTCTTGCTTGATTAATAATTTGGAAAAAAAAAATGTTTTTAAAGTGACGATAAAATTATACATATACACAATAATATGTGTATGTTTTCTGAGTGTAAGACTGTACATTAATGGTATTATTTTTAATGGGGGTGTTAATTTATGGTCAGTCTAAATAATTCTAAATTTCTTTAACCAAATAAAATTATTATATAAAGATATGCATCTGGGAACGAGCAAAATTTAAATGGAGGAAATTAACATCAGCTAACCTGCTATTACTTACTCATGTATGAAAAAGTAATATTTTATTATTTATTTATTATTTTTTTGGTTGAAAAAAGTATCATTAGAGTTTTTATCCATTATCTTTTTCCATTTTCTATCTAGTATTTGAAAATGTGTTTACTGAAATAAGTTCCAGTGAATAGCTTATTTTCTTTAGATTTTGAGCTATCTGCCCTTGGTAAAGGACCATAGAGAAACAACAATAATTCAATTAATTTTATTTTATCTTATTTATTATATTTAATAATATATATTAATCATTCGGTTTGTCTTATTTATAAGTGAAAAAAATGTTTGGAAAAGAAATTTTATAAAACAACCAGTTTCTAGTAACATTTTGAACAAAATATTACTTGGCAAAATGATAATTTTCGAAGCTAAAAAATACTGAAAACGAAATAAAACCCCACTCTACTTTTCATAAAAGTTAACAAATATTATTATGCTGTTTTTAAAATTTCAAGTGATTTTTTCTTGAATTGCCTGCATTTCTTGAGAGACTTCTTGAAATTTAGGGTATAAATAACCATTTTCAAAATGTAATCTTTGGTCATCTTTGAGCCATTAATGGAAGAATTTGCAGTGACTTGTAGAATTTTATTATTGCGTTATATAGTGCTTCATTCGTTCTATTCATATGATGTATGAATTATCTAAAAATAATAAAGATAATTAAACCACATGAAATCAAGTATATAGCATTTTTATGCTTGAATTGAGAGTTAATCTATATTAGCCCGTTACCATGGCAACCAAGGTAGTAACCTTAATTTTGAATGTTGATTATGTCATAATGTATGGACTTTAATCACCTGAAAAAGTTTCATGAAAATCGCTCATGGTGTGTGCCACAGCCCTAAAGTAAAATTTTGGTCCTTACAAAGAATTGATGTTAAAATTGCTCCAAAAGGAGAGTACTTGATCATTCGAAGAATCAAAACAAGACATGACTTCTAGCATATCGATGACAGGTAGAGCAAAAATCTTATCTAAATACACTTACAAGAATATTTTTACTGTTTGGATTTTCTTCATAATATTCTCCAAAAAGTATTTCCATACAAAATCATTTTCGTATTCATTAATATTGACATATGTGCTATTATTATTATCTTTTGAATCCTTGTATATTTTCTCAACCTTCTGACGTTCACATACCAGCGAATAAAACGTATAAATCAAAGTTAATTACAAATATAAAATCAAATGTTTTTATCATAATATAGTATTTCTCTTTCTCTCTGAGTGTGAGCTTTGTTTTTTCTTTTCCATTCCTTGATGCTGTTTGTTTTTCCTTGTAAACATGCAGATGTTCATTGTTGTACATTTTCTTTTAATTTTGCCTTTAATTAGATACGAGGAACATATACTCTAACAAGGACATTTTAACAGCTTTATGGAAATCTGAGACATGAATTTTAAATTTTATTCAGATGACATATTTTTAAATGCTTATATTGCACTTTCCATTTCCGAAAAAAAACCTTACCAATACAATCTAAGGACACGGCACTGGGATTAGAACAGCCATAAATACATGATCCGTTAAAAGCATCACAATGTTTGTCCTCACACTTATCACTGCATGTATTAGTACATCCAAAATGATATTTACTTTTATCACAACCTACAATGAAAGACGATAGCATAAGTGCAATATGTGTGTACGTGTTTTTTTTTTCTTGAGAATTATTTTAAATTAATTTATCCAATACTATTTTTAAGGTGTTCAAGGTAACGGTATTTAAAAGACAGTAATACATTCTACAATGTTTTTCATCTTATTAAAATCTAAAAATCCGTTAAAAGACACGTTTGTTGAGCGCAACCTACCCATTTCTATTACCTCGCATACTTCAACTGATGTCTTTCCTATATTTACACCCGAACAGCTTGACGTAAATCCGTTTGGTCTTTTATTAAAGAGGGCCATTCCATAAGCTATTTTATTCACAATTATGTTCTTGAAAGGCAATGGGCAACCTGACATATGATCCTGATGGTACACTAGACTCCCCATGTCTCCAAAGAGTGGAACATGGGATACTTTTTCGTAAGTATATATGGAGTATCCAGTTGACCGGTTTTTGCTGAAATAGAGAGAATTACTATCATTATATCTAACAATGCAACCCTTAGATTTAATTTTGCTAAATCCTGACGAAGTATAGTGTAATGAAATTGAATAATCAAAGTGGATTGAAAGGCGCCTGAATCATTCAATCGAATCATTTTATATTTAGCCAATCAATGTTTGCATTTCAGCATATCAGAGTGTCGGGAAACAACCGAATTGTTAGTTAGACCACTCAGCTCAGGGATCTAGTTCCTTAGTGACTTGATGACTTTAGATTGTGTCTTGATGACTTTAGATTGCGTCTTGGTGACTTTAGTTTATGTCTTTGTGACTTTAAATAATAGAGGTGTCTCAGTGACTTTTTAGGGTGTGTTTTAGGGTACTTGCAGACTGTGTCGGGAAACAACAGCATTGTTGGTTAAACCACTCAGCCTGCAGCTACAGGGAAAATGTTATAGATTTGATCACTGGTGATTCATTTGTTATAGTTCGTCTTCATTTAGTTCACTAATCATTATCCAGATAGGACCTAGGAAAAAGTATATATAGTGAATTTCAGTCAGTTGTTCTTTTAGTATCATTAATATTATTGAAGTTTGTTTTGATTTTATATTATAAGCGTAATTCTTAGGAAGGAAACCTAAGCAAACCCAATTATTAATCATTTATATATAGTAAAAACGTTACAATAGGTAGTTGATACACTATCATCTCTGTTAATTCTTTTATGCAATTGGTGCCAAGAACTTAAATGTGTTCTCTTGTATTAATTGCAAAGCAGAATAAAGAAACATACCTGGGGTCATTATTTTTTTTTTTTTAATTTTAGATGTCCTGTATCGATTTTACATCGAGAACTCTGTAGAAATCAAAATCTGTTAAGACACTTTATTTGAATAACGAAAATGTGTCCGCCAATCTTTTCATAATTGTAAAGATTTCTTGCAAAGAAATCTTTTATACGATTGTCATCTTTGACGACCTTGAGAATTTGAATATTTTTAGCTGATCCTTATCCCTAATTAACAAAAAATAATGAAAAAAAAAAAAAAAAAACTCACGAAATAAATATAAATATGGATCTAATTGTGTTTTTCTTTTCATTCTTTATTTTCAAAAAACAACAGGAATTGCAATAATGAGGCATATTGGATTGGATAGATTATATTACAGATGTATCATAATATACATATCAACGTAAACATGCATCATTAATTGTTAAAATTATAAAAAGAACATTTTCTTTATCTGTAGAAAAAAACACAAATGTTTGTTAGAATTCATATTCGATCTTTAGAGAATAAGTATCGCTGCCAGTGGGGCACATCCTTCATCTTACAAAGTCCGTAATAAGTACTCCCATATGGCAGCACTACTGAAGGACAAACCCCTTCAAATAGTCAGACTATAATTATTATTAAAAAGCTGTAGATATATCATTAAACCATTTAAATGTTAAGTTGACATCTAATCTAATTTTGTAAACCTCATATTGATACATAAAATTTGTCTTTACATAATATATAATATCATTTTTATGTTTTCTTCTTCGCTTTCATATCTTAGCTTCATTTTTATCTTATATAAAAAAGTGTTATATAAGATAATAAATAATTGAGTGAAAAAATAGTTTTGTGTTCTTCATAAAAAATCCCAATACAATATTTTTCCATTTTATATTTAAATTCAGACAATTTTCTAGGTTAGCCCAAACCAGTTGTACATTTCTACATTCAAAAATTAGATCTTTTATATCTTCAAGTGTTTCACAAAACGCATATCTATTTAATACATTCCTATTCCATTTGTGAACAGATTTGTTATTATAAAGTAGATTTTGCAAGAGCTTATAATTAAATTTTGCAAATTGTTTATCTTTGATTTTAGTAATTTTGGATTTATAGATATGTGTTTTGTTTTCTACAAAGTTGAAATTAAAGCTTCTCGACCAAAATTTCTCAGAGTAGGTTTTAGAAAAGTTTTTTTGATAAAAATACCATAAATTGTTTTGCTACTTATCGAGTTTATCGGCCTTTGTTTATTTTCTAGTAAAATCATTGTTTGATTTCTAATGTTTATTAATGCTCCTTTTGAAACATCGTTATATTATTGTATAGGTTTTATAACTTTTTTAAGTATTGTATTCACAGATAAAGTTTGACTTGTTTTCAAGAATATCATAAAAATAATTGTTGTCATGGAAATTTCCGTTTTCATCAATCAGGTCTTTAATAAATAAAATTCCACTTTTTATTTAATCTGTGTAAAAAAGTATTTTATCTTTAAAACCAACCAGGTTGTTTAACCAAATAGGTAGAGACAACATTTCAACATCGATCATCTCCCTTATATTGTGAATTTTATTTTTACAATGTTTAGTGTACCAAGCATATCACAATAGAAAAGTGGTAATGACTTAAATATTTGTTTTATTTCATCAGTACTGGTTGTATTTGTCTTAATAAGATACTCTGTTGAAACGAATTTTCTCGCAATATATGTTGGGAAGAAGGAATTTAAAGATGATTGTTTTTTATTTAAAATTTGTGTTACCCATGCGGCCCTGAGCGCTTTCAATTTATAATCAAAGTCAACAATTCCTATCCCTCCCTCATTCCGTTTTCCTTTTAAATTATTTCTTTTTATCCGTTATCTCTTTCCCCCATAGAAAATTGAACATGTTTTCCTTATTCCTTTAATGGTTTCGTTTCTAGGATATTGCAAAATAGTTGCACTTTAGTATATTTGTGTTAATGCTAAAGTATTAATGACAGTACATTTCCCGTATATAATTAACTTTCTGGTTAAAATATAGAAAATTACTAAAATCTTTTCTCCTGCTGAATTGTGTAGTATTTTTGGACATTATTTCTACAATAAATAAAAAGAGCAGTGCTGAGATTTGAAACCTTGTCGAATGTCTTTTGTCATTTTACAAGTTCTAGATATCCACTTGTTATTCTTTATACGAAATATTCAGGCTTTGGATATAGAATTTTCATCCATCTTATGAATTGTTCTCCAAAATTAAAATAAATCTCGGGTACTGAGCATAATGTTCCATTCTTCAGAATCGAAAGCTTTTTGAAAATCAAGAAGTTAAATTGTTCCTTTCTCTTGCTCAATATCACATTATTCAAATATATCAGTAAAAGTCTTGCAATTTAACCAATATATAATATATACATTTGTGGTATCTCTCTATTATATAAACATGCAGAGAGCAAATATCTTCATACCTGTATGAAGTTTTTCGAAGGTCATAGGTCATTACGTGACCTAATCACACAGCGCAGTAATATCTACATAAAAAGACTTACTCCACTAAGCAATATAGCATGTTTTTCATGCATAAAAATGTACAAAATACGCAAGTAAAATAATAATCATTTTATTTACAATGTAAACGAGTATTTAATACAGTTTTTGATCGGTTTTACATAGAGAATATAAAACTACATGTTATAAGTTCCATGTCTGAGCTGCATAGTCTCAACGTTTACCCTTATTTTTCTCGCAGACCTCTGAATGCTATAATTTTTTTTCATTAAACTTTACTCACAATAAATTTTAAAATCTGTTGAAAAACATCAATGTAATGCAATCACGCCACAAACAGCTGAAAAACACTGCACTTTGGAAGTTCGGTAGGCACACCTCCATCATCGAGATCGTTGTCTTAACAATGTAAGCTGTCGCCAATGTCTCCATGTCAACATCATAAATTAATAAATATGCCTGACTGAAATGTAGATTTTATGTTTTTGATCAAATTCTGTACTTGAGTTCAAGTTATCTGGTCCGGACAAGTGTCTCCATCCATCCCTTTCCGACCGAAATTCCTCCAACTTTTTATTATCAAACATCGGACGCGTTTCTTGTGTTTTTTAAACATCGAATATGGGTTCTCATGAATACAAAAATTCCCACACACCAATATGCTCACTATAATTGATCACAAGTAGCCTTTCACAGAATATTCCCTTCAAAACAGAATCCTTTGCCAGATGAATTTGAAGCGTAACCGCTTTTCAAGCCGATTTACACCTAGCGTAATTTGTCAAAATCTACGACGTACAGTTAGTGCAATATTTATATTCGATTACATTCGATTGTCCGTCTCAAATGTATATATAAGTAATAAATAACAAATTTAAAAACTTCAATGGGAATTGAAGTGGGTCGGTACGTGATCAAATCTTCTGAGAAGGCCTTCGGCCTTCACAGGATTTGATCACGTGACCGACCCACTTCAATTCCCATTGAAGTTTTTAAACTTGTTTTTTATTTCTTAAGTGTAATCACAATTTGTTAAACTAATAGGTCTTTAATTTCTCAGATAATTCTTTTCTCCTTTTTTATGTATCAGAAAAATAATTGATATTTTTTGCGAAAAAGTCAATTCCTCATTTTTAAATGTCTCAGTTAATAATTCATAAAAATATTCTTTAATGTCGTTTCATTTTTTTTTTTTTTTTTTTTTTTTTTTTTTTATAGAATTCGACAGGTAACCCCTCAGAACCAGGGCATTTGATGAGATCGATTTTTAAAAAATGGCATAAATTATTTTTCATTTCCTCCTAGCAAGTTATTTCAAAGTTGCTATGCTTGTAAAAAAGTGTTATTCAGATATATTACAGTATAAGCTGGTCATATATGGAGGGACTTTATTCACTGTTCGTTATCTTACCTTGTCATTTGAAATTTGCTCATTACCTCCGTAAACCTTGCAATCAAATTATTTATTTCTGTGTTACCAGGAAAATTGAAAAAACCAGCACGCAGGCCCTTTTAGATAAAATTGCAACATTGAAATTTATATCAAACTTTAATACTGAAGGTCTATTTGCAAAGATCGCGTGATTTCCACCTTAGGTGACTGGTTTAAACATAAAATTCATTCATCCTAAATATACTTTTTTATCAGTATCATATCTGCCAATCACTATTAAAGATTTACATTGAAACACCAAGCGTTATAAAGAATGAATTCTTATCATAACAAATCACCAACATCTCTATTATAATGGTGCATTGACTTATCCTTCGTAGAATATCACAGATATAGTTAAGACATGAAGCTCAAAAGAAAATTTTTATTTTATACTAAAATGTCGCTTTTAATAGATACGTGAAAAGGTATTTTAACAACTTAATTACATATCCTTTTAAATTTTCTGATAATTTAGTATAGTTAACACACAGTACTTGATTTTAAGCTAAGGAAAGTCTAATATAGTCGTTAAGTATGATTTTATTTTTTTTTTCAATTCTACCTTTTAAATGTAAGTAATGAATATGTAGCTTCTTTTAGAAGGAGAGCATAGCAACAACTATATACGTTCAGACACATGTATATTACAACAGAAAAGGTTTTTATTAAAGCTAAGGAATACTTGCTGTAAGAACGCAGATAGATCTCTAAATATACTATACTATATTTCCTGTTTAACCATACTTTCCACCAAACTGATTTATAATTATTAATATCGAAAGCAGCAATGGCACATGTAGTAAGATAAGTCTGAAGAGTACTACCATCTACCACTTTGTCAGGAGTCAAGCTGCTGTAATGAGGAGCAATATTCCAAAAGGCGGTTCATTGTAGATTATGCTCAGGTGTATGTGCCAGATTAACTGTATAATGATTTTGTTTTCAAATATTTCATTTTAAATCACTTACGACCAACAATCCACTATTCAGTATTTATGGCGACGAGTATCAAAGATTTAGTGTTCATAGTTTGCAAAAACTGACAATCTTTCTACTATTTTATAAGAGAAGATAGAGAGTGAGAGACTTACTAAAACCCGAGATCTTTGATACAGAGTGTATCAGAAAAAATAGTAAAATTGCATCCAACCTTATATCTGTATATTTTAGATGTTTGGCGTCATTCATCTTCCTGGTTGACTGGATGAAGTGATTTATACTCTCTACTGACCTGTTTGATAGGTAAGTTATGGGGCACACAGCAAAAGCTATATAAATCTATGTACAGTATATGTATAATATGTAGCCAGACTTAAAGCCTTTAAAGATATTCAAGATTTACATTAAAAAAAATTCCCCAAACGTGTTTGAAAAGAGGAAATACGACATTTTTAATCTGAAGAACAATTTCGAGGGAAGTTAAATATATGCAGAACTGTAGAAATCTACTGAGAACAGTCCAAATGCTTTAAACACATTGAAAATATTATTTTGAAAAAAAAAAAAATCAATTTTTCTATATACTTACGGTATTTTCCTTTTCTGTATACATTTGAAATTAAGAATTGGCAATTCCTTTTACAGAGATGATGTTCTTTGTTTGATACCCTTTGTAAAGATACTTTCATATTTCAAGAACAAGGTTCGGTAGAGAGATTTAGAGAGGGAGGAAAGAGAGGGGGAGATTAACCGACATGAAAGACTTCACAAATATAAGCAATTGCAATGCAGTGTTCAATATACGTCAATGTCATTAAATAAACACGGTGTGTTTTATCTTCCGTGTCCTGTCGAAAATGTTTTTGGAATGTGGCATTTAATGAGTGTTGTGAGATAAGGTGCAGGTGGTATAGATTGCGATTTAATAAAATCAATAAAATCTAATTGATATAGCTCTTGATGACAGAATTGAGGGTTAAGAAATGGCAAACCTATCCGTATATATCATAAATAATTTAATATATTAAGATATCAATATGTTTGAAGGTTTAAACGAAAAGACATTAAAATAAATATTATTGTAGGTCTTATATGTAATCTATTAATGTCTTAAATGTAGAATTTTCATAACTTAAATATTTTATATTTTCGACAAAATTAATTTTTACAAAGCACATCTAGTAAAGTTGAAGTTAAAACACGTCAGGTTGTTAATTTCATACAACAAAAAAGTAATTTTTTTTAAAGATTTCTTTTAAAGAAGAACAACGACACTTTTTTTAATATATTTATGCAATTGGAAGTTTGCCTTTAGTAAAGAAATTGAGAACACCAATATCGCAGTTTATCATTCTCCATAGCCGACATTATGTAAGAACGTTTTTTGTTTTATTATTTTTTCCATTTTTTTTCCTTTATAGCCTTCCTTACTAACTTATTCATTCAATTATTTGATCAATAATTTTGAAGAGCATCACCCTTTCAATTACTTTGATAAAGCAAAAAAATATATATATCTTTGGTATATCTGTTTAACATATTTAAATGATAAAAAATAAGGGGATTGCACATGAGTGGTTTATCTTAGATATGTTTTGGTAGAAGACGATCAATACATTTGCATTCTTTGAGTGATTTCCAATAAGACATTTTATACATTTGGATATGCATCAGATAATTAAAAAAAATCAATAGTCCACGAGAATGATATTTTTAATGAAATATTTAAACATTTATTTTTATTCACACATTCTCCAGATCAAGTATCATAGCTTACTTTCAATATTTATATTTTTATCTATTCCAACAGATTTGTCTATTGAATTAGACATTTTTATATATAGCAGTATAATATCGGAGAATCAAAATCTTACAAAAAATATATTTTATGTATATTTTGTCTTTTCTCAGATTTCTGGCGGACGTTATGAGGTGAATGTGGAAATGTGGTTTTTAGATGAAACAATGAATATTTTTGGCTCTCGCAGCGATGTTAAGGCTTACTACGAGGAAATCAACGGAATATGAACGTGCATAAATACATACCTTTTTAAACCGAATTTATTTTTGTAAAGCTACTAGATCATCACATGAATTTAATATTAATTGAAATGACATTGTATACCCTGCTCTGTATTGAATTTGGTTTGGTCATGTTATTTGACAGGCACGTGATAAATGTATTTAATGTGTTCTGTATGTAGGTCATGAACAAATTTCAATATCGCAAGGGCATACCCTAGTTCAAATTAAAAATTTAAGCAATAAGTTGTTTCTACATATCTTGTAGTTGATGGAAAGTGCTGCTGTTTTAAATAGAATTCGTAATTTATTACTTTAAATTTCAAATTATTTAGCTCTAGTCGAAATATGTGTGACCTTTATCAACTATTTTATGTATTTATTAAGTTATACACTCGATTTCAGGAAAGCAGCAGCACTTTTCAAGTTAAGGAATGTGTTCGTTATGTATATCTAAGAAATGGTCAAGGTCTGTAAACCGTATGCCCTTGCGAAAACGCGATTTCATGGGGCACCTCGGCGTGAAACATGCAAATCCTGTACAAAAAAACACGGAAAAATTAATTCAATACATTCTCTAGATAGTTTTTAAATGATGGCACTAAACAAAGGTTTTAGATTTGTATTAATAGTCGAAGTAACATTTGCAAATAATATTCTCTTTAATAATGAAATGCATTTTTCACTGAGAAAATATTACTTGATCCGCCTCTCACTGCACATAAAATGTGTCAAATTTTACCGTGATGACGTCATGTCGACAAGTGCATTGCGATCACTGACTTGTTTATATCTTACTGTTTGGGATTTAGCTAGAGAAAAAAATGAATAAGAGTGTTAAGTTTTGATGTAGTTCATTACTCATAAGCAGTTTAAAATCGCAAATTATTTCATTTTCTTATATTGTGAGGAATTGCTATTTTTGTGTGATGTCACAGTAAGCATTTCCCGTGTAATTAGGCCCCGCCCCCTTTATGCAGCCTTAACAGAGCTGCGCTGTTTATCTTGCATGTAGCCAAATACTTATAATTCATGCATCAGAATAGCATCATAACAGTAGATAACTTGTAGGGGTAAGACATCGGGTAGTTCAGCTTCACTTGAAAGTCAGAGATCCATAAATTATTACTTGAAGTGAATTGTTGTTGTACAGCGGCTACAACATCAGTTTCCGTAGAGACTGTACCAAAGACAACCATATTGGGCAGTTATTGCAGGTAATTATTCAATCTCGAGATATGAAATTTATATCCAAATATCAACAGTTTAATTACTGCAGCTAGTATCTAGTGCTTAAGAAAGCATAACTTAATCATAAGCACAATGTACAGATCCCCGCGGCAAGAGGTAAATGTATGTTCAAGCTTATTTTGAGTGTAACGTATATAACTTTTAAATCAAAGCAGGCTAAAGACAAATTTGCATTACAAAGATTTCAGAAACTTCGTTTAATGTAATCATTTTGCAATTTCTATGGTCGTTATAACGGTCCTGTTTGCAAAGACATCCTATCGTTGGGTTGCGTTTTGTCTAACATTTTATATTGAATTTGACAACGGGCTAGGATCTTCACCTGATAAATAAATAGTTTTTAAGGATGGTCGTGACTGCTTGGTAGGGGATGTTTTCTACTCCTTAGCACGTAATTCTACCCTAAGGTCCGTGTTTTTACCTTGTTAATTACTCGTATTCTTTACTAGATTTATGAGATAAATCGCTGTTCGCCACTTTTTAACTTTATTTTCTTTTTCTATACTTATATATTTCATTAAATTCATTACATAGAAGGCATTGATACTAGTATGAACAACTTTGGAAACTAAAGTCCCAAATTTTAATAAACCAAAAAATTAATATCTGTTAGGGAATGAAACTAAAGCTGTCAAATCCCTATACCTGGATCATTGTTAATAAAGTATACCTATGCTTTCATGCATTTATTTCATATTGGAAGATCTATGAGATATTTATTGCACCCTGAGTATGTAAGTTGATAAATCAACATTTGCAAGTTATGCTCGCAACTCATTGAGATAACCTGCATATTTCCCCTTCTAATTAACGATTTTGTGTCAGAGAATTAATATACTTATTGCTTAATACCAACTAACTATGAATAAAAACAGAATAATTCCAAATTTATATACATTTTTTTTTAAATCCGCACATCACTTTACTGATGGTAGAGGTACCCCTGCAGTCAGTTATCAAAGAATTGTTAACTATCACCTACGTAATTCCAATAGACCGAATGAAAGTTGGAAAACTAGTAAAATTATATACAAAACTTTTCATTACTAATGGGAATAATATTGCGCATCATTATCTTCACGTTGGGTGCAAGTTCAACATATGTCACAGACAACTGTTTTAGGTTAAAGGAGGTAGTGTTTGTGAATCTTTGTACTAATAGAATACAGCATAACGCATATTTATATGTAAGAAACAATCCATGGCAATTTAACATTGGCTTATCAAAAACAAAGACATCTCATTTACTGAGCAGTAACCATTGAGGGGAAATTTGACTGATTTGTTTCTATAATTTTCTAAGTCGCAACAAAAAAAAAAAAGAAAAACAAACAAAAAGAAACAAAACAAAAAAAAAACTAATAAACACAAAAGCAGAAACAAAAAAACCCTTCTAAAAATGTGTGCAGTTCGGATTGTGCCCTCTTACAAAAACATTAAGGATATTTCTTTCTTTAGTTAGTTTTTATTTTATTTTTTATCTTTTTTGAATGCATGCAAGATATTGAAGATTCTGTGTTTTTTAAACAATTAATTATTATCGTATCTGTTTGTCTTAGGTATTATTTTATTTTAAAATTGTACGAAATTATACAAAATTCTGATTGATCTTATACCGCTAATAAAACCAGTGATCATATTCTCCGCTACTATATTTACTGCATTACGCAGGTAGGTTGTCTTCCCATCGAATGTCACAGTGCACTCTGTGTCTTCAGCTCTCTGAACTACCTACATGTATATATGACTTTATGACGTCATAATAGAAAATGACGTCAAGACACTGCTAACTGGAGCTGTTGTGACGTGAAAGATGTCATAAATTTTACATCTTCTTTAGAAAAAAAGGGTTGCGTAATTATTCTTGATTGAAATTGAGCGTGTTTAAAATGCTAACAAAAAATACACTTTTGAAATGTACCTGTGGTTTGAGGTAGAATTTATTGTGTGTGTATGTATTAAAGAGTTTGGCGCAGGAGATTTATGAGGATTAATCTATCTTTTGTGAAAATCTTAATGATAAGTTTGTTCTCTGACTGAATCTTGCTTGGGAAAAATGAATACATATTACTGTATTGTGTTGATAATCTCCCAAATGTGATGGTAGGTTAAACTTCTCCTTATATATTTTGTAACCAAGTAACACCATGTCTTTTCCCAAGCACATCTCGGGTACATAAGAATACGACAAGTTTATTTTATATAACAGAAAGTTAAAACTAATTGTGGTGGTCTGTTGCACCGAAGCGATTTACATGACACACGTCAAAAAAATTATATATGACCGTCACTTGTTCAACAATCTTTTGATACCATAACAAATATGTTAATATATAGCCGAGAAAACCCTCTCTATAATTTGGTTGTACCTGAGTACATAGCTTACAAATTAAAACCAAAACCCATCTAGTCATGCAATATTATATTTTGAACACATTTTAAAGTTTCGAGAAGCCTTAACATAGTTTTTTGATCGGGGAAGAGGGGTATTAGAAATATGATTTATTTTTATAACTCTCGAGAAGATTTTATGAAAACATGTATGTGTTCCTTACGGGGAATGTAGTCTAAAATACATATGCGTGCAAATAAACAATCGTTCTACAGAGGATGCTTGCTCCTCCTAGGCACCTGATCCCACCTCTGGAATTTTCAGGGGATTGTGTTTTGTGCCCTCCTCACAATTGTGTATTGTTTATGGATTTCTTTTTTTTTTTTTTAGATCGGTCAATGTTTGCTATCTTCACATATTTTTTTTTATCTGTAGAACGTCTGCTTTAAGAAAAAATACTATAAATTACATGTTATAGGGGGTAGGGATAGGGGACTTGTTTCATTTTAAAATCATTTTGGGCTCAGTCTGTTTGATTTTCAGACCTCAAAATTAGAATGATTAAATATTGATAATCAGCCGGACGTCGGTCAAGATCAAGAAATTTCCAGTATGGGAAATGACGAGATAGAAAACATGACTTGCACAAATTCAATGCTAAAGTATTGAAACCGAATACATAAACATGCATTTCCTTTTTGGAAAAAAGTTTATCGAACCTAACCAGAATGGAACAGAATCATATCTGTATTTCTTTCAACAATCAGTCCTCTGCTCAATTTTTAAATAGGATTTATTAATGAATTGAAAAAAGGAAAGAAAATTGTATATTTCTTTTTTAATTAATTAAACGTATTTTTTTTATTTTGTATATTTATCCTCTCTGTCACTTAATAAAACACATGCACCCCATTGCTCAATGTATATAACTATTTCCCTCGCAGCTAGGTTAAGGACGTCCATGAAATATACACCTTATTATATTCAGGGAAAATGAATACAATTTTAATATTATTTTAACAGCATTAGTTTTCATAAATGCGAATTGTGGTGCTTGCACTTGTATATATCGGGTCTCTGCTGAGTTCGGCCAAAGCGACATCGCTTACATCAGCTGTTTATATCCTGACAGGATTAAAATTAGAACATTCATGTACTGTTACAAAGATCGTAAAAGTTCTACGATATACGGGCATATTTTTGCTATAAAATTTATTCTGTTTTCTTTGAAACAAATTCCTTCAACGAAAAGTGCTGGGATCAACTTCCTCATGCTCGGGAATTGTTTAAAATTAAGCCGTCTTTCCATAAACTCTAGACAAAAATGTAATACGCATTGAAATAATGTTACATTACGGAATAAATAAACAATGCACAACCAGCTCCCAGCATTTTTAAGAATAGTAGGAATAATACCTACACGTGTTTAAAAATCAGTATTCATAGTGAAGCGGATATCGTTGAACTTTTGATATTTTCGAGGGACTGAACCTGTTATTCTAGCACGTTACTGTACAAATGTGCGCCCTACGAATTTATATAAAGTCTACACATTATCAATTTAGTTTGACAATTAAATGTGGATTAATATATTTCAGAATATGTCTCTCTTTTGGTCTTTATAATATTTATTAGAAACGAACGTATTTAGTGTGTTTTAAAAAGAACATATAGTATTTATTCATTGAGATTCAGTTGTATTGTTTTAATGTGACGTCATAATAGCTTTCCCGAACCTCTGCATAGGCTGACGTATATATGGGAGTCCTAGCTGCGCTGTAATCAATGTCTGTGATTTTTTAAAACAAACCATAATTCCACCGTTATAAAAAAAATCATTTATTTATATGAAAATCAAAACACAAAAAAATGTCCTCTTGCCAAAACTATTCTTCCTCATTTATAATAATGTGTGGAGTATAATACGTGTATATTTCATGCGATTCAATTTATTTCAATCCAGAGTTTATTTGGAGTAAACAGAAGAAATTAAAAAGAAAAAGGTTTCAGTGAATACTAAAAGAATAAAGATAAAGTTCATCTTACATCATTATTTGAGGAATACATTTCATTTTCATTATCAATCAGGATATAGATACAGTTATTAACATTTATCAGAACTCCAACGGGTTTGGCCAGTGTGTAAAATTGTCTAATTAATATCAGATAAGGAAAAGTGTTTTTATATGACCTCATTAAATTCAGAATTTCCATAAGTATGTATTTCTTGGTAGACTGATTCTCTGTTAGTGGAATTAATGGATGTGTAATGGTGATCTTCTTTTCCGCCTGTTAACTCGTCATACTTCTCCTCTGTATCCTTGCTAGACAGATGGTCAGTATTGCTGTGTTCTCTTGCGTTCTGTTGCAGACATCTTGTTCTTTTGAGATATATAACTATAGTCAGTGCACTGAGAAGTATTACTCCAAGAAGCGTTGAAATGACGGAGATGACGACCAAGGACGTTTTAGAAAACTCTTCTGAAAAAACAATGGTTTGTACCAAAAATGTAGATTACATTCCTCATTCATTTTCTTCAATGTTGTCATTTCGAAGAAACATTTCTTTTTTATATATTTTATATGCAATTCAAGAGAAACGTTGGTTGTACAGTGTTAGTGAGTTTTTTTTGAACAAAATAAAATCCGATACCAATATGTCTCCTTTGGACATTAAGACAAATATATTCACTTACTATCTCCTTAATGTTGGGTGTTAAAAAGTATTTTAAAAACGATTAATTAAATTATAGAAGTACTTACCACCTGTTCTTGATTCCCTTGTAGTATAAACTAAAAAGCAAGTGATAATCACTTCTTATTTAACAAGATATAATTTTATTTAATATTCTCGACTATTAAAGTTTTCAGATACCATTCTTTTCATTTTAAGCAAGTTTCAGTCAATACTCAGTTCGATGAAACACGTTTTGATTTTTTAAAGCATTGTTTTTCGACATTCTCTTTCGTGAAGCCTTATTCTCTTCCCCCTTTTTTTCTTTTTATTTCTGTTGTCTAAACAGACACTTTTGATTTGAGTAATTATATATTCTAATTATAAGACAATTATAAAATCATTTCATATGCAAGACAGCATAAAAATTAACAAACACTTATGTTCTCATGATAATGTATATATTTCAATATCTTTACCAAATAAAAAAAAAACAATTTTTTCTCTCGTCATTTAATATCACTCAAGAATTCTGATAAATAAAAAAAAATTAATCTTGCCATTGCACATAGGCCCCTGCCAGTCCTGTAAGCAGCCTTTAGTGCAGGTTCCTTTCTTCTTATCACAAATTCCTTGGATGCAATTTCCACATTGCAAATTGCAGCTTTCGTCATATAATCCATTAGCACATTCTAAGTTGGAATTTTAGGATAAAGGCCAAAAAAATGAAAACATTAAAAAAAAAAAAATAAATGAAGACTTGTCTAATATGATCCAGAAGATCGTAGGACGATTCAGAGCTTAAATTGTCAAAAATAGGTCGTCCTAGATTGTGACGTAAGAAACGATGAGCAGTCTTTAACTAGATATCATAAAAAGACAAAGACCTGTCTGATGTTCAAATGAACATAATATTGAAAATTATGAATTTGTAGGGAAACCTGTATCTGCTTTACAAATTGCATGCTACTTGTCGTAATTTTTACGTCTTCATGTAAACAATTGTCTGTCAGATCGATAAGGTCGTAACATAATCATAAATATAGAGTACAAAACAAATGTTCCCATCTTAAAGAATCCTACGAAATATTTCAAAAAAGAACACAACTATCCACAAACTTCCGGAAAAATATATGCTAAGAGAGAAACTGGAGTGTCTAAATCAGCTTAGATCTATGTTTATTCAAATGCTAAGAGTGTACGGAATACTTAGGTATTGGAAAGATGGAGAAAATGTGGGAGTATGAAATAAATTGTGCAATTCTATTTCTTATGTTACAATTTTACTGAATTTGTTTAAGTTACGCCACCACCTTTCCTCTTTTCTCGATTTGCTTCGTTTAACCTCTGGTCTCTTCTTTTAATATGCTTCTGACGCCTATAGTTTTAGTCTACATGTATACCTGAGGTGTTTATAATTTTTTGTCTAAATTTCTAAATTAATGAGTATTCCTTTTATATTAGGTTAAAACATTTCAGACGTATTTACCTTGGCATAGTACCCGTCAATACATGGAGTTTCGCGCCATTTTGGCCTCTATCTATTATTTTACCAGTTTATTACCGAAAATTATAAGAAAAAAATTTAAACAGATTTTTCATTCGTCTTGATCTCCAGAAAATGTAAACAATGCATTCTGATTTTAAACTATGCAATTTCATCAATATTTTCAATCCTTGTCTGAACGATAAAAGCAATCCGTAAGAGTTCTAGTGGGATTATTTCCAGTGATATTTTCCCTAAAACACGGGAAAAACTTTAATTTCTGTAGGTACTGATGTTTTAAAATTTAACGGTTGTCCGGCATGGTTTCAACTTTCGCTGGAAGGAAAGCCAAAAAATCGTATGGTATTCATGATATAATAGTCTAAGAAATATAATTTGTGTGGAGGGAGGGAGGGGGGTGGGGGACTCCTAACAAGTCCGGGGGTGTATATCGGCGAAAGGCTGGGGTTGCAGAATTGTTTGAATGTTGAAAACAAAGAAATAATCAAGGAAAAGAAACATGGAATTTAATTTTTTTTTAATCAAATTTCAATTTTTTTAGCCTTTTTTTTTTGTCCCTTCGAAAATGTTTCACTCGAATTAGAACATCGCCAATTGCCGGAAAAGACTGCTCACGTTCTTTGAGCAATTATGGCTCTTATTTCTGCAGGAAACGACTGTGACATGTAACCTCTGCATATTTATATAGACCCTGAAACATGCAACTACCCCAAAAAAACGTGTGCTTTTCGTTTCGTGCAAACCGTGTGGCGTTTCGTGAAAACCGTGCAGCGATTCGTGCAAACCGTGTCGCGTTTCGTGTAAACCGTGCAGCGTTTCGTGTAAGCTCCAAAGCGTTTCGTGCAAACCGTGTAGCGAGCGTGCGAGAAGCGTGTGAGAAACGTGCGACTTTCGTGTAAGAGCCGTGTGAGAAACGTGCGACTTTCGTGTAAGAGCCGTGTGAGAAACGTGTAGGATTCATTCGGAACTCCTCTTATTTTAAATATGGCTATTGATGGATCAACATGTCATTCTGTGTTGTTTGTAACTAATATTATTTGAATATATTATACCGGTGGTATTTTAAGAGAGAAAGAACTACGGAAACAAAATGAAATTACTCGGTAATGTATTACATATTTGTTTGATTTCCTTTCTTTTTTTATTTAAATAAAGAAGGAAAGAAAATATGTTCAAAGTAATTAATTATATGCACATCAAGTTTAAGGTATTTGATTCAGTACATTTTTTAAAGGGAGCAATACTGAACATTGTCTTTAAAAAATCATCAATAATCCTGTCTTGTCCTTTTCATTCATTTATTTGAATCTCTTCACCATTTTACAGTTGTGGTATATAGATATTACAAAAACATATGGGTGATTAATGCAAAATAATAAAGAGATAAAGCAGGCGTGAAATATAAAATACACATGTACTAAGTTTAGTGCGTTGCTATAAATGTGAAGTATGGGAATTCTAAGCCGGGGAGCACAATTAATTCTCTTTTTTTTTCTTTATAAACGAACATAATTTTCTTATATTACAAGATTGTGATACAAATATTTTTTAAACGATGAGTCATTTATAGTCTTTATATGCACAAAATTGGTTGAATGATAATTGTCTTATAATTGTTTCATTAAATATATATATATATATATATATATATATATATATATATATATATATATATATATATATATATATATATATATATATATATATATATATATAGATAGATAGATAGATAGATAGATAGATAGATAGATAGATAGATAGATAGATATATTGTTGTGATTCTGTTTATTTTGGATATTGTTTTTGGGTCTTAGAATCTCTCTGGTCACTGGATAAAATGATTGTCAGCTCCGGGATCGTTGTGCGCTTTTTGCCTGTGAGAGATTTTTAGACACAGGGGAACAATTCTTACAATACCCTGGTCTTGACCAGATTGACCCAAGTTAGTTGGGTTATTAATGGTCCTTTATTTCTCAAAATGACGCTCCAGTTTAAATCTACTCTTCCTAGGATATGTTCCCTTCCTGTCCATAGCGCATCACAGGTTATGGGGAGTGGCCCTAGCTATTACCCAACCTGTATAAATGCAACCAGAAAGAGACAAAATCCACCAGACCACCGTTTATTAAATTAATACATACATTCTAATTATTTACAATTACTAAAGATACACAATACACAATATAACAAACATTATAATAAATACGAAACATTACTATCAGATTATAAAATATATTAACCTGTAAATACATTAAGCCATCTGAAAATTTTACCCATTTTTACAAAAATCTCGCAAGTCTACAAAATATCTTACCTGTATAAATGCAACCAGAGAGAGACAAAATCCAGCAGACCACCGACTGGCTATGTCTCACTGCGCTACATGTATACCCCCGTACATGCCTTGCATATTTGCGTATTTCTTCAAAATTTGCACTAATGACTTTTAATTTTGCTCTGAATTTAAATTAATATTATCCGTCCTTAAATCCTCTTTTTATCTTTGATTGCCCTTCAAAATTCTTGTTGAACTTTTTGCATAATCTTGACTTTTTATTTACCGTAGATAATTTATTCAGATGCATGACCTCTGCTCCCTTGCATCAACCTCTTTGATTGGTTAGACCTTTATTCTTGACCAAACCAGCATCTTATAAACAAGTTCTTAATCTACAAACAAATAGCAACCTTCATGGAACTAATTATCAGCGGTGAAAAGTTCATCCTGCATTCATGCCGAGCATCTGTTTTCTTCTATTTTTATCCTGCGTGATCGTCTAAACATTACTACATTTCCTACTTTACCCTCGAGATTCATAAATTCCACAATTTTCTATTTTTATGCAATTTTTGTTAAGATAATGGAATCATAATTCACATGAATCGGCAAATACAAGGTTAAATATTTCCTGGGGGGGGGGGGGGTGTTCAAATGTAAACACAAGCTTTGAGTTTTTGTTATTAACATGTTTTGTTTTTTTATATATAATTTTCATTTTAAAAAAAATATTTATTTTTTCGGGGTGCGCCTGACGCACCCCTTAAAAATGTATTGGAATCTTCTTTACACTTTCAACACTCTTCTCACGACTGTGATCAAGGTCATTTAGATGGTACAATGTACAGGTAGGCGAACACGAGTTATCGTTCATAGTACGAGTTATCGTTCATTATGTAGTAGATCTATTCACTCGTACGTGGAATATTCGACATGTGTTAAAATACATATACGGAAATAAATGAAATATTCTTAATTATGTTCCCCAAACGAAGTTTGGGAACATATTGTTTTTACTCTCTTTCTTCTTCTTATTATTATTATTCTTTTTTTTCTTATTTCTTCTCCGGTACTTTTTTGTCCGCGAGTGTTCTCGGAAACGGCTCAACCAATTGAGCTCTTTAGGGTTAATAGGCATGTTGTGTAGATGTGTTCGTCGAAGGTCATTTTGCGCGCACATGCATACACGTGCGGGCGCGTGCAATGAGTGAAATGACTGATATACTTAATATAGCTGTAACTTTTATACTTTTTTAGGAAATACTTTGAAACTCATAATATAAAGACATATTAGTAGTGTTAACAAAACGACATGGTCAAAGTAGCATGAACTCACGCGCATGCACATGCGTTTTGCTCTGACTGGCTGAAACAAACATCTCAATATCTTCTTTGCTTTTGACCAAATTCTTTGAAATTTAAGATATAGGTATATATTATAAGGTTCTACAATATGATTTATATAGAAATTCTTGAAAACACGAGCAAGCACGTGTGCTGCAATTTGATTGGCTGAAACTTTAAATGGTTATATCTTCCTTAGTTTTCAACAAAATAGGATGAAATTTAGAATATAAATAGGTATAATGAGTTCGTACATAATGGCACGATCAAAACTGAATGTAAGAACATACATGCACGTGTGCTGAAATCTGATCTGCTAATATTTTATAGGCTGTATCTCTCTTACTTTTCAATATAATGATTTGAAATTTTAAACATAGTCATACATTAGGAGGTTCTATAATATGATATATATAAAATTTCGTGAAAACACGCGCATGCAGGTGTGCTGCAATCTGATTGGCTGAAACTTTAAATGACCGTAACTTCCTTAGTTATCAACAATACAGGATGAAATTTAGAATATTGATAGGTAATATGAGCTCCAACGTTATGCTACGATCAAAACTGAATGCAAAAACATGCATGCACATGTGCTGAATTCTGATTGCGTAATACTTATATTACTGTATCTCTCATAGTTTTCAGTTAAAATCTTTAAGATTTTACTCATAGATATTTATTGTGAGTCTTTTTACGAGAAAGACATGAGAAATATCTAGAAAACATGGGCAAGTACGTGCGCTGAAATCTCATTGGCTAATACTTAAAGGACTATACTTCCGTTGTTTTTCGATAAAATACTATGGAAAATAAAGTGTAGATTTATTAAACAAAACAATTGCCTAATTTAATGAAGCTTCTAGGGAATGAGGCCCAAATTGGAGTAGGGGGAGCGTTGGGGGAACATCTGTAACGGTTCCCGTTACAATTAGTACTAGTTAATATTAATATTCACAGGTAATTTACATTTATTTCAGTGGCAACAATTGGTAATTATATATTAAGTCGTACAGGTAAAAGTAGAAATACTAATCCATATAAACAATGTATCCATTTGAATTAATCATCAAATATGGATAAATTGATGACAAACGTGGATTTATTCAAATTCAAAATAAAATTCGTTGAACTATATTATTAGATTTTTTTTTTCAATGTTCATTTGTATTTCGATTGATCCAATGTTTATGTGTATTGGGAATAGAAAATCCGCGGGGGGGGGGGGGGGTTATTATCCCCTGCAAACAGGCACGTATCGTTACAAATGAACATTTAAAAAACATATGTCTAGAGGCTGTTTTAAGATCCCGCCCCATTTTTACAGCCAATCCAACCCTGATGACCTATGCTCGGCACTTAGTTCCATTGAGCAGTGAGGGATCTTTTTCGTGCCAGCACCTAGTGGGATACGGGACCTCGGTTTATATGGTCTCATCCGAAGGACCGGTCTCCACGTCCCGCAGTGGACCAATGCGAACCCGCGACGTAAGGATCAAGTCTTTACTCCGCGACTCTAGAGCAGACGCTCTTACAACTGCCCCATGCAGGCGACGATTCCATAATTTTTTTTATTTTAATAATATACTCACACCTAAACTACTACTGTGAAATGTGCCTATATTAGTAAAGAAACATTTTTTTTTATCTTCTTTTGATTTCAAAAGTTTTATTTAATTTTATTTTACCTGAATGTCTTACTTAGCGCCAAGATTTTATTTTCACACAAAACTCACGGTTTACCGAGGTACATATATATCCGAACGCAATACAGCAAGTCATTTGTTAATCTATCAACTTATATTCCTCGTCATTTGCTACTCCCAACTTTTCTAACTCATGTTCATTTCACACTAGGTGATTTCGAGCTATTTTTTTCCTCTAAAGTACAAATATATATCTTTCTAAACAATGCATCTAATTTCTCTACCTATTTTGACACGTATCAGATTAATGTTAGACATTTGTTCACTTCCCTTCGAGATTGTTCACTCATATTGAGACTCCAGCATTTACGGGTGGAGGGCTGCAAATTTAGACTTGAACTTGGCACTCAGGGCCTTTTTAGCAGTGAGGGATTTTTTTTCTTCTACCGCGACTCGGGACTTCTGTTTATACGTCCGAGAACCATCTCTACGTCCCGTGAAGTGAATGGAACTCGTGACGAAAGGATCAACTCCTTTTCTCCACGACTCAAGACTTAGTCGCTCTAACCACTGCGCCACACGGGCGACAATTTAAACTGATGTCATTATATAGATGTCATTATCCCAAAATCCCTGAATTATGTATCATCTGAGAGTACCTCATAAAATACGCTTAACCTACATCGCACAAACATAGGGATACTGTCTTGATCCCAGATGTTTTTTTCCAAGCTATCCGTACCTTTAAACCAGCTAAAAACTAGCATAATATACACTATTCACCCATATATTTTGGACAGTCCCAGATTAATTAACATTGCAGATATATACTGTATATCAGAGGATTTCTCTTATTTGCGCAGTGATGGAACATCTTTTTTGAAAGGGGGGGAGGGGAAGAAAAAAATATTACTTACCTGAAAAAGTTGACAAGCAGATAAAAAAAAAAGAAAAATCTCCCCAAACTCGAAAATCCTATTTCGTGCGGGGGGGGGGGGGGGGGGGGGTAATTACAACATGTTGCAGTACCAAAGTTTATAAATACAATACTACATCATCCGTATTCGACCTTTACTGTAACAAAAAAGTGGAGGGGGTGGGGGGCAACTGGCCTTTCAAAGAACATTTTCAATAGAAAGAAGTTATGTTTGGAAAAAAGTGGGGGGTGACCCCCCTCCCACCCCACCCCTGTTCCTACGAGCCTGCTACGTTAGTTTGTTCATATTTCAGCTAATATTCATGCAAAAAAGGCGAATTTTCTTACAGACCTATGACAGTCAAATGGTTAATTAAACATAAAGATATTACGCTCTCTCAAAATGTTTCTCTAATGCATCTACGAAGAATGTGCATGCTGAATTCATTTTAGCATATCTTGGAAAAATTACGATCTGAAATCCCAGATAAGTATACGCTTCTAATCAAAATACTTCTGCTTTTTACAAGATTAACATGAAAATATAGCCCTGATCGCAGATAATTGTAGCTTGTACCAACTTAAAAAACTGTACAATATCCACCATTTTTCTACGTACTCTGGATAGAAACAATATTTATTTTATTTTAAAAAATAACCTTGATCCCAGATGTTTTTTGTCACCTACCTGTAGTTTCTTCAAACTAACAGTCCAAGACAAAACTCGGTAATACCATACCTTCTATGGAAAGTCACTAGATAAATTTTACATGAAGATATGTCCCTGATGTCAGAGCTTTCTTCCACCTACCTGTACTTTGTACCAGATAATATCACTGTTAAATATACGCCATAATCCTGCTTTATATTAATTGATACAGGATTTATTTGGTATTAAAAATATATCCCTGATCTCGCAGGTTTTCCCCAACCCACCTGTATCTTGTACCAGCTAAAAGTCTAGGTCAAAACTCGATAATACCCTACCTTCTATGGAATGTCAAAAGTTAAAACTTACATCAAAAACTTACATCATTAAAACTTACATAAGTTGATGAGACAAGAATATCAGCTGTCTCGTTTAAAGTCATCATTTCGTAAGTTCTATGGTCGATACAATGACCTTGTCAGCAAATACAATTTATCATTGAGTCAAATGCTGACTGACGTTTTTCATACTAATTGTTAAGCCATTATTTACACACTGAATTGTCGACGGATTTTTCCGTTATTTCCCGATCATGACAAGGAGCACACGGCGGATGTGACCGGTCGGCAGGGGATGCTCACTCCTCCATGGCACCTGATCCCACCTCTTATGTTTGGAGGTCCGTGTTTGCTCTGCTCCTATCTTTATTGTTTTATGGACTTTTGAGCTTGAATACTGTTCGTTATCACCATATATTTCATTTTAACCACCGAACATTTATCTCTGCTGGTGGACAGTCTGTCCCCGAGAATACTTGTCGTTCGGTACCTATTCATTCATGAGAACACAGAATAACGAAATGATACTGGCAGGCGCGTCGCCCAGTATAAAAAGGCGTCACTCCTTTGAGTCTATAAGGGACACAGATTCAAGGAGTTCAATCGGTGCCCCTCGGATAATCCTCAGGGATGTTAAACATATGTCATATGTACAGTCTTTAGATTCCCAGTTGTGGTATAAAACCAATGGTTCATACAAAAAATTGAAAGAATGTAAAGTTTCTATTAGAGATATATTCGAAGACTCCTTTTTCGATCCCATGTCTTCTATTTCAAAATGTTTTGCGAAAAACTGTA
Source organism: Saccostrea echinata (assembly GCF_033153115.1). Taxonomy (NCBI): domain Eukaryota; kingdom Metazoa; phylum Mollusca; class Bivalvia; order Ostreida; family Ostreidae; genus Saccostrea; species Saccostrea echinata. The sequence goes on from NW_026889766.1 coordinate 2,546,354, forward strand.
AAACCTGTGACATTTTGATAACTAACACTTCTTTCACCAGTAATCTTACTGGACAGAGCTTCTGTACCAAAACTTGGGAAAATCTGAACTGCAAATCTTCTAATGTTGTCTACGGAATAGAATGTAATCTTTGTGGACTTGTTTATGTTGGTGAAACCAAGGGATCACTCAATAAAAGAACATCAGGTCATAGATTACAGATAAATAATGGAGGTCAGCAACTTTTATACAAACATTTTAATATACCTGATCATTCTATTTTGACAATGAAAGTTAGAATTCTGGAAAAGATTTACCACCACACAAACAGTCCATCACTGAGTACACCTTTCCGTAGACAACGAGACAACAATGTAAATGTGATTTTTAACCATACACAGAGACGTAAGCGTAGTCATGGGCATCGGTCTTACAATAAACCTTTAAAACACGATGTCTCTTTTGATTCATTACTACCTTACGTCAATCAACAGTTAGGTCTATATCATATTCGCACCAAACTTTACTCTGTCCCTCTGAAACTTTTAAATAGTCTTCTCGAAAAGGTCAAGGAAAGTCCATTTTTTGATTCCTCGACACCAGAATATAGGCTCAGATCTGTGATTATGGATATTGCAAATCATAGGCTTTTTAAACCCGCGCGTTTTACTGAAGAAAATGCAGCTAAAACAATCCGTTTTTTCTTAAACTTCAATATGCCAACAAAGGAATTGACGCGGTTAATATAAGTAATATTCTTAATCACAAAAGGGTCCAGTCTTGTATTCCACCATATTTCAAGTTAAAGACTACACCTTGTATTTCCTACAAATATACATCGACTATTGCTTCCAAACTTTTTAATTACAAGAAAACTTTACAGTGCCTGGATATCGAATATCTGAAACATAATCCTCCATCGTGTTCATGTTCTTCATCGCCCTATAACTATAGTCCTGCTTGACACGTTATTACTGGTGACGTAAATATAGTTAATAATGAGGACCTTAGATCACTAATTTTAAAAGGTCCTAAATTTAGGGAACCCAGATCCTTCAATTGGCGTCGGAATTTCATAAATATTATGGATTCTGTAGAGGACTACGCCAGGCGATGGGTCAGACATGAAAAAGAAGACCATGACACTTTGTTAGAATGGATTAAATGTATCAGATGTATGTTAAAATCGCGCATTAAGAGATTGAGAGGCAATATGAAAACCATCTATCCTTCTGTATTCAATAATCCAGAAGTGAAAAAAGAATTAGATAGATTACATGATCAGTACGTACTGGTCCCTGCTGACAAAGCAGGTAACAACATTGTCTTTGCCTGTAAGGCTCATTATAATAAATGTATTTTAGAGGAACTTGGATTTAATTCTACAAGTGGTAATCCAACTTATACTCATAGTTCTCTTTCTAAGGAAGAAATTCTTCAAAATCATATGTCAGTTTTGAATATTTTTAATATTCCAAACAACCAAAATGAATTTGAATTACCATATTTATATTGGATTCCGAAACTTCATAAAAATCCTTACAAACAAAGATACATAGCGGGTTCCAGTAAATGTTCAACCAAGCCTCTATCTTTACTCCTCACTAAGATATTAACAGTGGTGAAGGAAAAAATTCAAGAGTACTGTGCAACAATATATTCGAGAAGTGGTGTAAATCAGATGTGGATACTTAAAAATTCGAAGGAACTTTTGGGAAATTTGAAATCACAAGATTTTACCAAAATCAACAGCTTAAAAACTTACGACTTTTCAACTTTATACACAACCATTCCCCACGATAAATTAAAGTCCAGGCTTTTTGATATCATTGACAGCTGCTTTTTCAATAAAAATGGAACTCGTAAATATACTTACCTTGTCATTGGTCATTTGCAAAATTATTTTGTTAAAAAACATTCTGATTGTACACACAAGTACTCTGAAGTTGACATTAAAAAGATGCTTGAGTTTCTGATTGACAATATCTATGTGGTTTTTGGAGACCAGGTCTTCCAACAATCTATTGGAATTCCCATGGGTACCAATTGCACCCCGTTATTAGCAGACCTTTTTTTGTATTCATATGAAACAGAATTTGTCCAAAATCTTGTATGTGAAAAGAAGAAAACACTTGCTTTGGCCTTCAACTCGACATTTAGATATATCGACGACGTATTGTCAATAAACAATGGCTATTTCCATTCTTATGTCGATACGATATATCCTGGTGAACTTGAGATAAAAGATACCACAGTGTCTGACACATTTGTTTCATATTTAGATATTTTACTTGAAAAAGACGTTAATGGTAATCTAACAACCAAGCTTTATGATAAACGTGATGACTTTAACTTTTCAATCGTCAACTTCCCTTACTTATGCAGCAATATACCTTCATCACCTGCATACGGGGTATATATCTCTCAGTTGATTCGATACGCAAGAGCATGCTTTACGTATGTACAATTTCTAAAACGAGGTAAAGTATTGACAAATCAGTTGATGAAACAAGAATATCAGCTGTCTCGTTTAAAGTCATCATTTCGTAAGTTCTATGGTCGATACAATGACCTTGTCAGCAAATACAATTTATCATTGAGTCAAATGCTGACTGACGTTTTTCATACTAATTGTTAAGCCATTATTTACACTCTGAATTGTCGACGGATTTTTCCGTTATTTCCCGATCATGACAAGGAGCACACGGCGGGTGTGACCGGTCGGCAGGGGATGCTCACTCCTCCATGGCACCTGATCCCACCTCTGATGTTTGGAGGTCCGTGTTTGCTTTGCTCCTATTTTGTATTGTTTTATGGACTTTTGAGCTTGAATACTGTTCGTTATCACCATATATTTCATCAAGATATGTCCCTGGTCTCAGTGCTTTCTCCCACATACCTGTACTTTGTACCAGAAAATATACCTGTTAAATATACGCCACAATCCTACCTGCCATTGATAGATGCAGAATATTTTTTTATTGATAATATTACCCTGATCTCAAAGGTTTTCCCCAACCTACCTGTAGCTTGTACCAGCTAATAGTTCAGGTCAAAACTCGGTAATACTCTACGTTCTATGGAAAGTCAAAAGTTAAAGCTAACGTCAAGATATGTCCCTGATGTCAGAGCTTTCTCCCACCTACCTGTACTTTGTTCCAGATAATATCCCTGTTAAATATGCGCCACAATCCTATCTGCCATTGATACATGCAGAATATATTTGGTATTGACAAGATTACCCTGATTTCGAAGGGTTTCCCCAACCTACCTGTAGCTTGTACCAGCTAATAGTTTAGGTCAATACTCGGTAATACCCTACCTTTTATGGAAAGTAATTTGATAAATATTACATGAAGATATGTCCCTGATGTCAGAGCTTTCTCCCACCTACCTGTACTTTGTACCAGATAATATCCCTGTTAAATATACGCCATAATCCTGCTTTATATTGATTGATACAGGATTTATTTGGTATTGAAAATATATCTCTGATCTCGCAGGGTTTCCCCAACCTACCTGTAGCTTGTACCAGCTAAAAGTCTAGGTCAAAACTCGGTAATACTCTACCTTCTATGGAAAGTAACTTGATAAATTATACATGAAGATATGTCCTTGATCTCAGAGCTCTCTCCCACATACCTGTACTTTCTACCAGATAATATTTCTGTTAAATATACACCACAATCCCACCTGTCATTGATAGATGCAGAATACATATGTTATTGATAATATATCCCTGATCTCGATTGGTTTCCTAAACCTACCTGTAGCTTGTACCAGCTAATTGTCCAGGTCAAAACTCGGTTATATTCTACCTTTTATGGAAATTCAAAAGTTAAAACTTACATCAGCATATGTCCCTGATCTCAGTGCTTTCTCCCACCTACCTGTACTTTGTACCAGATAATATCCCTGTTAAATATACGTCACAATCCTACCTTGCCATCAAAAGATACAGAATATATTTGGTATTGAAAAGATTATCCTGTTCCCGAAGAATTTCCCAAACCTACCTGTAGCTTGTACCAGCTGATAGTCTAGGTCAATACTCAGTAATGCCCTACCTTTTTTGGAGAGTCACACGATAAATAAATTAAAGTACATGTAACATCGAAAATGGTGTATGCCTATTTACGATTCGTATTCAGTTTAATGTAGTTTTAATGTAGTCTACTTATGTACTAAGATCACAGGTCTTTAGATCCTCATAAAAAATTGAGGTGTTCAAAAAATAAAGGTATGGAAGTATTGGAACTATCTACATAGAGTACGCACTTTCGCCAATAAAATACTTTTAAATCAAATGCTTTACAATTTTACTTATTCATATATAAACAATCTTCATAACAACCAAAGTTCATTACGAAATCCCGTATACTTTCCGATATATTCTGAAACCAATTTGAAAATTCACCTTAGTTTTTTACTCGACATCAGCTGGGGCCTTTGAAAAGTTACACTAACTGTTAACGGGAACGACGGGATAAATTTTCCCCGGAATCAATTCTATATCCCGGTGAGCTTGAGATAAAAAATAACACGGAGTCTGACACATCTGTTTCATATTTGGATATTTTAGCTAATGGATATCTAACAATTTAGATTTATGATAAACGTAATGACTTTAACTTTTCAATCGTCAACTTCCCTTACTTATGCAGCAATATCCTTCATCACCTGTATACGAAGTTTATATCTCTCAGTTGATTCAATACACAAGAGCATGCTCTACGTATGTGCAATTTATAAAACGAGGTAAATTATTGACAAACTTGTTGATGAAACAAGAATTCCAACAGTCTCGTTTAAAGTCATCATTTCGTAAGTTCTATGGTTGACACATTGCCTTGTCAGCAAATACAATTTATCATTGAGTCAAATGCTGACTGATGTTTTTCATACTAATTGTTAGTTCATCATTTACACACTGAATTGACGATGGATTTTCCGTTATTTCCCGATCATGACAAGGAGCACACGGCGGGTGTGACCGGTCGGCAGGGAATGTTCATTATTTCCATATATTTTTGATCGTATGATCTTGCTTAGTCACCATGAACATTTTAGCGGTCTATTTTTTTTTTTTAAATTGAAAAGTATTTTATACATTCTCGGAAAATTCGTTCAATCTTCGCTCTTTTTATATTCATAAACAACATGGCGGTGCAGTTGTTGATGCAGTCGTTTTCTATTTTTTTTTTTCGCGAAAGGAATTATTACGGACTTAACCTTATGAAATGGAATAAGAAAAATCAACTTTAAAATGTTGAAAGATAGTGCAAGTACTATGCAGCTCTTCGTTGCACTTCAAATACCGTCTCTATACATGTGAATGACCAGGGGCCCAATTCAAGCTAATGTCGAGTAAAAAAAGTTGGTCAATTTTGAAATTGATTATAGAATATCTCGGGAAGTACATGTATATAGAATTTCGAAATGAACTTTGGTAGTAATAAAGATTGTTTATATATCAGTAAATTTAAATAGAAAGGAAAATTTTAGAGCTTTTGATTAAAAAGTATTTTATTAGCGAAATAGGGTACACAGTGTGAGGAATTCCATACCTTTATATTTTTTATACACCCCGATTTTTTTTTTTAAATCGGATTAAAGCGATCCAAAGATCTGTGATTAAAATATATTGAAACCAGACCAAAACTGTTGGAGGAGTAGGACTTAGAAAAATTGTTTATAGACAGAGGGACGAATGACAGACACCTTACTTTTGAATAATCTCTTCTCGTCTTTGACCAGTAGAGCTAAAAATGACAAATGCTCAGGTCATAAGTAATCTTTGAGTGAAATATAGACAACAATATTTTTCCAGTAGAGAACAATTTGTTCGTGAAACATTGATGCTCCGTATGACAGCTTTTGGAGAGGTTAAAGTTTCTCAAATACATGTCACACTTTAAGGTCAAGGGATGAAAAATGTTGTTACCCAAAGAAAGGACTTGTTCTCAATGAATATACTTGTGAAATATGAAAGCCAAAAACACTAACCATTATAAAATTACGGCCTATGTTTTTAAATGTGGATCAAACTCAAAGTTCAAGGTCAAAAGGTCATTAATATTTTTATATCCTTGGAAAGATCTTATAATAAATACATGTGAAGTATGAAAATCCTAACATCTACAGTTCAAAAGTTATGATTACGCTTAAAGATTGGTAAATTCTTGCAAAATTTAGTCAAACTTCAAGGCCAAGAAGTCAAATATAAGGTACCCAAAGAAAGGCCTTTCACAAGGAATACACGTGTGAAATATGAGAACCATAGCTTTGACCAATCAAATGTTAAGGACAATGTTAAAGTTTTTTGCGACCAAATGGTCAGACAGACAGACAGAAGGACAGACTAGACAAAAAATATATACCCATGAATCTTCCATTACGAGTGCATAATCATGGATCTTAAATGATTTTTACTTTTTTCTGTCACTGACACTGAATATCTAGGCAATGCCATAATATACTTTTAGCTTTCATATATTCTTTGTTTGAAGTTTCAACCTCCAAAACCATTCATACCACTTTTAGCAGTGACCTTGACGAAATGATCTTGGATCATTCCACAAAACATAAGTATTATTTTTGTGAAGAATGAACTTCCAATGTTTCATAAATCAGTTATAGATTAAAAATTTCTGCAATTAACCCTGAACTTGCAAAAATGACCTTGGTTAGATATTTGTGTTATGTATCAATTTCATAACCCCCCGTTTGAGAGTTATAGACAGAATAAGATTAAAAAAAACTTTTTGCCAGTGACCCTTATCTTGCTGGAATATAACTCAGTCATGATTAATACATACTCTTAGATCGGATCGGCAGGGGATGCTCGCTCCTTCATGGCACCTGATCCGATCCCACCTCTGATGTTTAAGAGGTCCGTGTTTGCTCTGCTCCTCAATTTTGTTGTTTTAATGGACTTTTGAGCTTGAATACTGTTCGTTATTTCTAAATATTTCATGTAGCTTGAATACTGTTCGTTATTTCTATATATTTCATGCAATATATTGATTGATTGATTGATTGATTGTATGTTGTTTTACGTCCCATTCGAGAATTTTTCACTCCTATAGAGACGTCACCATATACCGGTGAAGGGCTTCAAATTTTGACCTTTACTCGGCACTCTGGGCCATTGAGCAGTGAGGGATCTTTATCGTGCCAGCGCCTGCCGTGACAGTTTTTTAAGGTCTCATCCGAAGGACCCGCAACTTTCACTTCAAAGTGCCGAGCGCATGGCGAAGGAACAGTTGCTACCCATTTTTTATCGACTTAAGTCAGTCGCGGCCGAGATTCGAACTCACGACCTCCCGATCACGGAGCGAGCGCTCTACCGACTGAGCTACCGTGAACGGTTCATGCAATATAAGAAATAAGTATAGCCTTAATGTTTTCCATTACCAGATATGTTAAAGACAGTAGTAAAAATTTTTCTATAATTGGCTTTGAACTCGATCAAATGACCTTAGGTGAAGATCATGACACAACTTCAGGTCATAAGAAATCTGTGTATGAAGTAAGAAACTCCAATATTTCCTTTACAAAGAAGTTCCAGACCAGCCAAAAAATTTAAACATATAGCTTTTCTGTGAATGACCTTGATATTACCAGAATAACCTTGTGTTAAGGTTAAGACACTCGGGTTATAAACAATCGATGTACAAGGTATGAGCAAAATTTCAAGAACAGACGGGCAAGGTTATTCCCACATCTCACTAAACTTCGATTGTGGGGAGTACTAGTATTAAAATATAAATATTACATAAAACATGTCCAATTGATTCTACTTCTTATGCCCCCGGATCGAAAAATCCCGGAGGTATATTGTTTTTGTCCTGTCTGTCTGTTTATCTGTTTGTCTCTCTGTCTGTCTGTTGTCAACTTTAACCTAGCACATAACTATTGAGTGGGTAGGGCCATGGCTTTCATATTTCACAGGTGTATTCTTTGTGACAAGACCTTTCTTTGGATACCACCAAATTTGACCTCTTGACCTTGACCTTGGAGTTTGACCTACTTTTACAAAAAAAATCCACACTTTAACCTTGGCCATAACTTTTGAACAGGTGGATGTAGAGCTTTCGTACTTCACATGTGTATTCATTGTGACAAGACCTTTCAACTGGTATAAATATTTTTGACCGTTTGACCTTAACCTAAGAGTTTGACCCACCTTTTAAAAACTTTAACCTTGGTCATAGCTTTTGAACAGTTAGAACTAGGGCTTTCATATTTCACAGGTGTATTCCTTCTAACAAGACCTTCCTTTCGGTACAAACACTTTTGACCTTGACCTTTGGAGTTTGACATGAAATTGAGAGAATTCAACCCTCGCCATAAGCTGCCATACGGGGCATCAGTGTTTCACAAACACATCTTGTTTTTAATTTTTTTTCAATCTCTGTACTGACAGTTGTCTCTGTTACTTTACATTTCTTAAGAGCAGCTCTATATGCGAGGCAAGTTAACAGTGCTACTCCCAAGACAATTGCCTCTTTCATCAACACAGAGTCAGGTATTTCAGCCCAATTCTACCAAAAATTTATTTATCATTCAACATAGATTTTACCATATGATGATTGCTTATTTTATTATAAAGTATACCGCATAAACTACAACAAGTAATACGTACATATATATTTAAACGTTGGAATAAGTGAAACGGTTTATAATTCAGACTTATTTGTAACAATTAATAAAATTATTTAAGTATTGCATTGGAATACAGGACGTGTTTTTGTGAAACGCTATGCCCCCGATGGTAACACAATTCTGGAGTGGGACGTAGGACTGAAGTGGTATACACTTATAAGATGTTTTAAGGGTTTCAAATGTAGGTCAAAGGTCACAGTTGAGGTCACATGATCAAAAATATATGTACCAACGGAAAGGTATTGTCATAATGAACACTCATGTCAAATATTAAAGTCTTACCCTTGACAGCGCAATAGTTATGGGCTAGGTTAAAGTTGACAACAGACAGACAGACAAACGGACAAACAGACAGACAGACAAGACAAAAACAATATACCCCCGGGATCTTTCGATCAGGGGGCATAAAAATCCTGATTGTCCTTCTTTGTTTAGTATTTCTTTTACCACTAAAACAATTTATTATTTTTGGCCTTAATAATTCCCAGTAGGTGCAATTCAATGTAGAATAAGATAAAAATAGGTAAACGTACAGAGAATACTCAAGGAGTAAGTTATCCATTTCAGTATTTAATAATCCTTGAGATGTAAATGTAGCCTGCTTTACATATTCCTGCAAGAAATTGGCAAATTAGGAAGAAATATTCTTATGTTATGGGTGTATGATAAAATTTACAATTAAATGAAAGATCATGGGAACAGGATAGAAGTATAGTTTTTAAAAAAGCCCAGGTATGGGTTTGAAGCATTTGAAATGCTTATCAAGAATGTCACCAAGGTGGAGTGTAGTCTATAAAAGGAAAATTACAATATTAATTATACATGCAGCAATTTAGCTCATTGAGCGTAAAATAGACATCCCCTTATTAACTACTAGTAGTTCAAAAGATGACGTATTATCAGTAAAAATAGACAGAGAAATGCCTGACAACTGATCACCAACAAAAACAATAGAACATTAAATTTTACCCAAGTGAAGTTTTGAGCAAATTTGAGTTATTCTTTGTTTCCATGATCTATTATATGCAGGACAAATCATAACAATCATTACATATGCAACGCTTCTTTACATGCAATGAACTTTACATGGGAATTTATAATTAAAATGTAGCTATGACAAGATCAGCCAATTGATTATGGCAGATGACCTTTCCAAGCCCTCCAGCAGAACAGCAAAACATGAAAGAGATTTAAATGACTGGATGCTCAGTCCTAGCACTTCCTTTTAATAGACTTGTCACATTGAATTATTTAAATGTTTTAATATATTTAAACATTTAAAAAGGGAATATGTCAATCACAGGAGCAGTTTAAACAAAATGTCAAACAAAATTATCATCCATGTAGGTGTTGCTTTTAGCAACGCACCTCCCCTTTAACTGTGAGCAAAAATGTTTTGTACTTTCTGGTCCCTCAATAATAACGTGAAAGATACTGACAGTAGAATTAATGTACTGAAAGTACATAAAAGGAGAAGCTGCAACATGACTGCATTGTCTGCATACATGTCGAAGACAAACAAAAGAGGATGACCAATCTTGCACCCCTTTAAGAAACACCCCTTACTTATGAGGTTATATTTTGACATGAAGAGTTCATTGTTAAAGTTGGACATAAACAATTTTATTTAAAGAATTTATTTCTGTCGCGTGGTCAATAAATTATTTGTAAACTAGAGGTACTGTGAGCACTGAGCTCACAAAATGATACCCCGCGCCTCAAATACATGGAGGTTTATAATGGCAAAATCTATGTTATGCTATGGGAGACCTAAGTGTCTGATCAAAAAATAAAATAAGAGTAGCACAATGGCATTATGTATTAAAGAATCTGTGAAAGCATCATTAAATTTTATTCAGTGGTATAGGAGGAGTTGCGGATAAGAAATGGGTACCCCTCATTTTAATAGAAAGAATGGCAGTGTTTTGCCAAATGCACCCCTACTAATGTTATTGTCCCCCGCTTTCACGAAAGCGAGGGGACATTAAATCTCATTAGTCTGTCAGTCTGTCCATCCGTCACAAAAACTTTGACCTTGGTCATATATTTTGAATGAGAAGAGATAGGGCTTTCATATTACTCATGTGTATTGCCTGTGACAAGACCTTTCTAAATACACTATGATTTTTGACCCCTTCACCTTGACCTTAAAGTTTGACCTACTTTTTAAAAAATAATTAAACATTACTTTGAATTGGCCATAACTTTTGAATGAGAAGAGAAAGGGCTTTCATTTTAAACAAGTGTATTACCTGTGACAAGGCCTTTCTAAATACACTTTGATTTTTGACCTCGTGACCCTGACCTTGAAGTTTGACCTCCTTTTCAAAAACATATACCTTGGTCATGACTATTGAATGAGAATAGATAGGGCTTTCATATTAAAGCTGAGTATTACTTGTGACAAGACCTTTATAAATGAACTATGATTTTTGACCCCTGGACCTTGAAGTTTGACCTACTTTTAAAAAATTTAAACACTACTTTAGATAGGCTATAACTTTTGATTTATAGGAGATATGCCTTTCATATTAATCCTGTATATTACCTTTGAGAAGGCCTTTCTAAATACACTATGATTTTTGATATCGTAACCTGGACCTTGAAGTTTGACCTACTTTTCAAAAACTTTAACCTTGGTCACGACTTTTGAATGAGAAGAGATAGGGCTTTCATTTTAAATCTGTTTATTGCCTGTGACAAGGCCTTTATAATTACACTATGGTTTTTGATCTCGTGACCTTGACCTTGAAGTTTGACTTACTTTTCAAAGATGTTAATTTTTCTTATAACTTCTGATTGAGAAGAGACCGGCCTTTCATATTTGAACTCTGCATTACCTGTGACTAGATATTTCCGAGCATGCTATGATTATTGACCCCTTGATCTTGACCTTCACGATTGACCTAATTCTCAAAAAGTTCAACTTTGGTGATAACTTCTGAACGATATGCCATAAATAATGACTCCACCCACAAAGACACCGAAAGCGGGGGGACCACAATTCTTTGAATTTGCTTGTTGTGACTTAAATTCAAGACACGTGGTGTAGGTTGACCCATTCATAGGTTATTTAGGGTAGAACCCGTTTTATAAATAAAATTGGCAGTAAACAGGAGATTGCTATAGTTTGTTTTCTAAGAGCACTGCGATCAGGGACATATCTTCATGTACAATTTATCTAGTGACTTTCCATAAAAGGTAGAGTATTACCGAGTATTGACCTGAACTATTAGCTGGAACAAGCTACATGTAGGTTGGGGAAACCCTTCGAAATTAGGGTAATATTGTCAATACCAAAATATATTCTGCATGTATCAATGGCAGGTAGGATATTGCCGCATATTTAACAGGAATATTATCTGGAACAAAGTACAGGTAGGTGGGAGAAAGCACTGAGATCAGGGACATATCTTGATGTAAGTTTTAACTTTTGACTTTCCATAGAACGTAGGGTATTACCGAGCTTTGACCTGGATTATTAGCTGGTACAAGCTACAGGTAGGTTGGCGAAACCCTTCGAAATCAGGGTAATATTATTTATACCAATTATATTCTGCATGTATCAACGGCAGGTGGGATATTGGCGCATATTTAACAGGGATATTATCTGGTACAAAGTACAGGTAGGTGGGAGAAAGCACTGAGATCAGGGACATATCTTGATGTAAGTTTTAACTTTTGACTTTCCATAGAAGGTATGGTATTACCGAGTTTCGACCTAGACTTTTAGCTGGTACAAGCTACAGGTAGGTTGAGGAAACCCTTCGAGATGAGGGTAATATTATCAATACCAAATATATTCTGTATGTATCAATGGCAGGTAGGATTGTGGTGTATATTTAACAGGGATGTTATCTGGTACAATGTACAGGTAGGTGGGAGAAAGCTCTGAGATCAGGGACATATCTTCAGGTTAAATTTATTTTTGACTCTCCATAGAAGGTAGGGTATTGTCTTGGACTATAAGTTTGATGATACTAGAGGTAGGTGACAAAAAATGTCTGGGATCAAGGTTATTTTCTAAAACAAATAAATATTGTTTCCATCCAGAGTACGTAGAGAAATGGTGGATATTGTACAGTTTTTTAAGCTGGTACAAGCTACAATTATCTCCAATCAGGGCTATATTTTCATGTTAATCTTGTAAAAAGCAGAAGTATTTTGATTAAAAGCGTATACTGATCTGGGATTTCAGATCGTAATTTTTCCAGGATATGCTAAAATGAATTCAGCATGCACATTCTTCGTAGATGCATGGGAGAACCATTTTGAGAGAGCGTAATATCATTATGTTTGATTAACCATTTGACTGTCATTGGTCTGTAAGAATATTTGCCTTTTTTGCAGGATATTAGCTGACACATGTACAATCTAACGTAGGAGGCACGTAGGAACAAGGGGAGGGGGAGCAGGGGGTGGGAGCTCCCCCCTACTTTTTTCATAACATAACTTCTTTCTATTGAAAATGTTCTTTGAAAGGCCAGTTGCCAACCCCCCACCCCCTCCACTTTTTTGCTACAGTAAAGGTCAAATACGGACGATGTAGCATTGTATTAATAAAATTAATACTGTTAGATGTTGTAATTATACACCCCCCCCCCCCCCACACACACACACACGAAATATGATTTTCGAGTTTGGGCAATTTTCCTTCTTTTTTATCTGCTTGTCAACTTTTTCAGGTAAGTAATTTTTTTTTTTCTGGCCCCCCTTTCAAAAACGATGCTTCATCACTGCGTAGATAATCCTCTGAAATCTAGTATATATCTGCAATGTTAATTAATCTGGGACTGTCCAAAATATATAGATGAATAGTGTATATTATGCTAGTTTTTAGCTGGTTTAAAGGTACGAATAGCTTGGAAAAAAACATCTGGGATCAAGACAGTATCCCTATGTTTGTGCGATGTAGGTTAAGCGTATTTTATGAGGTACTCTCAAATGATACATAATTAAGGGATTTTGGGATAATGACATCTATAACATCAGTTTAAATTGTCGCCCGTGTGGCGCAGTGGTTAGAGCGACTACGTCTTGAGTCGTGGAAAAAGGAGTTGATCCTTTCGTCACGAGTTCCATTCACTTCACGGGACGTAGAGATTGGTTCTTCGGACTATAAACAGAAGTCCCGAGTCGCGGTAGAAGAAAAAAAAAATCCCTCACTGTTAAAAAGGCCCTGAGTGCCAAGTTCAGGTCTAAATTTGAAGCCCTCCACCCGTAAATGCTGGTGTCTCAATATGAGTGAGCAAACGTTAAACAAACAAACAAATGTCTAACATTAATCTGATAGGTGTAAAAAAACAGGTAGAGAAATTAGGTGCATTATTTAGAAATATATATATTTGTACTTTAGAGGGAAAAATAGCTCGAAAACACCTAGTGTGAAATGTACATGAGCTAGAAAAGTTGGGAGTAGCAAATGGCGAGGAATATAAGTTGATAGATTAACAAATGACTTGCTGTATTGCGTTCGGATATACCTCGGTAAACCGTGAGTTTTGTGAGAAAATAAAATCTTGGCGCTAAGTAAGACATTCAGGTAAAATAAAATAAAAAAAAAAACTTTTGAAATCAAACGAAGATAGAAAATGTTTCTTTACTAATATAGGCATATTTCACAGTAGTAGTTTAGTTATGAGATATTATCAAAATAAAGAAAAATACTACTACAGTAATTTCTATCTTACAACTTGAGTCGATTTAAAAAAAAATCCATCTTTCAATTATGGAATCGTCGCCTGCATGGGGCAGTTGTAAGAGCGTCTGCTCTAGAGTTGCGGAGTAAGGAGTTGACCCTTACGTCGCGGGTATATTTACATTTTACAAGTTAAAAAGCACCAGTAATATACTCAATATTTGAATTTCTTGCTGCCCTATATCGTTACATTTTTATTTTCGTCTCTGTAGCCTCATTGTGACGTCACTTTAGCTCGTGTTTCATCGCGTATATTTCTACGCGTGAGTATACACAAAAATGACTTTCAAATCAATTTCACAGTTAGCTAAGTAGAAAAACACAGCAAATGTAAGTATTTTGAAATGGATACATTGTTTATATGGATTAGTATTTCTACTTTTACATGTACGACTTAATATATAATTACCAATTGTAAATTGCCAGTGAAATAAATGTAAATTACCTGTGAATATTAATATTAATTAAGAATATTTCATTTATTTCCGTATACATGTATTTTAACACATGTTGAATATTCCACGTACGAGTAAATAGATCTACTACATAATGAACGATAACTCGTACTATGAACGATAACTCGTGTTCGCCTACCTGTACATTGTACCATCTAGCGTTAACCTGTTGGGTTCTTACAACAGCGATCACGGGCTCCGCGTGCCGGGAACTGAAAACTTGTTCTGCTACATGTATTATCTCTTGTCAATCATGGCTTAGATGACTCCCGACAATAAAGATTGATTTTTAATTCGTGAAATTTAATAGTTTTATTAGTATTTAATGGGTAAAAATAAATACCCGTGGATTTGATTTCTTAAATTTATCAGATTCTCTGTAAACAGTGAATTAATGTGCCAGTGAATTCGAGAATAATAAAATATAAAAAAAAATCCGGAGTAATTATATGTTAGTTGTTTTATTTATCACGCAGTTCTAAAGCATATTTTTTTTAGTTTTTAGGACACTGGACATGCATTCATGTATATTGAATGTATTGTTAAGAGCCGCGACTATTGATTACATTTTTTTTTTTGTCTAGACGGGATTTGAAATCAAGGATTTTACAAGGTGGTGGGTATATTGTATTTATTTGATAAACACAATGCCTCAAAATGGAGAACTAAAGCATTACAATACCTATTCCCCGGCTTCTCTACCATATTAAATTTTAATGATGAGTCAAAGTCTGATTCTGTAATGAAGCGATATATTTACCATTTTAATTAAAGTGCAGTTAATAAATTACATGTATCTGGTCCCGCTGGAGATATGGATATCCTTTTTTTCTTAGAACGGGCATTGGTTTCTATAATATTTTTTCCCAATGGTATACTTACTGAAACAAGTTATATTTAGCCATGAACAGAAGTAAAATCTCGATAATCTAATCCCCCCCCCCCCCACATCCTGCACAATGTTCTTTTTTGATTTAGTGTACATATTACCTTTGCAAATTATAAACAGAACCTAATTCAATCAAATGAAAGTTTTATTTACTAAATCAAAAAAAAAAAAAAAATGAATAAATGAATCGAAAATTAAAAAAAAAAAAAGAAAAGGAAAGGAAAGAAAATCAATCCGTTTACAGAAATCATACACAATTTAATCAATATATATATTTTTTTCAAATCAATAACTGGGTTTATTTGTCAGTAATAAAACAATTTGTTAATCTCAAACTATAATTGTAAAAACATTGAATGCTGTAAAAGATTATGAATTACAAATATAATTATTTTTCATCAGTGCGTAATTTAGAGTCTAGTGAAAAAGTTTTGTACATAGACGATGATAGGCATTTCACCGGGCGGGTCGCATACTCAATCACAACTATAATATTAATTAAATACAATTTAACATTGTGTATTTTTATCTGTTAATATAGTACTGGTGTAGCGAGTTCTAATCCTCACTTAATCTGAATGATTGCAATTCTTAACTAATCTTTGATTAATCCGTAATTTACTTAATTTAAATAAAGTCCGAGAGATTCCGAATAGAAAATCCAGATCGAGGCCAAAACGTGCGAGAATCGTGTACAAAGCGTGTGAGAAACGTGTACAAAGCGTTTCGTGCAGGCTTTCGTGTAAACCGTGCAGCCTTTCGTGCAAACCGTGTAGCGAGCGTGTACCGTTCGTGCAGCGTGCGTGTGGGGTAGTAGCACGTTTCAGGGTCTATAATTTCCCATCCAATTCCATTCATTCTGTTTGTTCATATGACCAATACAGGTTTCTTTTAGGTACGAATCATAGATTTTAACGGCGGGGGGGGGGGGGGGGGTTCTTATTAGCCTGGGTAAGATATTTTCGCATGCTTCTCTTGTCAATTTATTTTCTTGCTATTAAATAATGCAAGAATTATGGGAGGTATTAACATTCAGAGGGCAGGCAAAATATCTTTTCGATCGAAATTGTGGCAAGGCCCCTCACTCACCCACCCCCCCCCCCCCGCAAATACCCCTTAGATCTTGATTTCCTCCAAACGTAGCTTAGCTAGTAGTAATAGATTATTTTATTTCCTAACAGCTAGGCGAGGCATTCCAAATGAATTAGATAAATATCTAAATTAATGGTTCTCTTTGCTTAAAAGGTTCCAAACCTTTCCAATGTAATTGTGAAAAATCTTAATATACCTTATACAGTAGTAATTTTTAAGGACCTGGAAGGTTTTTATTTATCTAGCACCAAATACAAAGCACAGGCACTTGTTTTTGTGATATTTTTTTTAACCCCATAGCATAGAAATAGCATTATTTTACTATGGGTTAAAAAATTATTACAGAAACAAGTGCCTGCTACAATTCATAAAAATTGTAGAAAAAAATTGTAGGAAGCTCACAAAAAGGACAAAATAAGTTTTTCATAAATTTAAGGTTCTTCATTTGAATGAATTAAACAATCCACAGATTGTATCCGAGTTGCCGATAAAGGGTGGTAAAGACACCGCAGAAAAAGAACTTTTGGAGGTAATAGATATTCCTGATTTAAATTCAACTTATACGATATAAAACCACATTACTGGACAGATCTGTATTTACTATTGACAAAGTCAACAATAAAACACACATTGTTAACCGGTACTTAAACCACTGCTATACTTATTTCTCTGATATTGAAGCATTACTTTGATAGAGCTTTAATCTCCATTAATAAGACAAATGCTAAGAATATTCATGGTTAAACAGTCTTACGTTGTATTTCTACCTTGACATAAAGGTTCTTTCCAGTTTGTTTTGCAACCATTCAAGCAATTTCCGTTTTTCTTGTCACAAAATCCCTCACGACATTCACCACACATAGTACTGCAATTCTGGTCATAAAATCCGTCAATACATTCTAAAAGATGTAAAAGTAACTTCATCTGTACAGTTTGTTGTTCCAAACTAGTCGATAAAAGCTTTTTTTGTCTCTTTCATTCAGAAGATATACTTGACTAATTGTTCATGTATTTTGTTTAGCTTCACATTCAAAATTTTCTCACTCATAAAGGTACGACACCTGCTTTTAAGTGAAGCGTGGATATTTTAATCTAATCATGGTGCTAGCATCTTTAAAAGTGAAGGATAATCATCGTTTTAACGCCTACCGTGACAAAGGACCAGGATTTTGAAAGGTCTCATCCGAATGATGTGTGACACACATCTTGTGCTGGGCGCCTTGTAATTGAATCCTACCTGTGGTAAAAGCACTGCCGGGAAAGATAATCGACTCAGTCCATTTTCTATTAAGAGAAGCCAAACACCAGACTTTGGAGGTGCAACGATCTTTTTTTTTTCTAGATGACATTCTACTTGTAATTTCTAAGTGTCTCTTTGAAGAGTTATTCTCTTTTTTATATCAGTAATTTTTGTCATCATGTAACCCAATTTTAACTAAAGGACAGAAGATACGTTCCTCAATAATATATATTTTTTTCTAAGATGTTATCGTTGAAGTATTGTTACTCAACATGTTTACTCGCAAAAAATTGAGGTACCTTACCAGGCATTTGTGCAAGATACCAGAGGATGCTTTTCCTATAAAATCCTTTTGGAAAAAAAAAATTAATTAGCCAATAACACATTTTTGGTGTTTCATTTTTTTTAAAAAGACAATTAGAAACCAGTTTAAAAATCAGAAGTTATTAAAATTTTGCATATTTTCCACATAATGCGAAGGTATACAAAACAGATATTTAAGGAACGTATCGTCTGACCTTAAAACACGAAATATAAAATTTAGCCAAAAAGTTCACAGGCAAAGAATAATTAAACTACACAATGTTTAAGTGTGTCCCTCGGTATCTATACTATATCAAAACCAATGACCATCACGGCAGCTCAGTCGGTAGAGCGCTCGCTCCGTGATCGGAAGGTCGTGTGTTCGAATCACGGCCGCGACTGACCTAAGTTGATAAAAAAATAGATAGCAACTGTTCCTTCGCCAAGCACTGGGCACTCTGAAGTGAAAGTTGCGGGTCCTTCGGATGAGACCTGAAAAATCGAGGTCCCGTGTCACGGTAGGCGTTGGCACGATAAAGAACCCTCACTGCTCAATGGCCCTGAGTGCCAAGTAAAGATCTGAGGTTTAAGCCCTTCACCGGTATATGCTGATGTCTCTATTTGAGTGAAAAATTCTGGAACCGGACGAAAACAACATACCATCAATCAATCAATTAATCAAAACTTATGCTAATACAGTCAGATTTCTGATATAACTTCGTTATTTTGTGAAAAAAAAACAAAGCAAAAAAATGTTAAAAAAAAAAAGGGTATTCGCTACGTCATTGAAAATTATGAATTATCTAATGATTTACAGAGAAATGCACATCACTTCTCTAGAACTATGCAATAAAATAAATAAGTTAACGTACATACATTCCTCTTGTTATGGTGCATTGCACTTCAACTTCACAGATTCTTATAATTGATATTAAAAAAGCTATATTTCCTAATATATATCGATCAGAGTGGAGCAAATGTTATGACGTTACAACTCTTTATGACCTCATTACTACATATCCTAATGAGTTGCCTTTACTCTACTCTGGAACCCAGTTCATCAAGCGACAAGTTTCAAGCAAGATTACTTGCTTTAAGGTCAAACGTAAGTTTACTTTCTGCAATAATTAAAAGACACTACCATTCTTATGTTAGGTAAGAAATGCGGAAAAGGGAATGAAATCTTGCCTTGGCAAAAAGGTCCCTGCCAGTTTGGTGAGCATCCACTCATACAAGTTCCATTTGTCTTGTCACAAACTCCTTGAAGGCAATGTCCACATTTTTGATTGCAGTTTTCGTTATAATATCCATCAACACATTCTGAATTGGATATTTGATAAAAAGGCAAGAATGAAAGTGATTTTTGAAGAAAAAAATATGTATTAACGTTCATCTATTTTACAAAAATGTCTTTGCTTTTCTATAGGTTCAATCAATTATTTTTTTTTCCTAAAATGATGCAATTCCGCAAAGGACACACATGTCCAAAATATTTTTATAATTTGTTAACATCTACATTAATTTCAGAGCAATAAATAGTCTTTAAAGATAATTGGAACTATCCAAGCGTCATTTGAAAGCTTATAAGCTTCGCTTGCTACGTAAATGGATATTCCGAAGAAAATATAAAAGTTGTCATATTTCGATGGGAGCTATTTTAAAATGATTGAGCTGGTAACTCTGTTTGAGTTAGTATACAGAAATGTTGAATTACACGGGGTGATCAGAAAGTTCGCGAACTAATTGAATTACTTCCACAAAAGAAATGAAATTAGATTTCATTGTTTATTATTTTTAAAGTGGTCCTCTCCGATTTAAATGCACATCTGCCACCGTTCTTCCATTGTGCAAATCACGTGATACAGGCGGTCACGTGACATGCTCCGTAGCGTTCTGTTCACAGAAAATAAACGATTTTTCCGAGTCTTGTACTAGTTTTTCTTACCATGTAAATATTTTTTTTTATAACACGGTCTGTTTGTCAGAAATATCCAAGTCTAGGCAATAGGATGGATGAATAAGGATATCCTTTCTCAGAATTAGTATGGTGACCATACAACCCGAGTCCTCTGTCCTTGGAGCATCGTTTATCCAATATGGATAAAGTTTGGATACCTTCTTTTTATTATATTTGATATGTTTAAAGTGTAAAGTAAGCGATATTAATGATATATTTAATGATAATATTATTGTTAAGATATTCAACTATTTTTCTAACTGTAACTTGGCGATCTTTCAGAACAAATTGCTCAGCTAAGGACACATCTCTTCCCCGGCTTGCTTTTACTGGGCAACAGAACAAACATTATTTTAACCATCTCCCTTCCTTCACTTAAACAATTAATCCAACTAATGATTGAACTTTTGACAAGTCTTTCGTCTTCATAAACTTTGTACTAATTATTATATGCTACTGAAAGGAATTACCAAGATGCACGTTAAACTTTACACCGTTCGTTGCTCGAGTACGACTGAGTCAATCTTTTTTGTCACAAGTCACCTACATATTGACGTCATTTTCAAATCGTGACGTCACAAACACAGAGCAAAACATTATTTAACATATGTTATTTTTAAAACATGTGTATGACTATATGTTTGCCAAATTTCATGCTGATCTGAATGGTGGTTGTGTAAATATAGAGATTGTTCGTGATCTTCTTGAATACCCCTCTGTGATAATGCAGGACAACTCAAATTTAAAATTCTGTTCTATGAAATTTAAGGCAAAAATCAGTGCTTCAAAAGCATTTGAGGATGGGAACGATCTGGCAGATGATAACGTCAACATTGCAACAATCTAGTGCAGAATTCTTAAACATATATCATGTTATACTAGCGCTACTTATAAAAAAAAACAAAACACTGGTATATATTCTCTCTCTAAGATTTCAGATAAGACTGCAAGGGGATCACAGAATGATCTATATACAAATTTATAGAATTTAAAAGCCATTCTCTGTAATGAATTGAACTTTTATATAAGAGCTGTGGCACGCATAGTCACAGAATTTCTCCAAACTCTCTATGATAAAAGTCTTTGATACATAAATTCAAATCAGGCAAAAACTGGTTGCCACGTGTCATGGTTACCATAGTAACATGTCCTAAAGTTTGAAAAATGGCATTTTTCAACATGTTCAGAGTCCCACAGTTAACGTTTGCAGCAAAGCGAACAAGTGACAATGATTGTGTCTGAAAGTTGAAGGCCTGATGTCTTAAATGCATGATAAACATGTTTGGTAAATCAAATATTGCATACGTTACTATGGAAACAAAGTATTCAAAAGTATTAATTTTGTTCATTTAATCTAAAAAAGCTATACACTTAAGAATAAAAAATAATTATAGGTTGAAATGCAAGCAAATAATAGACAAAAGATCCTTGTAACATATACCAAGGACGAAATATGATATTTCTAATAGGTTGGCAACGGTTGCCATTGTTTTAATACCACGAAGGGATTTTGAATTTACTGTCTTAGTGTTTTAATTTTATCTTATCTTTGTAAAAAACATATTTCTATATAACTGATGATCAATTTTTAAAGGCGTTAGTGTGACCCTAATTTTCACATTTCAAAAATTTCAAATTCAATTCTTTAAATAGACCGTTGCTATGGAAATTAGCCGAAAAAATATGCATAAAAATCTGAAAAATATTCTGTTTCCTTGGATACGTACCCTTGTATGTAGATTCCCAAAATTTTTATGATTGATATTTATGAACAACTACTAGTAACCTGACTTTCAATTTTGACTACCACCCAATCTCTAACTTGATGCAAAAAGCTGGCACATAGGATTAAATATTGATATAAAATCGAACTGTTCACCTCTTGGTAACCATAGCAACAGTGTTGTATTTTTCAACAAACTTTATCAATATATAATATTCAACTTTAGTTCTACCAGATAAGTACTATTCAAGTTGAGTCAAATAATATGTTTCTTGATTAAAAGCTAAGTAAATTCCTAAGGCAGCAAAAAAATATCACGTTAAATAACTGGTACGTTGTTTCCATGGTTCTACTGCAAAGTAACAATTAATCCCAATTTTTCTTATGTTCACGGTGTTGCAAGGTCCTAAGGATGTATATGTGCCAGTCATGAATTTTATTGTTTCTCCTCAATATATTAGCATTAACCCAAACTTAGCAACAGATTTTGCATGGTTACACTGTGTTACCATGGCAACCATGTAAGTTATTTTTGGAATAATATTGCCAGAACCTAATTACTAAAGGTCAAATATTTTTATTGTTTTTCTTAGGTTGTTGATTAAGTTACCTATCATTAGTGCATATTGAGCGTTTTTCAGCATTTTTCAGCATCTCAGATGTATTCCAAATGTACCAATGGTCACCACTTACTTAATTAGAGATAAATTTTAAATAGTTTCTTTATAGCATAAGTGGCAACAAGGTGTCATGTTTTTGTGAGAATGGTTTGTTTGTTTCTCTAAGTCTTGATTAAGGCTTAATAAAGATTCAAATTAGCTGAAAATCTGAATTTTTCCAACTTTTCTGGCTGTTACCATGGCAACCAAGACACATAGCCACGAAATTTCATTTAATTTATGTTTCTCGTGACAAGTTGTAATAATGTGCAAAGTTTCATCAAAATCGGCGACCATGCGTGACAAAGAAGTTTAAGTGGTTACAGAGAATCGCAATTAATACGTAAGAAATTTATTATAGTAAATAGCTGGCTTCAAGTGTTGAAATGTCTACCTTGACATAAAGGTTCCTTCCAGTTTAGTTTACAACCAGCTAGACAGTCTCCATTTGTTTTATCACAAAATCTCTCTCGACAATTTCCACATCTGGTAGTACAATTCTGGTCATAATAACCATCAACACACTCTATAATTGAGATGGGTTGTTTTTAAATTTGCTGGTGGAAAACTTCTTGAAGTAAAAATTATCATTTTCTTTAATTATTTAAACCAATCATCGAAATATACAAAAAAACAGACTAAATAACTTTGATAAATACAAGCAAATGGTATATGAACTATTAAAATGTTCAATGTCTACCTTGACATAAAGGTTCTTTCCACTTCAGTTTGCAACCCGATAGACATCTTCCATTTTTCTTATCACAAAAACCTTCTCGACAATTTCCACACTGGGTACTACAATTCTGGTCATAGTAACCATCAGCACATTCTATAATTGATAAATATTTTGAAAGCTTATGGGAAATGTCGAATGGAATACAAATATTAATGCCCTCTCTTTTCTCATAAATAGGCCTTCGGATATGGTTAATATTGTACTCCTCGGGTGGCTTTTGATTTTTTGCCCTTCAAAACAGCAATAATTGTAAAATATTTTTAAAAATAAAGAACAAGAGCCAAGAACCATGAAATTGCCCTATTAAAAAGTGTTTTAATTCATAAAAAGTGTAGAAATTTAGCTTTTTCGTGGCTTTTTTTTTTCGATATATCGATATGGTTTGTATTTTGGGGGAATATTTTTGTTTGTTTGTATGTTGTTTAAAGTCCCTCTTGAGAATTTTTCACTCATATGGAGACGCCACCACTTGCTTGTGGAGAGCTGCAAAATTTGTCCTATGCTCGGCACTTACGGCCATTGAGCAGTGAGGGATCTTTTTCGTGCCAACACCTACTGCGACACGGGACCTCGGTTTATACGGTCTCATCCGAAGGACTGGTCTCCACGTCCCACGTACAGTGGGATTCGAACCCGCGACGTAAGGATCAACTCCTTACCTCGCGACTCTAGGGCAGACGCTCTAACCACTGTGCCACGCGGGCGACGGGGAATATTTTTGAGGTATGAGAGTGATTTGATTAAAAAATGTTAGTAGAACTTTTCTTTATATTGTAACAAAGCAGGGAATTAAACTTATACATGTAAGGCGATTATACTAGTACATGTACACGTGTAAACATATCAGTTTGAATTGCATATGATTGGAAATAGATATTATTTCTTACTCAATCATGTAGATATCACTATCAGTTTACGACAATAAAAAGCAGTATAATTGTTAACTTTCTATAGTAAAAGATAATAGATATTGACAATATTGATGATTTCATATTGAAGTCTTTCTAACTACTTGCGACAGTTAAGCAGTTATTTTAATGTATAATGAAAAAAGAACATTTCCAACTAAAATAGGCTCAGAGGAATTATTTTTCTCTTCCAATGGTCGACAATTAAGTCGTTATATAACCAATGGCTTTCGATTAATAAGCAAAATAAACATATTACTATATTACAATTGGCAAAGCAAGAGGAAAACAAAATTTACCTTTGCAAAAAGGTCTTCTCCAGTTTGAAACACATCCATCATCGCAAATCCCATTTTCCTTGTTACAAAAACCTCGAAGGCAATGTCCACATTGTTTACTGCAGTTCTGGTCATAAAACCCGGCTACACATTCTAAAATTTTGAGATATAAAACGTCGTTTATGAATTTTTCAATTCAAGAAAGGGATTTGTAGGTAACACTTTGTACAATGTATTCAAATTGAACATATTTGTCTGTTTTTAATTAAAACATTTATTATACTGATCCTTCGGTCTTGTTTGGGGGATAAAATGCATTTCTAAAATTTGGAAGAACACGCAGCACAGTTAAGACTACAAAAAGGAGGCGGGCCTTATTTATAAGGGAAATGTTTACTATGACATCATGCAAAAACATCAGTTCTCCAAATTATCACAAATGAAATATGTGGAGATAACGAACAGTATTCGAGCTCAAAAGTCCATTAAACATCACAAAATAGGAGCAGAATAAACACGCACCTCTAAGACATCAGAGGTGGGATCAGGTGCCACGGAGGAGTGAGCATCCCCTGCCGACCGGTCACACCCGCCGTGTGCGGTTTGCTATGTATATTTGTCGTTGGATATATCCCACACAGCAAAATATAAACAATGCACTTGTCAATGTGACGTCATATCGTAAAATTTGACGCAGTATGTAGGCAATTAAGAGGCGGATCAAGTTATATTTTATACAATGAAAAATGTAATTTGTAATCAAATAAAATATTATTCGCAGATATTTTAGACGCCATGTTTATTTGATGATTTTATTCATATACTTTCCATACATTCCCAGAACAAGTGATATTGTCGTGTATTTGTAAGCAGATTCATTGAAGGGTAGTAGAAGGGTCTTAATAAATCGATATATTGCAAGGACATACCCTAAATGGACAAGCTTTTACGCATAAACTCAAGAAGCATGGAGATACTTGAAAAGTGCTGCGAAGCTGATGAAATCTTGAAGCTGAATTAATCATATGTATATTAAATGTAATTGACCAGCAAAATATTCAACATGCGATCTTACAAATGTAATTTTAGCAATTAGATAGTAGAATATATGTTGGTTCCTCAGCACTTTTCACAAACTTCAAAGTGTTAAAAATAATCATAAATTAAATTTAGATTTTTAACTTGGTTATGCCCTTGCAATATTGGAATTTATAGATGACCTCAATACTGCATGTGTATTTGCTAAAATCACGTGATTGCCATATTACAAGTCTAATTAAAAAATCTAATCGTAACCTAAAGATACATCAGTGACTAACTCACGGGAATCATGCATAATTAATAATTTCAGAAAGATCTATTTTTCAGTCTAATTTACCAAATTGACGAAGAAAATTATTGAGGAGTCAACTTGTATGATATAAATTCTTCTAAAATTGATGAGCTTACTCAAAACTGCTGTCTTATTTCAACTTGTGATAAATAGGTACATGAATATTCTTCAAAATTATAATATTTGCTATAAAACGTGACATATATTTGTCCAAAATCTAGAATTATATATATAGCTTACCATTACATTTTGGAGGTTTCCAATTTGGTTGGCATTCAGTGCAGTGGCCAGTTTCCTTGTTACACGGTGAATTTTCTTTGCAATGTCCACATTTTTCACAATGGTTATTATGTTTGTAATACCCTTCTTGGCAATCTACGGAAAACAACAGCTATTGGACTTTCTTTTTTTACTTGGCTTGAATAATTTGTCAATTGTGTTTAAGATGTATACAATGATATTTTTTTGTATAGATTATACACAATTTATACGTAAATTCTTCGGTGATACTGACATAATTAGCCTCATTATTTAATAAAACAGATATACTTAATTCATTTATGCAAGTGTATACGTTGATCAGCAAGGCAAGGCAATTTATTTCGACGAAGTACGATACGGTAGCAAAAATGTTCGATTTTGAGAATTAACAAATCATTGTTTTCCATGTGATGCTGCGACAGTTCTGGAATCACTAACTTTCAAGTTTTATGTATTGTATTAAAATAACATTTTTCATTAAAATATTCGAATTTGATATTTTATGAACCACATTGACCATAAATATTGCGATCACTGTTATTTTTACGAAATAAATGCATAGAGTTACGATTCTTGTAATTGAAAAAGTTCACTACTCGTTAAATTCCTATTCTTTTAAAAGTGTAACGATTATCATGCATTATCATTATGAAATACATTTTCTCAAAATTTGATCATTGGTATTTGATTTTTTTAAATAAATAGATATTCCATATGAATTGATGGAAAGGCTATGAAAAATTTATGAGAGAATGTTATTGAACAGTTAAATTATCTTCCATGTATGTTTGATTTTTCCAACCCAAACAAAGATCTTCAATTTTTAGGAATAAAATTAATAATCTCAAAAATAAAGAATAATCGGTGTTCAGGAAGGAATTTATGTAAAAAGGTCACCTTGGCATAATGGTCTCTCTGCAAAAGGGTCCTTGCAACCATAAATGCAGGTCCCATTGAAAGCATCACAGTGCATGTTCTTACATTCTTCTGGACAAATGCGAGTACATCCATAACCATACCTATTGTGATCGCATCCTGAAATTGTCATGCATGCACATTTCTTTCGGATTTGTATTATAGAGAATCAATTTTTTAACGCAGTACTCTTAAGAAGTACTATAAAGAAATGAACGGAATACAGAAATGTAGGTATATACCATTTAAACAATTTATTTTGTAGAGCTTGTATATCATCACGTGCCCATGACCATACTATTACAGTTACATGCAATTGAAACAATGTAGTGCTTCCATATTTGTATTGAATTTAGTTTGGTCTCCTGATTGGACAGTCACCTAATAAATGCTTTGCTAAAGACATATACAGCTGGGAGATCCAGCTGGGAGATCAAAACCATATTTTTATATCGCAAGGTCAAGGCCGTAACTACCATTGAGGCAAATAAGGCAAATGCCTCACTAAAATTTTAGAGTTTTCTGAAATTTGAAAAAAGATTCACTTTGGACTTTAATTGATTATATGCTTCTTTGTACTAAATTAATGCTTTCAAGAACTGTTCAACTTTTGTTTCAATTTCTTTAAATCGATCATCTCACCCGGTGTTTCATTATCGTTAAGAACGCATGTAAAATATATTTCAAAAAGTGAAACTTTCAAAGATTAAGTCCTTAATTTGCTAAAACCCAGGATTCGAGACCCCTTCCTTATGAGAATCCCCATCAGGACACTTCCCTGCATGGACCCTCTTGGGGCTCGAGAGGTCCCAGTTCCCTTGCCTCACTAAAAATTTGAGTCTAGTTACGGCCTCAAAGGGTAAATCATTGCAATAAACTAAATTGAATTTAGTTTTTTTCACGTGATTGAACAGTCATGGAGATCATCAAAATATTTCTATATCGCAGGTGCATGTCTTAATTCAATTTAAAGTAGGGGCCTACTCGTGGTAAACAGGAAGCCGGATTTAGTCGTTATCGGTTTTTAAATTACGTTACATATAGCATTAACAAAAACGTAAACAACGTCTGCAGAAATGTTGGAGGGGTGAATAAAGATGAATGATGGTGTTTTTATGCACGAATTGAAATTCATACAGTACATAGCAGAAAATTGAATCGATTTAAAACACAAGCGCAAGATCAAATTCCGGACATTTCGGATGCAGTATATTTTGCCTCAAGTTGACAAGAGGTTGTATTGATACCATACGTTGGTACAAATCGAATATTTCTGATACCTATTTACAGAAAACATGCCAGATGATTTGCCCTAATGTCATTAAGTAATACTTTTCGTTTATCCTCTAATTTGTGCACAATTGGTATGCTGTGCAGGTGGGATTTTCCTACTTTCGTTTTTGACGGTAAATTTTCTACATACGAACAAAGGTTCAAAGTAATAATAAAAAGAGTCAGGCTACTAATGGGGTATTTAAAATTTTAAGACATAATTTTGCACGAAAGACATTGTATCTCTTCCTTATCATCTTTTGTAAGCAGTAATAGACATCCAGGAAAGTCGGTTCGTAAGGAGTGGACATGTCCTCTGTACATAATATATTAAGGATTAATTTACCACTAAAATTTCTTACTTGTGTTTAGGAAAGGTTGTTTAATTGTTAATAAAATTGTTCTCAACAAGTTTTTTTTTTTTTTTTTTTTTTTTTTTTTTTTTTTTTTGCTGATTTATAAATATTTTGACAACATAAAGGCTTGAGCTATTGAACTGCTATGTGGGTACCTGTATGTAGTTGTCTATTAAACAATAGTAAACGATATTCTATAAAATAATAAAATGAATTTTTGCTATGGAAAATTATTTGATCCGCTTCTCAATGCACATAAAATGCGGCAAATTTTACAATGATGACGTCATCTTTACGAGTACATTGCGATTTTGATTTGAATATATTTTATTGTTAAGATGTTCAGACACAAGGATCGGACACAAGTTCTTAAAAGTTAGAACGTCATCTTCTTTATGACAATTAATTACACAGAGTAATACAAATAAATACACTGGAACCAAAAGTCAAAAAGATCGTTTGCTTAAGTAAACTATGCATGTTCAAAAAAAATATATTTAATGTAGTATACATGTAAAAATCAATCTAATAAGGTATAAATCAAAAACAACCAGATCTCTTTAAAACAATTGCACTTTTGAAAATAAGTTTTAATTTTTGGAAACACGGATCGAGCCATTTCCCCTTAACAGAACATTGCGATCATTGGCTTGTTTATATCATGCTGTATGGGATTTAACTAGCAAACAATTCAATGCAGTAATAAATTTTAATGTAGTTTAATAACTTTATAAAGGTTTAAAAGCGCAAACTGTTTTTTTTTTGGTAGTAATGCAGTGATAAATTTCAAGGTAGTTTAATAACTTTATTAGGTTTTAAAGCGCAAATTATTTTTTTTTTTTTTATTTTATTTTTTTTTTTTTTTTTTGGTTGGTAGTATGAGGAATTGTGTCTTGTCACAGATAACATTTTCCGAATAAAACAAACCCGCCCCCTTTATGTAGGTTTAACAGAGCGACATATCAAGAAGTTTTCTCTATAAATCCAAAAAGGCAGAAAAGGATATTCATTTTCCTAATATTAATAATGATTTCGGTAAAAAGCTTAACAAAGCACTCTAAGTAACTAAATATACATGCATTTTGAAACAAGCAGCACAGTTAAGGTTTCAAAAAGCAGGCGGGGTCAAATATCTATATGATTTTTTTTTTTAAATGCATCATACAAAACAAACAATTCTTTAAAATGCCCCCAAAAATGATTTGTGATTTTAAACTGTAAAAGAGTATTAAACTACATTATTTTTTTTTTTTATAAGATGTTACTTTGTAGTAAGTTAGAATCCAATTAGCAAGGTACAGGAATAACAACGCAGGTACGTTAAGGCTTCCCAGAGAATATTGCAGTGTACTCTATGCCTCCACTTCTCTGAACTACAAATATATGACGTCATAATTGAAAATGACGTCAAGTCACTGCAAACTTGAGCTGTTATAATGGGGAGAGTGTCATAAACTTTACACCTTATTTCAATCTGCATATAAAGTGTCAGGAAGGTGGTGTAAAATAAACGTGTTTTAATCTTTTTTAGAAATCTTATATTTATTCGAATAGTTTAGATAACTTTGCTTTATTACTCTTGTTTAAAAGTCAGCGTGTTCAAAATAT
Organism: Saccostrea echinata; assembly: GCF_033153115.1. Classification (NCBI taxonomy): domain Eukaryota; kingdom Metazoa; phylum Mollusca; class Bivalvia; order Ostreida; family Ostreidae; genus Saccostrea; species Saccostrea echinata. The sequence goes on from NW_026889766.1 coordinate 2,576,686, forward strand.
ATACGAAAATATACGTTTGACATTTACCCTTTTTTATACGCTTGGATAGAGGTAGAATTTATAATATGTGTATAAAAGAGCCTGGCGAAGGTGATTAATGAGGATTTATTTGAGATCTTTTGTGGAAATCTGTAAGAGGAGTTTCCTCTCTAACTGAATCATGCTTGGGAAAAATGCGTGATGGCTTTGTTTTAATACAGATGACGATATTGAGTGGAAAATACCCTCAAATTTGTCGGTAAATTGAATTTATTGTGAAATATTTTGTACCAGAGTAATAGCATAACTTTTCCCAAGCACATTTCGGGTTCACAAGGATGCGACGAGTTTACTTATGTGACAAAAGTTAACAATAATTGAGTTAATCACCTGCACCGAAGCGATTTATGTGAAACACTTCAAAAAAGTAGAAATGACCGTCACGTGATCAACAAGGTCATGTGATATCGTAACAAATACGTTTATATATAGCCTAGAGAACTCTCTATATAAATTGGCCGTACTTAAGTACATAACTTACAAATAAAATAAAAATCAACCTTGCAATGCAGTGTTATTTTTTGAACGCATTTAAAGCTTCGGGAAGCCTTAACATTTCTGCGAAGTCACAGGTCAGGATGCACTTGTCAATGTAGCGTCATTACGTATAACTCACCACAGTTGGTGTGTCGTGAAAGGCGGATCAAGTAATAATTTCACATCCAGAATTGTATTTTATAAAAAATGAAATATTATTTGCAGATAACAAAGAGGACAATGACTTGGATACATTTTTCTTTCCTGATTTTATTTTTATATTTTCTGCTCAGTTCCATGATAGTGGAGTATCTCTTTATGCAGGTTCATTGGAATGTAATGCAATGAAATATGAAGATAACGTACAGTATTCAATCTTGAAAGTCCAATGAAAACGATACAAATTTGAAGCAGAGAAACGCGGACCTCAAAATTTAGAGGTGGGTTCAGGTGCCATGGAGGAGTGAGCATCCCCTGCCGACCGGTCACACCCGCCGTGTGCTCCTTGTCATGATCGGGTAATAAAGGAGAGATCCGTAGACAGTTCAGTGTATAAATAATGGCCTAACAGTTAGTATGAAAAACGTCAGTCAGCATTTGACTCAATGATAGATTGTATGTGCTGACAAGGTCATTGTATCGACCGTAGAACTTGCGAAAAGATGATTTCAAACGAGACTTAAAATATTCTTGTTTCATCAAGTTGTTTGTCAATGGATTGCCTCGTTTTAGAAATTGTTCATACGTACAGCATTCTCTTGCGTATCGAATCAACTGAGAGACATTAACCCCATATGCAGGTGATAAGGGTACATTGCTAAATAAGTAAGGGAAGTTGACGATTAAAATGTTGAAGTCAACACGTTTATCATAAAGCTTTGTTGTTGAAAGAGATTTAATAAATCCATCAAGTACATTGGCGTACACTCAATGAATCATAGTGAACTTTACTTATAAAACTTAGAAATATTAAGCTATTTGAAAAGTGCTGCGATTCTTGTGAAAACTTGAAAATAAATCAGCAGCAAAAAAGAAAAATTACTATCTTACAAAATTAATACTATTTTAACAATGATATTGGATCGGAGAACTTTAACAAATTATAATGCGTGTTGAAATTTTCAAAACTTAACTTACATCTTTCAATTTTTTTTATTGGTCCTAAATTTCATTTAATTTTTCCACATGCAAAGATATGAAAATAATAAGATGAAGAGGCTTAATTGTTTCTTTAACGTACATTTAGATATCCAGTTAGAGTAATACTCACCCATGACGCGAACTTCACATATTCCAATATCAACTTGGTTGTCTCCGTTTAGTATGCAATTATCATTAATTCTATCACCTAGTGTGTTGAAAAAGGCAACTCCTTGGTTAATTTTATTCAAAGTTATATTCATAATTCCATTTACAGGTATGCAACTTTCCTCTGCATTGTGTTGATAGACAAGACCAGTGCTTGATGGCGGATGATAATCTGTGTCATTGAAAATGTAAATCGAGAAACCCGTTGCTCTATAGAAAGCTGAAATATGCAAATTTATGAAAATTTCCAACATATATTTACCTATATAAGCATACTTTGTCTAAATAAACCAAAAATTCATTATTTTTTAAGATAGTTTTTAACACAATATGTTTTTTAATTGTATTAGCATTTAATCAAATGACATACTCAGCAATTATAAATACAACTATTTCTTGATAAGCAAAGGGGAGTAATTTAATATTTAATCCGCCTCCTAATTGGTTAACTTAGACATTTAGTGTGTATTTCCAATCTCGAATATGTCTTCTGTGCTTCTTACATTGCAAAACTAATTCGTAAACAATGCCGCATTCTTTAAATATTTAAATAAAAAAATATTTACATTACACATGTATTTTGCTTAAAAAGCGTGCGTAATGCTTTGGTATCAAAAACGTCACAAAGGTTGAGCGACTGGAAAGTGCAAATTCTCTGGTGAAAATCAAACTGTTGCATTTCCTCTGCTATTATTTGAAGCTTGTTGGATAATATAGGAATTTTGAATTATTAATCTAATAATTTGTTATCTGAGAGTATAAAAACACAGTTAAAAGTAAGGAAATATATCTGAGACACCTTTGCAAACCAAGAAATATTGTAAAGATACTTATCTCCATGGCAACCACAAATTCTCCATAGCAACAAAGCAAATAAAGTCACTTTCGGCAAATATTTATGAACAATTATAAATTATTAATCCACAATTTGGTAGCATATTGCGATTAATCAAATCTGATTTTGTAATAGATATCTTAGCAAAGTACATTTTTATAATTTAGCCCATTTTTATACTTTTAACCCATGGTAACAACATTTGAGCACATAAGAACCAAAATATGTTAAAGAGAGTTACAAACAATTTTCTGTAACAACTTGAACTTTTTTTGGCACGAAAGGTCACAGATTATCATGAAACTTTGCTCGTTATAATAGTTACAATTATAATAGTTTGACAACAGAATTGTAAATCAAGCAAAGTTTGGTTGTCATGGTAACAGACAGGTTGATTTCAACAAAATTTAGATTTTCGGCTTCTTTGAATCTTTATTGACCCTTCACAAGCACTTAGAAAACCAAATTGTCCTTTTACATATAAACAAAAACCAATAAACCTTGTTGCCACTTATTATGTAAAGAAAGTATTTGGAATAAATCTCTATATAGGTGGTAACCATGGTTACACTCGGCATACATTTTATATGCAGAAAAACGCTCAGTGTTTTCTTATTATGGGAGTTACATGACTTAACTTTATCGCCAGTGATAAAAAAATAAAAATACTTGACCTTATAAAAAAAGGGTTTTAGCAATATTATTCTTACAATGAAAATATCAGTTGCCGAGATGACACAGCATAGTACCACGATTTGAGCCTAAGTTATAACCCAGCAAACAAAGATTGGGGTATAAAGAAATCACCTGCCTGTCTCTGTGTCTTTTTGTACATGCAATTATGTCCGGATCATAACTTTGTAATGCTTTGTAATCTAGAAACAATACATTACAAGTTCATTCTTGATATAAAAAAAAAATTGTTAATAGTCTGAGGGTGTATCTTGACTTTTACCCAAGGCCATTTTAGCTAGTTCAAGGTCACTAGCAGTTAAAAGTATAAAATTCGTGTCTGGTCTATAACTGTCTTTTTCTGTATTGCTGCTTGAAATTGGTTTAGCGGTTCTAGAGAAGAAGTTGAAAATGTTCAAAAGTTAATGCACGACGGACGACGCACGATGACAGACAAAAACGGATAGCAATAGGTCACCTGAGTGACTCAGATGATCTAAAAAGTTGTTAAGCCATGTAATTAACCATAAATTTAGGGGGTATAAGCAACAAGAGGCCCATGGGCCACATCGTTCACCTGAGCACTGTGGCTGGGGAAAAAAGCAAAAATCAGTTCAGAATTGAAAAGCTTTAATGCATAAGTGGTCCTGACCTACCCTCTAAAAGGGAATGGGGGGTTTGATTTGAACAAAATTGAATCTACACTAACTAAAGATGCTTACATATTTCTTTGTCTGTGACTTTTTTCCTACTAGTTTGAACTTTCGTTATGGTCCCACCCTACCCCCGGGGGTCATGGTTTGAACAAATCTGAATCTACACTGTCTATTATGACCAATCATAGCTTTGCTGTTCTTGAGAAGATTTTTAAAAAAAAATTCCTATGTATTCATATACATAACTTTAATTGCCAATTGTAGTCCCACCCTAACCCCAGGGGGCCATCATTTTTTTTCAACAATGAATCTACACTAACTTAGGATACTTCCGAATAGTTAATAACCAATTATGGCTTTGCTGATTTTTTTTCTATATATTCCTATGTTAAATTTTTATCGTCCATTGTGGCCCCACCCTACCCTAGGGGGGTGGGTTATGATTTGAACATACTTAAATCTACACCACCTGAGGATGCTTTCATATAAATATGACCACTCATGGCTTTGCTGTTCTTGAGAAGAAGATTTCTAAAAAATTTTCCTATACCCCTATGCAAAACTTTGTGGCCCCACCCTATACCAGGGGATCAAGATTTGAACAAACTTGAATCTACACCACCTGAGGATGCTTCCATATGAATATGACCAATCATGGCTTTGCTGTTCTTGAGAAGATTTTTAAAGATTTTTCCTATAAATTCTTATGTAAAACTTTTATCGTCCATTGTGGCCCTGCCCTAAACCCGGAGGTCATGATTTGAAAAAAATATAATTTACACTACCTGAGGATGAATCCACACGAGTTTCATCTTTCCTGGCCCAGTGGTTCTTAAGAAGAAGATTTTTAAAAGATGCCATTAATTTTCACTTGTAATTATCTCCCCTTGGAAGAGGGCGTGGATCTTCATTTGAACAAACTTGAATTCCCTTTACCAAAGGATACTTTGTGCCAAGTTTGGTTGAAATTGGCCCAGTAGTTCTGGAGAAGAAGATGAAATTGTGAAAAGTTTACGACAACAACGACGACTGACAATTTTCGATCAGAAAAGCTCACTTGAGCCTTCGGCTCAGGTGAGCTAAAAATTCAAACATTGTTTCATTTCTTACCATGTCAATCAGTCTCCCAGCAAAAAATATTATGCCTCTTGTCAGTTTGTCTCTATATATAATCAATACCCATCTATTTTCGCATAGTGTTCTAAGAGTTTATAAGGCGTAAGCATACTATGCCGTAATAGTGCACGGCTTCTTTTTCTAAAGAACATCCGACATCACCCACGCCAGGGATCGAACTCACGATCACGAGATTGTCAGTCCGACGTGCTGCTACCGACATGACGCCATTATCAAACACTTATTTTTATGTATATAAACCTAGTTTCAAATATTTGACACTTAAAAGAAAACAAAACATTTTTTTTTTTAAATAGTTTCTTAAAATTTTTTATCCCTTTATTAAATTAAGGTTCTTTGAGATTTTCTGTACATTATACCTAACTGCATGAAACACTCAAAATTATGACGTAATTGTTTCACATCGTGACGTTATAATAGGGGTATCCCAGCATGTTAGTAAGAGGTAATGAAACGTTGGAAATCGAAAAAAAAATATTTTTGCTTTTATACAACAGTCAGCATAATAATAACAATAGTGTTGTGGTTTGCATGCACCTCCGGCTTGTGCACCATGTATCAAACCCTGACTACTTTTTAGGCATAGTGCATGCAAAGCACTTTACTATTACATAAATCAAACGCTTGAATCCATACTTTTCAAAACTTATTTCCCTTGGTCGCCATCTTTGAGGAAGAACCAGTAGAACCCTCACAGTAGGCTTTGTAGTTTTCAGATTTGTATTTTTGTCATTTGACTAGAAAAAATGTTTGCTTCTATACTGATTGCCACAGGATAAGGCTACCCATACATTGAAGGAAAAGAATTTAAACACAATTGATGCATCGGAGCACGCCCATATATTTGGTAGGAAAAAGTCGTTTTTTCCCTTTTGACCTTTTGGTTGACCCTGCAAAAGGACACAACTTTTGCAAAGTATGGATTAGATTATTCACCAAAGTAATGTGGAACAACCTATTAATGTCCCCAATTCAACATTCCAAAATTATACATGTTGATACAAATTAATAAGGAGAATATTAGTGGTCCTGATATGATATCTACACTTTTAACCTAAAGTGACATTGAACATTGCCGGAATGACCTTGGATCAAGGCAACAACATACCTAAAGGCCATGTGTAATATTTTTGTGAAAAATGAACGTTCAATGTTTTTTCAATTAAAGAGCAGTGAACAAGAAATGAACTTGACACTTTTCCTGGAAACGGCCTTGACCTTGCCAAAATGATCTTGAATAAATATGAAGACACACCCCTGAGTCATTAGCAATATTTGTGTCAGGTATGGGCTTCAAGTGTTTAATCATTTCAAGATGTAGATAGGGCACAATGTATACATTTTTAAATAGATCATGAACCTGATCAAATAACCTTTCGTCAAAATCATGACATACTTTAAGGTCATAATCAATTTTTCTATGAAGTATGGACATCCAATACTTTCAATTAGAAAATTACAGTAGACCTGGCACAAATTTAACATTTTTTTCTGCCAGTGATTTTCACTTGCTAGAATTATCATGGGTCAAGACCATGACACACTCTTTGTTCACATGCAATCTATACCAAAAATGAACTTCGAAATGGCTCTCCATTACATAGTTATGTGGCCTGGACACATATCTTAAACCTTTTGTTGAAGTGACCTTGATCTTACTGGAATGACCTTGGGTTAAGGTTTGAACATACCAATGGGGCATAAATCTTTTTGTGAAGCATAAGCTAACAATATTTCGAAACGTGGTCAGGACACGAATTATACATTTTTATGTAAAGGACCTTCAACTTGATCATCTGACATGGAATGAAGAACATGATACACCTCTTAAACAATCTCTGTATGAAGTATGAATATCCGACGTGCCTCCGTAAGAAAGTTATAGACCAGACAAAGAGCTAGGTTCACTTTATGCATAAAATGGCCCTGTCATTATATCAATTGATTGACTATCACCCTCTGTCCAATTTCATATACCAAAATAAAGTAGAGACTTAGTGCTTTCATTTCCTATAACAAAATTTATTTTTGAGAATCCAGGTATTGGAAAACAGACTTCGAGAAAATGCAATGTTCTTGAATTTTGCAGAAAACATGCATATTTAACTACCTTCAGCAAAGAATTAAAATATGAGCACAGCTCACGATCCAAAAATTAAAACATGTTTTGTGATCTTCAGAAACAATTCTTTCATTATGTAATTGCATATTTTGGATCAGAGGTTGTGCTCTATATGAAATATTGAAAAAATACCTCAACCTTTGGCCATTTTGAAGGGAATTTACAGGATATGGGGAAAATGACGCAATTTATGACGTCATAATGCATTGACTAGAGAGAAAATTACATCATGTTCAATAGATACACGGTCACCAAGGGTCCAAGTTATAAATGCTGCATTTTCACCCAAAACTGAGCAGTTTCGATTTTTCAGAAATTCTCAGGGCCAAAAAAGGCCCTAAGTGGCTCTTGCTCTTTTACACTATTTACTGCCAACGACCTTGAACTAGCTGAAATGACCTTGGGTGAAACGTTAAAGTCAAAATTCAAGCTCAGATTATAAACAATCGTTTTATCAAGAATGATATTTCAATCTTTCTCCATTACGAAATTATGTCCCCATCATGATTGCACAGACAAATGAACACAGAAACAGACAGACAAAGTGATTCCTTTATACTCTAGTCTTTGTTTGCTGGTTATAACTATGGCACAAATGATGTGTTATCATGGCAGCCGATATTTTCATTGTTAGAATAATATTGCTAAAACTTCTTTTCATAAGGTAAACTATTTTTATTGTTTCGTTATCACTGGCGATAAAGTTAAGTCATGTAACTCCCATAATAAGATAATACTGAGCGTTTTTCTGTATATAAAATGTATGCCGAGTGTAACCATGGTTACCACCTACATAGAGATCTATTCGAAATACTTTCTTTACATAATAAGTGGCAACAAGGTTTATCGTTTTTATTTTTATATGTAAATGGCCAATTTGGTTTTTGGAGTGCTTGTGAAGGGTCAATAAAGATTCAAAATAGCCGAAAATCTAAATTTTGTTGAAATCAACCTGTCTGTTACCATGACAACCAAGGCACATAGCAACCAGACTTTGCTTGATTTACAATTCTGTTGTCAAACTATTATAATTGTAACTATTGTAACGAGCAAAGTTTCATGATAATCAGTGACCTTGCGTTCCAAAAAAAGTTCAAGTTGTTACAGAAAATTGTTTGTAACTCTCCATAACATATTTTGGTTCTTATGTGCTCAAATGTTGTTACCATGGGTTAAAAGTATAAAAATGGGCTAAATTATAAAAATGTACTTTGCTAAGACATCTATTACAAAATCAGATTTGATTAATCGCAATATGCTACCAAACTGTGGATTAATATTTTATAATTGTTCATAAATATTTGCCGAAAGTGACTTTATTTGCTTTGTTGCTATGGAGAATTTGTGGTTGCCATGGAGATAAGTATCTTTACAATATATCTTGGTTTGCAAAGGTGTCTCAGATATATTTCCTTACTTTTAACTGTGTTTTTATACTCTCAGTTAACAAATTATTAGATTAATAATGTTCACATTGTACGATTTTTCATTTTTATTTATCAAAACATCCATTTTTGTTGCTAGGCAACGGATTGGAATTTCCAAAAGACACACCTTTTTGAATTTAAAGTCCAAAAGAGACATTCCTCTGCTATTATGCGAAATACTTGCAACTCCTGTATTACGCCAGAAGTTTGAGTAATAAGGCTTTGAAAAGTACCTAAATCAACAAAAATGCTGAATCAGCAAAAAAACACAAAACATGCATATCTACCCATGTCTAGTACAGATATATCTCAAAATCTTATTTCTATGTAATGCATTGTGAAAACACTTTAAATGTTTATCTTTACGATAAGAACAAATGAGAAGAAATTATTAAATATTCACAATAAATTTCAAGCCCTAAAGATAAGTGATTTTTTTGTCCATACACATGGAAAATTGACTGGTTGCTAAGGAAATTTCTTTTGTCATGTTTCCATAGTAACCATGACCCAAAACTTTTTTCACTTTGCATACATGGTTCATAGCACAAGAGAAATCTATATGTTGAAAATCATCAAATTCTGAGAACCCTCATGATTCACCTTTTGCCTGATTCTTACAGAGACCTGTACTTAATACAGACATTGGTATCGTTTATGGAAAAAGGGAGGGCAGCCAGAAAAAAAAAAATTGACAACGTGTATGTACCTGAAAAAAAAATCTTTCACAAGGGAAAAAAAGGGGGGGTGCCCAAACTGAAAAAAAAAAATCATATTTCGTGGAGGGGAGGGGGGTTTAAATTTTTTCGACAAACACATTTTATTAATACATTCCCACAAAGAAGAAGGTATAGTTTGGGCTTTATTGTGCCCTTAAAATTTAATATTTTCAAAAAATTATGAAATTGGCTAATATATGAATGTGATGAATTATGAATGAAACTGGCATAAAGGAGGAACATTCTGGAAATATGACGTCATTAATTTGATACATGTATTTCTAACGTTTTAAAAGGAAAAGCCATAAAATGGTTCATTAAGGGGGTTTTTTCCTTAAGGGAACAATGTCCACAGCCCACTTCATTTTTCAGATATGTTGTTTAAAATCCTTTAAAAAATCACATTTCCCAAGATCTTTGTGGGCGATGCATGTCTCTATATTATCTGAAAGAAAATTCCACTAAAAATTAATTGATGTCTTCTGCAACTTTTTAAGAAAATACGGGAAAATGCACAAGTTCATGACGTTACAATTAGCATTTAGGAGGTCATATGAGAAATAGGATTTGTAAATTCATACTGCAAGGAATATCTATGATTCAGAAAGAATGAATTTTAATTTCTTACATTACTTCCATATTTTAGAAAAATATAGGGCCAAATTTGTACTGAAACTGTACCTTTTTCTTTACACCTCTGCAACAGAAAGTGAGGGGTGTCCAAGCGGCCTTTTGTTTAACATTTTCAACAGTTAAAGCTTACTGTATGTGTACTTTAAAAAGCGGGCTTCATATTTTAGCGGCTTTGGCGCAGACAACGATATGCACTAATTCATGATTTCTGTTAATAAATGAATACAACGGCGAGCTTTGTCAATTCCTGCTCCTGTGCCTATCAAGTCTGCCATTATTAAATGTTCAAAATCGCGAGCCCGATTCAAGTGTACCCTATATTCAACATGATACATGTGTGAGATTCTATGTCATTTTTAATATGTTGGGGGGAAAAATGGAGGGTGCGGCCCTCCTGTTGCGACGTGCCTGTATTATTTAACCTGTATATATATATATATATATATATATATATATATATATATATATATATATATATATATATATATATATATATATATATATATATATATATATATATATATATATTATTCATTTTATTTATCTATTTTTATGAGTACAAGTCTGTGGAAAATATTGTAACTACTGAGCAATATTCGTAAAAATTAGTAAACAATTGTTCTGTAAGAAGATGGGTAAACCTAAGCGTTCTTTTTGACATTATTTCACGTCCGCTTACTCTGAAAGCGGTCAAGAAGATTGAAAGTGTTAGCTTAAATTTGCTCTATTGATTCCCTAAGATTTTCCTTAATATTAGCCTTCTTAGTGACTTGGCAATCGAACCGATGGAATATCAGGTGAAAAATAAGACCTTCTGCATCTTACCCTTCTGCTGCCAAGATTCAAGTTTAAGCGCTATATATAATATAAGTACATGTACATGCTACGGGGAAAATTAGCACAGAAGAGTGAAAATTGTCATCAATTTACATTTCTTGGAATTCATATACATGTAGCCTACTTTTAAACGTGTAGCTTATCCAAAGAAATGTATTCTATTCTAATAGAGGTAAATAAATTTACTATCAACGTTATCGCCTAAAATTAAGTATCAAACTCAAAAGGAGTCCCAATCTGCATATTAATTTTTTAGACTGTTCCAAAAAACTAAAGTTTTCCTCCATCAATTCAAACCTGTTGTATCTATGCATTAAATGCAAGTACATGTGTATTTATGTGAACGTTTTCACTATGATTTATTCATTCATGCCTTGGCCGATATGTTAATCCGCGCGCTGACCATCGTTTAATTGTACGCAATAGTCTAGCTGACTACATGTGTATTTTGAACACCCACTACCACCCAAGCGATCTAACCTCTCCTACCCTTAAAGAATCGTGTAGTTTTTCTTTTAGAAGGCCCGTTTTGTTTGATAATAATAAGACAGATTGCTTATTCTCTAAGCAGTTTTGTTTACATATCTATATTTAGAAATCGCGTCATTATCGGATCACATTTGCCGGACCACCAGCTTACACTGGAACTTCACTTCCGGGTTTCAAACTTAACGTGTCATCTTCAGAGGGAGATGACAAATAGCACTTCCGGGTTTGAAACAATCCCTTGCATAACTTTCAGATGTAAATATTATCGAAACTTCTATTTGTAAAAGTTCTTGGGTATTCAAATGAATGCTTTTGAGTAAAATGCTCATTAAAACGAAAAAAGATTCGTTTTGCCTCAATGAAATGACATGTTTACTACATGTAGTTACTGCAATAACAAATGATATCCCCCGCCCCACCAATCCTTCTCCTAGGAGACGTTAGGTCTAGCAGTGAAGCTGTTGGAACAAGATTTATTTGTTTATGCAGGGACGTCTTGTCATCTCAACTAGGCTTTCTTACACTAGGCTTCATAACTTAACATGGAACAAGTAGTCTAGCACTGCTGCCGTATAGAGAATGATTTCAGACTTGAGTCCTTACAACACTGTACAACTTCCAAAAGTTTTAAGTAAATGAATCTTCCACAGATTGTCACAAAACTTATAAAAGACGCAACAGATATCATTCTAGAATTTCATATTTAGTAGCTACAAATTTTTAATATATTTTTTTAATAAATTTCTTTTGGCATGTCAATGTAAACAGTGCTACATCATTAATTTATGCGTCGTCGTTTTGGGTAGAAATCAATCATGTAGATTCACAGGGGTTATTTAATTATCATCAATCTCATTGTTAAAAGTTGTTTAATTGTTTTTTGTTTTTGTTTTTGTTTTTGTTTGTTTGTTTTTTTTTTTTTGTTTGTTTGTTTGTTTGTTTGTTTTGTGTGTGTGTGTGTGGGGGGGGGGGGGGTATTTGTATTTTATTGCAACTCACTGTACATTACTTACCATCGAGACGGAAATATATTTCAATGTAGGCTATGTTGAAGCGATTCTGCAACCAAACCTTCCACCATACAGGGTTTTTGGAAGGTCCAGCTATTGCACATGAGTTTTGACTGAGGTCTTGGTTTATATTTCCATCAACAGCTTTAGCTGCTCCCCATTGCGGTCGAAATGGGTTTAAATTCATTTTTGCCGTTTTCGACAGACCTTGATCATGGACTAGATTCACTTAAGAAAGAGTTAAGGAATAGGATAAGATTTAATTTTGAGTAAAATTCATTTTTAACACAGACGAGATCCATGTAGCAAAAAGCGTATACGATATTTTTTATTCTCACCATTATGTACACATACTCAATAGAAGTGAAAATTTATTACAAATATGAAGATATGCGTATTTCAATTAAAAATAATTTCTTTCATATTTAACTTTGTTTATAATTACTGTTGAGACAGATACGTGTAAGAAGGAAAGAGTCTCATATAGACAGACAGAAAGACAGACAGACAGGCAGACAGACAAATAGTTTTACCAAAACATCTGACAGATGTCAAACACAGTAACACTAGATATTCCGTCGGCATCCTATATCAGTTTTGGAATATACAAATAAAATATTTTATCTTCCGGGTTGTATTTATATTTTAGAGTGCAATATTTTACCTGTGCTAGATAAGGTGTACATGAGATTTTTACAAAATCAATAAAACATTGTTTGATTAAGCTCTTGAGGAATGTTATTTATAGTTAGGTTTTTGAACAAACAAATATATCTTACAAGTCTTTTTATTTTCAATTTAACCCTGTTAATATTTGTATGTTTGAAAGCAAATAAATCCTGTCTAACAACTATCATAGTTACATGTGTTCACAAAATATGCATTGCTTGAGTTTAAAAATGTCATTGTGTAGTACTTTAAATGTTTATATTTTTGACAAAATTCAATGATGTTTTCCATACTAATCAAAACTTCTAACCCGCCAGCCTAATAGACACATACATGCATCAGTAAACATGTCTGTGAAGTAAGGAGCATTAACATATAAAAATTGTTTTAAAACTACTCGTATGGAATTTTCGTATTATTTTTATTATCTCTTTTATTATAAACACCATAAATTTATTTGTTGAATCACTATTGAAATATATGTTCAACATCTCTAAATCTATACCGTCACTGTAGCTCAGACGGTAGAGCCCTCGTTCCGTGATCGGAAGGTCATGGTTTCGAACTCCGGCCACAACTGTTCGTTTGCCAGGTACTCGGCGTTTTGTAGTGAAAATTGTCGGTCCTTCGGAGGAGACCTTAAAAACTGAGGTCCCATGTCAGTGCAGACGTTAGCATGATAAAGATCTCTCACTGCTCAATGGACCTGATTGCCGAGGTCTAAATTTGAAGCCCTTCACCGATATTTGGTGACGTCTCTATATGACTGAAAAATTCTCGAATGGGACGTAAAGCAACATACTATTAATCGATCCATCTACATTTAGATTTCTTTAATGCCAAATCATCATGTAACGATGTTGATGAGCAGTAGTAAATGAACGTCTTGACACTTGACGATTCAAGTCAGCATTATTTCCGGTCACTCAAAACTTCCGACACTTCAAATTGACATCTTAACGTTAACCAAGAAATTGTGTAACAACCTAGTGTGTGTGTGTGAGAGAGAGGGTGTGTGTGTATGTGTGAGGCGGGGTGGATTTTATTTCCTTTTTACGCTTTATGCATTATTCATTAGCATTCTTTACTTATTTTTTTTTATTTTTCTTTTCCGCCTATATTTGATTTCTTTCCCTAACTTTGCATAATTTTGTATTTCAATGCATAGCTGATTCTACTCAATGGCAGTATCATTTAATGAGGATAAAAAAATTAAATGAACTCGTTCATAATAACCCATATTCATGCAACGTCTAGGAATATGGGATTGTATCTCAGTGATGCATGTACATGGCAATTTTTATATTACGTATGTGCCTTGCAGAATAATCCGGGTTGCGCATACCAGATTTCTGTATAAGATACGCTACAATGACTATATATACGCGTACCAAGGTCCAAAAGGTGATTTCTTTCTTTTTAATGTAGCAGACGAACACATTGGAAAGATGTGATAGAAAATTTTCTATTTCGTGTTGTTATTTAAAAAAAAAAATTGTGTTTTATCCTGGCAGCGTCTCCTCATTTAGAGCACACTTCGCCAATTATAGTTAAATATTTACTTCGATTGCGCATATCTTCATTGGATTGAATATTTATAATTTTCAAATGACGCCGTACACCATATTTGCATTGATTGGTTCGTGATGTTAAACTGGATCCATAAGGCGTTCTCATAAAATATTGTTATATTGTTAACTTTCTTCGATATTTAAACAACTTGTCAAAGAGACATATTTCTGAAATTTAAACAAACTTTTGAATTAAAATTTGTGCCACGTGCATGCAAACATTTGGCACAATGCAAAAGGTGAACCCAAGACCAAGAAGGGTGGTCACGGATGAATGCTTTCCAAAATTTAAAAAAAATGATAATAATAAATGATTTTAATTACAAAGGCTCGTGTTACAGTACAAATTGCCCATATCCTCACAGGTGCATGAAATGTAATAACGAGCATCCATCTATCACTTTAGCACTGCATGAGAATGCATATCAGGTATTTCAGTTTCCTAATAGACACTTTGGTCCCTGGGAAGAACACCAATTAGAATTCAGGTAGTTTCAAAGTATCTTCAAGACTACCCAGACGAGGAATCAGCTAGAGTTTTGGACAGTGGTTTCAAACAGGTGTAACGTTACCCGATGTTGGGTGTTACAAAAATTCTGTGGGTTCTCATTCCTCAGATTTACCTTAATTAATAAAAGGTCCTAAATATAAGGAATCCCGATCCTTCAACTGGCGTCGGAATTTCATAAATATTATGGATTCTGTAGACGATTACGCCAGGTGATGGGCCAGACATGAAAAAGACCTTGACACTTTGTCAGAATGGAATAAATGTAACAGATGTATGTTTAAATCGCACATAAAAAGATTGAGGGTCAATATGAGAACCATCTATCCTTCTGTATTCAATAATCCAGAAGTGAAAAAAGAATTAGATGATTACATGATCAGTACGTACTGGTCCCTGTTGACAAAGCAAGTAACAACATTGTCTTTGTTTGTAAGGCTCATTATATTAAATGTATTTTAGAGGAACTTGCAGTTTATTCTACAGGTGGTAATCCAACCTATGCCCATAGTTCCCTTTCTAATCAAGAAATTCTTCAAAATCATATGTCAGTTTTGAATATTTTTAATATTCCAAACAACCAAAATAAATTTGAATTACCATATCTATGTTGGATTCCAAAACTCCTTACAAACAAAGATACATAGCGGGTTCCAGTAAATGTTCAACCAAGTCTCTTTCTTTACTCCTCACTGAGATATTAACAGTAGTGAAGGAGAAACTTTAAAAGTACTGTGCAACAATATATTCGAGAAGTGGTGTAAATCAGATGTGGATACTAAACGATTCCAAGGAACTTTTGGAAAATTTGAAATCACAAGATTTTACCTAAATCAACAGCTTAAAAACTTACGACTTTTCAACTTTATACACAACCATTCCCCACGACAAATTAAAGTGCAGGCTTTTTTGATATCATTGACAGTTGCTTTTTCAATAATAATGGAACTCGTAAATTTACTCACCTTGTCATTGGTCATTTGCAAAATTATTTTGTTAAAAAACACTCTGATCGTACACACAAGTACTCTGAAGTTGACATTAAAAAGATGCTTGAATTTCTGATTGACAATATCTATGTTGTTTTTGGACACCAGGTCTTCCAACAATATATTGG
The DNA here is from genome assembly GCF_033153115.1 of Saccostrea echinata. NCBI lineage: Eukaryota > Metazoa > Mollusca > Bivalvia > Ostreida > Ostreidae > Saccostrea > Saccostrea echinata. The sequence goes on from NW_026889766.1 coordinate 2,592,912, forward strand.
ATTTCCCATGCGTACCAATTGCATCCCGTTATTAACAGACCTATTTTTGTATTCATATGAAGCAGAATTTGTCAAAAATCTTATACGTGAAAACACTTGCTGCGGCCTTCAACTCAACATTTAGATATATCGACGACGTATTGTCAATTAACAATGGTTATTTCCATTCTTATGTCGATACGATATATCCCGCTGAGCTTGAGATAAAAGATACTACAGAGTCCGACACATCTATTTCATATTTGGATATTTTACTTGAAAAAGACGTTAATGGTAATCTAACAACCAAGCTTTATGATGAACGTGATGACTTTAACTTTTCAATCGTCAATAATTTTCCTTATTTATGCAGCAATATACCTTCATCACCTGCATACGGGGTTTATATCTCTCAGTTGATTCGATACGCAAGAGCATGCTGTACGTATGTACAATTTCTAAAACGAGGTAAATTATTCGACAAACAAGTTGATGAGACAAGAATATCAGCAGTCTCGTTTAAAGTCATCATTTGGTAAATTCTCTGATTGATACAATGATCTTGTCAGCAAATACAATTTATCATTGAGTCAAATGCTGACTGACGTTTTTCATACTAATTATTTAAAATAAATTCTATACGTTTCTCTGCAATGTCCATTCAATTAACATGAGTGATATATTTCATTTGAAACAAGTCTATCTCAACTTACTTTCGGGCTAAAAATAAACCTCGTCAATGACCTTTGATACACATGAAGTGCCCATTATTGCTGCTTATATCTTTTCGTCATTAATCACCAATTATTTGCTAAATGAACCAAACAATTTTTAATTCATGACAACAAAAGACCGAAAGAAATCTATGATGTAAATTTATTTAATAAGAAACGCAATTGTAATGTTTATCTTAATTTTTTTTTATTTTTTTTTGGGGGGGGGGTATTTTTTTCGATGTTGCTACAGCTGCATGCGCAAAAAATAAACACATGGAAGTAAACATGTGCTAATCAGGCCTGACAATGACCGAAACGCTATTTTTCCAAGTTAACGCAGTTTTGTGGCAGATTGTAAAAAGAGAAGCACATGCCTCGTCGGGTGCAAAGCTTTGACAAACACTTTTAAACCAGTTTTTTGCATAATTTAGCTTGTAAACCAGCCTTCAATTGCAACATGATGGGCGGGACTTCGTGGTAAAAGCAGACCCATGGTGCAGTGCGCTAGTGCACTACCACATCTATCGCAGTAACTGGGTGCAATTGGTAAGTGTCATTTGATTATTTCTCAATAATATGAAGTATTAGTATTATGTTAATATTTATCGACTAAATCACAAAGCCCCCACCCCCACACGCACCTGCACCTAGAACCTGTTATATGCACTCAAACAGCAAGTTAGAAAGTTTTGCATGGTGGTGTCACTTCTTCGTCGATGTAATGTCATTTAAATATTTCTTAACAATAATTATGAAAAATTGGAGAATTGGGTATAATTATAATATTTTTATGAAACAAATCACAAAACCCCCCAACCCCCCCAACCCAACCCCCATTAAGCATGCAAACTGCAAAATTAAGGACATCTTTTAGAAACTTTCAACCTTGAAGAAAATATAAACATGTCAATTGAGAGACACAAGAATTTATCATGATTCTTCTTTTTTTTCAAACAGTTTGTATGTGTAAAATCAGAAATTTTGGAGGGAAGATGTTGCAAGACTAGTGGGAGCTTTCCCAATATATACCCATAAGATGGTAGAGGATGCTGTGACTATGAAGGTGGTCTTCTTTGAGGAAGATGAGGAGATGTGCAAAGGTATTGCAATTTTTTAAAAAATGAATGGTTTGTTGAAAACATTAATCTTCATAAATTATTTGCATATTTAACCATCTTTTTCATCTAGATTGTGATTTAATTGTATTCCTTATTTCAATGATTACTTTTAGTCAGAGCATCACAAAATTAAACCCGAGCTGTGTCAGAAGGGACAAATATTAGTCTTTCTGAAGGCCTTCTTAATTGATGTGGAATACATGACTATTTAATTGCAGAAGGTAACTCATGTATATATTTCATCATTCTAATGAAGAGAGTCCTACAAATTATCATCAATGGTATGCATTTTTGTCCAGCTAAATTTATTCTTAAAGATCATTTAGGGGCTTAGCTGTTCAAAAATGCTTTATGTACAAACATACTGGCATGGCTCTGGATTTTAGAGATATTAACTCCAGAAAGATTCTATGAATCTGTCAAGTAGTAGATTATTATTTTCTGTCACAGGGCTTGATAACCCTTGCATCCTGAAAAAGGACCCTGTCCCAGCTGAAATTTACTCTTTTTCCCAAAATGTAGGCAAAAATTCCAAAATGACAAGTAGAATACACTTTGAATCTTCAGTTGAAATTTAGACACTTCAAAAAAATCATTTTTCAAATTCACTGAGAAAAAAAATAGATTGCAGATCTAATTTAGATTTGGTCGGGTAACTGTAAACATATGTTTTTCTTATGCCTTCCAATTTGTTTTTGTTAATTGTGTAAGGTTGTCCATTATGATCAGGAAAAGATTATGATTTATGAAGTATACAATGTGATGGCAATGCATATTTGTTTTTATTTTAAAAGTATTTTCCCCCTTATTCAAAAGCAGACTGTAAAATTAAAATTGCATTTTTACATGCAGTTCTGTTTCCAAATAGTACTAATTTTAAAATTGTATTGTCCTTTACTTCAGTATTATTAAAGTTTACTGTTCATAACTTGTTTTTATAATATTACACTGATCTTTGAAACAATCTTTTTTAATGACTTTCAGTTTGACATTTTGATATTGATGAAATTCCCTTAAATTCTTAACAATATTTTGATGTTTCTTAACTAAGGTACTCTCCATTTTTTTTTATTTTATTATTATTATTTTTTTTTTTTTTTTTTGGTTGTTGTTGTGCTCTGCTACCTACATTGTTGTTTCTTGTTTCACAATTCACAAGATAAACAAATTTAATGACATGGAATTATTTAGATTTATTGTACAGAGATTTGCTACTTTACCAACAAATTATAAACGTGTAAATTTGTTAATGCATATGTAAAAGTATATGTAACTATATAAAAGTTCAATAATTTTGAAATTTTTAATTTATCCTATGTCTTCTTCCTATTTGGATATCTTTAAAGTTCATGTTTGTGTCAGTTGCTAAGGGTAGACCCTGGTGTTTCATATTTGAAGGGATTTTATGTTGAAAGGCGTGGAGTGGGGTCTGGAGGGTTTGAACCATCCAGCCCTGGAGTTTCTGATTTATGTAGAAAAGCAGATGCATAAATAAAACCCTATTAATATTATGTCTCTAGTATAAGTAGCTATAAAAGGATTTGGGATTGTTGTGAAAAAGGGTTATTTGAAGTAAAGTGCTCCCCCCCCCTCTAAAAAAAACCTAATCCCATTTTTTTAAAATAATTATTTTGTGTGTTCTTTTTTCAAAAAAAAAATCCGAGTCAGTTTTTAAGTGGGTATATTGATCCTTCAAGCACAAATCCTGGATATGTCCTTGTTCTCATGAGTCATGTCATCCAGAGCTTTCATCACTGAGTTGTGTATTTATTTTCTCATAGGCCTATTTATAAATAATAATAATTAAAAAAGACACATTCATCTTGTTATGTTACATTAGAGAGTGGTCTACATAATGGGAAGCGATCATAGCAAAAATCAACAAATAAAAATAATCTATAACGAGTTATTATAACTTGTAAACATTACGCCATAGCCGATGCAATATCCCGTCAACAGTGGGGCTGATTTCGAGACCTAATCCCAACACCAGACCAACTCCAGACAAACAGCCTCGGCAATCACAGCTTTCTTCTACAATTCATTTTTACAGATTATATAGAGAGGTGTACCTGACCAAAATTTGGTTAATTGGTTTACAAGTCGCTAAGACCAAAATAAACTTATTGCAGCCAGAACTAAATGAGCAGATCATAATTATAATAGCAATTATAAAGTGTCTCAATCAAATTCAATTTGGAAGCAACCTACACCAATGGCCAATATTTTTGACCAACTGTTAGTATAAAGGGTTGTTTAAGCGACTTTTTGGTAGCAGGTCAACTCTTTTATAACAGAGGGTAAGAAAAGAGTAAACCGCACCGGTGTGGATAACTATTTACATGCGCCTATCACATGCTACACATTACATCAAAGAGAACATTAGACAAGTGGTATATTGTTACAGCTGGCCTCATAAAGACAACTGACTCAGCTATTCAACCTTGTTAAGATTCGAGGAAATACCATAATCTAAATTTACAATTAATCACGACCCCTGTTTAATTGGTTATGTTAATAACTTATTATTCCTCAATTTTCTTGGTTCAAAACCATGATAAAATATAGTTAGTATTGATGTTGTTGGAATCTTCTTTTGCATAGTAGTTCAAAATTCAGGAATATAAAAATTCCTTCATGAAAATTTATGTTCCCTCATTAAATATATTGTTTATATAAGTATGCATTTCTTGGTAAGCTGTATCCCTTTCCGTGGAATCAATGGATGCGTAGTGGTGTTCTTCTTGTCCACCCGTCAACTCATCATACATCTGTTCTCTATCCTTACTAGACATTTTGTCATTAGTGCTAGGTTCATTAAGGGAGTATGGGACTGACAAGTCCTGATTTCAGAGTAATTAAAACTCTAAAACATCCATATAAAATGAAAGAAGTACCTTTATATATTTCATGAAATATTATAAGAAAATTTTCTAGTGAGTAAATCTAAAATTATGACGCACTAAAATAAGGGGGAGGGGTTAACTCTGTATGATAAAGTTATATTTTTATAACCAATTTTTTAAAAAAATTGAGAACAACAATAAAAAAAAAACAGAAAAATATTTTTTTGAAAAAGATGTAATCCACACACTACTGAAAGAAAAAAGTGCTGAGAATCCCAAATTTTACTGATAATGTTTGATAATTACTGATACTGTGCTGTTCTTGCTGATAAATACTGATATTTACTGTTATTCTTACTGTTGTTACTGATAATTTTAGTTGTTTCTGATAAATACTGATAATTACTGTCGTCTTTACTGTTGAGTCTGATAAATACTGATAAATACTGTTGATGTGCTGTCGATGCTGAGATTTACTGATAATTACTGTGGTCATTGTTCTTTAGCTGAGAAGGTGCTAAAATAGAGCTTAGGGTTGTTAAAACCTTCTTCAATCATTATTTTCTTTTCATTTAATTTTCACAACAACATTTTCATGTTTCTTTATATTTACTGCTTGTGACAAAAATTATGACACAGATCTCGATTACAATACGGTTGTGAAAATCTTGACAATTATAATTAAAGTTAACCATTACATAAAATTGTCAGCGTAAAGGCAAATGTTTTCCAAGAATCTATGAAAATAGTACATGTATGTCTGTAAGCAGAAAAATGGAATTTTCCTTTTGCATGAATATTTAATTTTCATTTTAACATAAGTCACTGTAATACTAAAACATTAAGGCTTTAAAAAAAAAAAGGATTGATAGCCCGGCTCAAGAAATTTGGGTAAGGAGGTTGGTGATTTTTTTCATTAAAAAACACTGAAGTGGAAATAGTTATTAATGGGTGGGAAAAATTCGGGAAAAAAAAATTCCAGCAGAATAGAAAAATTTTGATTCGGACCTTTTTTTCACTCGGTCAAGATTGGGCAAATAATTGATTTTTTTTTTAAAGATGGCCTTACATGATAGCATTTTTTTTTTAAATTCTTTCACAAAGATTTGCATAGTTTTATTATTATTATTATTTTTAATTTTCGGTCTTTCTGATCTTTTCCTCCCTGAAAATATGCCCGAAACTGATAAATTTTATGCTTTTTAAAAAAAAATAAATTGAGAGATGAAAAAAGGGGTGAATGTGTTCCGTCTGGAGGCATATTTTTATTTTAATTTTTATTTATTTATTTATTTTTTTTTTTTTTTTTTTTTTTTTTTTTTTTTTTTTTTTTTAGGAATACGTATAATGCAAAGCATTCGTTGATCGTCCCAGAATATAACTCTGCTATATGTTTATACATGTGCAACCGGCAGATGGGGGCTGATCAAAAATTTATTTGTCAGAAATATAGTGTAAGTGCAATGGTATACAAGTGTACATGTAATTTTGATGTTGGTCTCTTACAATTACACAAGTCACCACATAAAACATTTTTATTCAATAAGTTTTAAAAATCTCATTTATTTAATTTAATTTTATGGAATGGAAAATAAGAAATGGGACCTACTAAATGTAAATAAAGGATGATTAAGTTGATCGATTTTAATATTGTAAGGTCACAGATCTGAATGGAATACACGTTTAAATTGATTTGTATTGATCAGAAATCGAAGATCAACCCGTTATTCGGCTTTATTGTGTACATGTCTTAGGCACTGGGGCAGAACGGGGTACAACATGTATATTCCATGTAAGTTGTAGTGGTCAGCGTAACAATGGGCACTAATTACCTATTGTTCTGCGTCTGCGGCCACCGGTGTAAATAATAAACAAATGAACCTACACTGTATACATGCTACTTGAAGCAGGTACAATCTTTATGGACGCACAAAAAATTTAATATTTGTTTTCGATTTTGTTGACAAATTAAATTGATAGAAAAATGTTTAGCAAAATAGGACACAGTACAAAATAAAAAAAAAAAAGAAAAGAAAAGAAGTTATATACATTGTACAAACTTATTAATTAAATGAAGTAACTTAAACATGTTAAAATAAAATAAATTTATTTTAATTCACTTAAATCCTTGCTCAATATTTAATTTCATTTGCTAGTTTTACGTACATTTCTTGAGATAAAGTTTAAAGAATATCCGGGGGGAGGGTGCTACATGTACATGTAAATTCATTTGAATCTCTGTTAACAGTGTTTAAGGGCCTGTAAACAGGTAAAACGGAGACGAGAAATTGATAAGGAAGATTTCGACTTTATTTAATAAATAATTATGCAAAATTTATGCGAGATTTTTTTTTAAAGATGGTTTAGTGATTTAGCAATTTGTGTAATGATATTAGCATCAACTGTTCACAATTCAGAAACGCGAAAACTCCACATCTCTGAATCCGAGAAAAAAATCTGTTATGAATGTCAGTAACATGCTGATCGCACTTATGAATAAATGTTATTATAATAGCTGAATTTTGTATTGTTCCTTGATTCTCTAAAATAATTTATTCATGTATATTATAGATATTAAGTAATTATTACATGTATAACTTATGGAACTTAAAACTTAAAAATCAAGCTTGCGCCTATCAGCTTAGTTAACAGTCTTTTACCCCCCCCCCCCTTTTTTTCTGCTACAGTCTGAATAACTAATTGAATCATGTCGCGTGTACTTTGAGTACATTGGTCTCGCACAGCGAGAAATGGAATGGACAACAAATATTATACTCTCTGTACAAGGTTATTTCTAATTTTACTAAATGCATATCGTAAGACATACAAAATGTACTAATATTTGACCCGATTCTCAAAACGAAAGTAGAAACTTCTACACGTGGTGGGCATGTGAATATTTAACACGGTGATTTAGAACAACCGAGTAATTTCAAGTTTTGTTTTATTTTGTTTTTTAACTGACTGACCGCGTATAAGCAGGTTATTAATTTTGCTTAAGTTGATCTAGCTGTTACCAGTAATTACTGACGTACATCGTACTAACGAAGAAAGAAAGATGCGTAATTCATTGAATGAAAATCACACTGCACAAGATTAAATCACCATAAGTGGCAAAACATGGGCCTCAGCATTTACACAACGACTAGTTCCTGATGGCTTAAAAAATAACTAAATAAAAAAAAAACAACGAAAGATAGATATAGCTTGATACCACAAAATAATAGTTAAAGAATTGCGAGGAGGACATAAATTATAGAACAAGAGCGCACAAGCTAAAAGAGATAATTCAACAAATCTAAGATCATGATTAAATCTTATTATTTGAACCTGTCACATTCTTCATTAAAGGGCATAATATATGTTATATGAATAGATTTTTTTGTGAGAAATATTTAATACTGGCTTATACTTAAAAGAATGGTTTGTAAAGGGGGGAGGGGGTGGGTTTCAACTAACAGAGCAGACGGAACCCTTGTTATTTGTCAAATATTCAGGTTCTCTACATGGAAATATAAATTTAATTGCAACCATTGACTGTATTAAAGATGCTTCCTAAAATTTTTAACGACAGTACAAATACACGCGGAAAAAAATTTGATATGGGATTTTTTAAAAAAACCTTTTTGAAGAAAAAATTATTTTAAAAAGTACCTACATAGGTGGAGTAACCACTGCATGAACACTCCCCCCCCCCCCCCACTTCAAATATTAATATAAAGATACAGGAAAACATAAACATTTATTATCTAATTTTAACATTAAGATGTAAAAAAAAAATAATAATAATTAAATAAAAATAAATAAATGAATAATGAAATGTGAAAACAAATAATTCATGTGAATTTTTCATTTAGAATTTACCTAGTAAGTAGATTGTAATGAAATTTGTTGATAAAATACTTTCTTTAAAATACTTAATCATTACTCAAGCTTTTTTAGCACCTTCTCAGCTAAAGAACAATGACCACAGTAATTATCAGTAAATCTCAGCATCGACAGCACATCAACAGTATTTATCAGTATTTATCAGACTCAACAGTAAAGACGACAGTAATTATCAGTATTTATCAGAAACAACTAAAATTATCAGTAACAACAGTAAGAATAACAGTAAATATCAGTATTTATCAGCAAGAACAGCACAGTATCAGTTTCCCAGATAGCAAGCTTACGTTGGGCCAACGCAAGCCCAACAGTGAAAATTGCGTTGGCCCTCTGTCAGTTTTATGCGTTGGCCCAACATCATCTTGCTCATCGGCCCTACGTTCAACCAACATGTTGGCTCGACGTTGCGCCAACATCCGATGGTTGGTTATCTGGCATTGGCCCAACAATGGCCCAACGTTTAACTTCCTGTTGGCCCAATGTTGGTTCAATGTTTTTTAAAGCTAAGAATGAATGTTGAACCAACGTTGGCCCTACGTTCTATAAACATGTTGGCAAATGATCGGCGATTGAATTATTTTAGTTCAACAATATGAATTCCTGTAACATTTTTATTTCCATAATTACGAGTAAAACACAATTGATTGAATAAATCCTGCATGGTAAATTATCTTGTTCCTCAAACAAATGTTCTATTTTTTTGTCACTCCTATGGAATGAAATCAACAGAGGGAAATAAAGGTAGTTCAATGTTTTCTTAAGTCTATCCCATATCACTTCAGTCACTATATAATATTCCTCTAGAATAAGAGTCCCAGTGTTCAAATTTGTGAAACTTTGGAATGTTCTCCTGCCCATATTACTTCTGAACCATTCACTCCTTTTTTCTTGTTCATGTTATTTTTTCTTTGTCTGTAAAATCCATTTCTCTCACACTGATAATTGAGATAAATCACTCACTGTCCATTACATTCCAAACATCAATGGTCTTGTAACACAAAGGGTTTTCTCCCCACAAGATGCTATAAATGATATGAAAAATATATCAGTTTAATCCGTTCAAAAATGATGTCACTTACTACTTATAAGTTATAACTAAAAGAGTAAATATACATGCATATTTTGAAAATTGCAATTCTTGAATAACTTGTTCAATTTTACAAACTATGCTCAAGTTAAAACTTTCACAGAGATAAAATTCAATCAATCACACCTAAAACGACTATACTTACATTTGAAGGGCTAAAACAATCCATTTTCTCTGTCTTGCGATTCAAAACGGACACGCACATGTATATGCTTTGTTCAATGTTGCAAGTGATAAGATGTGACCACTCCGAGTTTACGAAACAGAGCTGATTAGGATGCCTGTTTCCTAGGAAACCGGCCAGTCACCTGCTGAGCCAGTGGATTTCACCACTGACCTAATTATTTGGAGCTCAAAAATTCAGCACTTTAAGTTCCATGATGCTAAATATAGAATCTACAAAATTATATTCTGTGCAGAATAATTAAAACTTCTACATGTATTTGCAATGGTCTCGGACACAAATTACAAACATAAATCAGTATTAAAAATCTTATTTTCATAAATTAGGTTCTGGAATAATTTTTCATTTTTATTTACACATACACTGTAAATTATTAATAAATGGGCTATTAAGATAATCCATTGTTCATAATATTTTAACGAAAGATAGATGTCTCTATTGAAAGAAGCTTAATTGGTTCTAAAAGATACAAATTTAATATGTGTAATTAACAGATCACCAACATGTATGTTTAATTAAAGTTGATTTTATCCCAATATTCACTCCGTTGAACCAACGCTGGGCCAACGTTGAAAGCCATATCAATACCTCATTATAATCAAAATTTACTACGTTGGGCCAACATTGGACCAACATTACATGCCCAACACACATTTCATGTGTTTCATGTCAACATTACTTGGTTGGTCCCATGTTGGGCCAACATTACATCCCAACACACAGTGGCTTTGTTTTAAGCTAACATCTACTTGGTTGGACCTACGTTGGGCCAACATCAAATGCCCAACATATAATGGTCATGTTTCATGCCAACATTTACTACAATGGACCAACATTGGCCCAACATCGCATACCCAACACCGATGGACCAGCTTTCACGCCAACATATCATCCGTTGGGCCAATGTTGGGCCAACATTTACCGCCCAACGCCAACACTATACCAACCTACCAACCATCAACCAACGTTGGCCCGATGTAGTCTTGCTATCTGGGTTTTATCAAACATTATCAGTGAAATTTGGGATTCTCAGCACTTTTTTCGTCCAGTAGTGACAATATTGAAATTTTAATTTCAAAACAAAATAGTACAAGAAAAAAGCCAAAAAGACAAATTAATTTTGACTCATTTATATCATGACAATTTATTGGGAAAATGGGTTCATGTATATGTACAACGTATTTTTTTAATAATGAAAGAATAATTAAAAGTTTGATATCTTATACTATATTTATAGTGATTTGCTTGCTTTACAAATTGCTAATAAAAAATTATAATGTTAGTATTTAGTTTTGGAGTAATATTCTCCCGAATTTCCTGACCCAAATTTCCTCTGCTCAAAAAGCTGTTATAAAATGTAAAAATAATGAGCTTGCAATTTATTTACTTGCTTCTAGTTTCTTACTCTCCTGATTTTGTCGTTTTACTCTCAATTTTTTATTATAGTTATTATTTTTCTCTTGTGACACGACGGGCAATGCTTTTCACCAGATTTTTGTCGAACAATCAGAAAATCTTCCGATTTCCCGGTTTGGTTTTGTACATTATCGTGTACACGTTACTTCCAGTTTGCAATTCGTACACAAAATGCCGAATACGAATCGGAATCAAAGTTGAAAGTAGATTTGGAGGTGTTCACAATTATCTATGAATTGTTTTGAAAAAAAAATAGAGTTTGAAACTCCGGCTTATAATTTCTAACGTTTTGGTTGAACGGATAAAATAAAGTAATCGGACGAAGACAGAATGCTCGAGGCTTATTGTACAGTGTTGTACATTCGTTCTAGAAAGTATGTCATTATCTGATATGTCTCCATGTTTAATTTTAATTAATAATAAATGTCCTGAATGAATATTTTCCATCCAGGTCCGTAGAATACCGCGAGGTGGGGTGGGGGTGGGGGTGGGGGGGTTTTGGGTAAAGTATATTATTATAGTAAATTTTCCCTTAGATGCTAGTTGCTGTAATGTCGTGCACTAGCAAATTCCAGGATTTGGATAGTGAAATTAGGTGGGTTTTTTTTTATTTTTGCTTGACAATTTCTTTTTAGAAATATTGCCACCCTTTTGGGGTTTTTTCCCCCTTTTTTTTGGGGGGGGGGGAGTTGCCCCCCCCCCCCCTGGAAATTGTTGCTACCAGTCTGATTAACTTCCCAAAATAATATGATAGGCAAATAAAAAAAAAAAGAAACCCAACTAATTAAATGTACAATTAGTGGAATTTGACAGTGTTTGACCTTGCAGCAACACGGGGGTGGGGGGGGGGGGGTGGCAATCACTACAGCAAACTACTATACTCGGGAAAAATAGCCCCCCAGCCCCAGCATTCTACGGGCTTGAGCAGCTTTGTCATACTACACCTGCCATAACTCTCACACACTGACAGGAGCTTATAAATGAAGATTAAAAAAAAAACCTACAGTACATGACATGAAGCAGCTTATTACCTCCTCAATGTAACCATATGCATTAGGTACGGGAGATTATTAATACAAGAAAGTTGTAGGAGATGATACATTCATGACATTGGGTCAGATTATGACACAGATTTGAGTCATAAGCAATTTTTGTGTCAAGTATTAACTACCAATTAGCCTCCATTTGAGAGTAATAGACAAGGTACAAATAATACACCTTTTTTGCCAGAAGCCTTGAACTTGCTGGAATGACCTTGAGTCAAGGTCAGTTACTCAATACATACATGTAACCTTAGGTTATATGCAATATTTATGATCAGTATGAGCGTCTCATATTCTCCATACAATACACAGGAATTCATGGCATGCATTCGGTTCATTAGCAGTCCTTGAGTGCCATTTTCGTCATTTTTACAATGGAAAACCTTGTTAAAAATAAGGAAGATGAATTTCCCAAGTTCTACTCTTTTTTTTAATATGCAGTGTATTTAGCATCTGTTCATACAATGATAAGGTAACGAAATAACGTTTATAATGAAATGTATTTAACATTGCAAAATTCATGAGAATCAAAACACATTAAAATATATTGAAAACTTATTTGCTCTATCTACAATTTAGAAAAATGAAAAATAATTTGTAATTTGATCAAATTTAAATAAATGAAAAAAATGAAAACTTATTACATTAAGTACCAAACACTGACATGGTATCTAAAATTGATGCTAAAGACATGGCAAATTCTGATAACACCAATAATGTATCCACAACTGATGCCATGGACATTTCAAAAGGACTGAAGATTTATGACTCTTTTCATATAAAACTCTGGGGTCTTTCAACTGAAAAGGTCTGCATTCTTAAATAGAATCCACTTTACTTTTTATAACGAGTCAGACATAGTTTTCTATTCACATCTTCCATCAATAACTCCATATCGAATTTGTTGACAATGCCAGTTTTAAACTGCATTCGGGAATACTGGGACATCATAGGAAATGATAGTGTATCCCGCGACTACATTTTTCTTGTCGTTACTCAAAACTTTAGTCTACTTCTGATTGTTATAAGAGAAACTTCTATGTTCACTTGTTATTGTACACCTTCATTCCATTTATTTTTAAACCTGTAATTTTGTTTGCCTGTTTATCGATTGTTCTTTGTGGAAAAAGTTGAAAACTTTTCTCGTCTCATTGCTGATATGATGTTCCCGCTCTCTGTAAGAAATAATAATCTTGTTTTGGTTATTAGATCAGGTGGTAAAATAATTTCATTTCAATAACAATCAGTTATGATCTGGTCCACCTGTAGTAGTCAATAAGGCCTGCAGAATGGTTGTGTGTGTTTGGGGTGGGCGGAGGGTCTGTCCTCCCAACTTTTTTCTGAGAATAGTATTTGGCTAAAGAGTAAATTTTCATTAAGATGTCGGTTGCCCCCCCCCCTTCTAAAGCCATAGCTAGAGGTCTGCATCAATGAACTTGTTACATGTGTATGGGCAGTTAGTGAATTCACACACCTAAACCTGTTGGCTTTATTTCAAACATGAAATGTTTAATAATTATGAAACATACAAGTTGTATGTCCCTATGATACTATAAATAAACAATAATTAAGTATGTATGTATTTATGTATAATTCATAATAATTTATGTCAAACCTAATATACCAGTTAGTATTCATCAAACAGTTACAATTCTTGCATATGGTTAGTGATGGGAAATTGGGATTTTTTTCATAATCGATTATTGGAATAATCGGATGCACTATAATCGAAAAAAAAGTGATCAATTTCAAATACTATATTTCTTCAATTTCAAATGTAGAATAAATTGTTTAGAAATTCTGGAGTGATTACCAAAATATTTTTGAAATAGTGTGTATCATTGGGTTCATTTATTAGATTTTTTTAGGATTTAGTTCAATTCAAAGAAGAATGAATCAAAAATCAAAGAAATAATTTGCTTTTAACTAATATTTTGAGTAATCGATTATCTATAATCAGGGACCATTTCGATTAGATAATAGGTTTAATTGATTAATCGTTACATCACTACATATGGTACTTTAAACTTTATCTAAAACTTGTCATGGGTATCAACTATGATATACATGTATTTGTCTAAAAGTGACACATCGGTCTAATTGACTTATTACATGTATTTTTATGTTTTTCTTCCTACTGTAATATATCACTTCATGTATAAAATACAATGTACTTACTTACTAATTAAGAAATCTAGCCAATTATGAAAGAAAATAATCTTAGTAAAGCCCAGAAAAATGATAGGTTACACCTGCTTTGTTTCCACTTTCATCATGTTCATGCTGGAAAAATTTAGAGTACCGGAAGGTAGGCATATTTTTTTTTTTTTTTTTTTGGCATGGACTTCTTTAAACAAAACAACCAAGTAACACTGATGTCAAAGAAACAGTGTTTTATTTATGGTGGAATTTTTTTATACATGCTATTACATGTATTGGGGAATTTAAAATGAATATTCATATTTTCCTTGGGGAATTTAAAATGAATATTCATATTTTCCTTGAAAAAGCATTTTAAAAAATTAGGGTCACCATAAGTTAGGATATCCACAGCATGAGAGAGCTGCTGCAATGGCATGGACATTTTAGAGCATCTGTCACATCACCCCCAGTTCCATAACCCTCCTCCCAAGTTTCCGGTTAGCAGATATTAGGGGTTCCAGATCCTGTTCCATCTCAACTTCATGTTCAGTGTCCACAATATTAGGGAAACCTATTCAAATAATCTACATGTACTACTAAATCTATATAGCTGAGATTTCTTCCCTATCACTGCATATATGTAAATGTAGATGCAGTATATACAAAATGAGTGTTTTTTTTTTATTTTCATATTGTGTGGTCTACATGATTATGATTGAGTTTCACATACTCTAAAATATGTATTGATGCTTTTAGCTTTCATGAACTCAAAAGAAAATTCAATTAAAAAAGAATGATTATAGTCAAAATTGCATGTCAGACACTCCACCATCAACATAACTTGGAAATTGATAAGGAAAGAAATAATCTTAATAAAAAGAAAAGTCCTGTTTTATGCCAAAGAATTTAGTGGTTAGTATTATTCTGTGTTGTAGTGTAGTGAAATTTTTATGTAGTATGTTTTGGAAAAAATATTGTCTAGACAGTGTCCAACATCTTGCATCTGGTTACCTACAAATTTCATTGAGCTATAACTGTGTCTCATATGACTTGACATTTATAATAAATTATTGTTTCTTTTAATATATTTTCCATGTTTGCTAAATTTAAAAGCATCAATACATACATGTAGACATGATAGAGTATGTGAAACTCGAAACGTTTTTTTTTTTTTCCAAAATCAAGCGCACCTGAATAATATCAATAATTTTTTGAATTTTTATTGATTCACTAACATTCCGGCATGCAATCATGTCACACAATATAAAAATAAATTACAAAACAGCAATTGTATATAAATCATGTAAGTAACCAGAAGTATTGTTTTTATTATTATATAGTGTAGTGCTCTTTATCCCTTTTTCGAATCTATATTGCAAACAACAACTAAGGAAGAAAATAACAAATTTTAATCTCAAAATCTCTGCTTTTTTTTTTAAAAGCATGAATCGTCACTAATTTATACATGTTGTGTGTTCACTCACGCCCCAATTCAGAAAAAAAGTACCCAGTTCACTCATATATCTATCTTATCTAATACCGGTATTTTGCTGAGCCACAATCACTTTTACTGAATTTCTGAGGTAATGTTAGTTAAATGGTGTCAAATACAAGAGACAAACCTGGGCAGATCGTTTTTGCTAGGCTGAGTTGTCATGCGTTTGTGATTCGGATGATGGGTTTAATCTTTGCACAGTAATTTTCAGTCAGACGCAGCTCACCATCGCCTTTTTTGAGTCAACGAAGCCTTGCTGTACAGCTGAATAGATATGGTTGACGAAAATCCTCCTTTTCTCCGCATTTCATTCTTTTCGAAACATCCGCTTTGTTTACATTGCCGAAAAGTAAGATAAGTCGTAAAATTACCTCGTCTTGTTGTTAGTTTGAATCCAATGAAATTTTAGTCACATTTTATATGATTTTGAATAAAGTATATGTTTAAAATAAGTTGCATTGTAAATTTTATTTCCAACTCTACTAAAGAGATGAACGACATAAGATTCATTTACGTCATTCGGAGTTGTGCGGTGGATTCAAAATCGTCACTCCCATACGTCCTTAACATTCTGTTGCAGACATCTTGTTCTTTTGAGATATATAACTATAGTCAGCGTACTGAGAAGTATTACTCCAAGAAGCGTTGAAATGACGGAGATGACGACCAAGGACGTTTTAGAAAACTTTTCTGAAGAGACAATGAATTGTACCAAAATGTAGGTTATATCCATTATTTCCTGTCTGACAAAAACATGCATAAATCATTCAGAGAAGTACTTACCTTCTGTTCTTGCTTCCTTTGCAGTATAAACTGAAATACAAATGATATTCCACCTTTATTAAACATCGACAGCTGTTTAATTGATAGTGTTCTTTCAATATAATGTCCTTGATTATCGAGATGTTTCAATTTGACCTCAAATTACCTATTAAGGAAGTTCTAAAAGATCCTGAAAAATATTGTGTGCTTCTTTTGAATTTTGAGGAAATTGTATCATTAAAAGGGGCATATATTGAGTATAATATATCAATTGAACAAAGGGTACCTGCATTATATCTCCAAGAATAATTTTCAATACAATGGACTGTTACTGAACAGAAAGCACTGTATATAAATGACTTAAAGCCTAAAAAAAACCATTTTATCATTATGTAATGCTATGTAGAAATTCTGATATTTTCAAAAAAGAGCGGAACACGGCCTAGTCGACAACGTTTAATCAATTAACATTAGTTACTTCCATTCATATTCTCACTTGATATATCCCAGTGAAGTTGATATAAAAGATACCCCAGAGTCTGACACATCTCTTTCATATTTGAATATTTTACTAGAAAAAGACTTAATGGTAACTTAACAACAAAACTTGATGATAAACATGATGACTTCAACTATCCCATTGTCAACTTCCTTTTTTTATTCAATGTAGCAATATACCCTTGTCACCTGCATATGGGGTTTATGTCTCCCAGCTGATTCGATATGCAAGAGCATGCTCAACGTATGAACAGTTTCTAAAACAAGGCAAGCTATTGACAAACACGTTGATCAAACAAGGATATCAATAGTCTCCTTTATAGTCATCATTCCGCAAGTTATGTGGTCGATACAATGGCCTTCTCAGCAAATACAACCTATCATTAAGTCATATGCTAACTGACGTTTATCATAATATTTGTTAGGCCATTATTTAGACACTGAATTTCTACAGATTTTTTTTCGTTTGTCCGATCATGACAATGAGCACACGGCGGATGTTACCGGTCGACAGATGATGCTTACTCCTCCATGGCACCTGATCCCACCTCTAAATTTGGAGGTCCGTGTTTGCTCTGCTCAAAATTTATATCGTTTCATTGGACCTTCGAGGCCGATTACTGTTCGTTATCTTCATATTTTATTCAAGTTTTTTTTCAAGTATAATGCCGGTTCTTGATATACATCAATGCCAAAATACATTTCAGCTAAAATGATAGCAAAAATCTCATTTTCAATATCTAAATTGACTGCACATTAAAGTAACAAAACGATCATTAACAATACTAGGAACTGTCCAAGCGTCATTTTACAGCTTATAACAGTCTTACTATAAAAACGTAGTTAAACACAAAACAATATATAAACGTTCCAATGCGCCGAAGAACATGTTTGAAAATGTTATATAACTAAAATTATGTCCTAATACTGTAAATGTATTATATTTAACGTGTACGATATTTAGTGCAAACTGATTTTTGAACAAGTAAGCATGGATTAGATTTAGCACATTTCTTCATGTTCTTCTTTATGTATATTTGTGCAAGACAGTAAGCGTTGCACTTGAATTAGCGGAAGCTTTTTTTTCCACCAAAAGCGCTAAAAAGAATACATAGAGAAATAAAATAAGTTTACAGTAATTTAATGTGACTTTTTTGCACTGTAATTAATTGTAACACATTAATCAATTTTTCTAAGTTTTTCCTCCATTTTTTTTATTCAAATAAATTTTCAGAACAAACACAGTTCCATTTCATCTTGAATAGGCACATTAAAATTTGTGACGATAAGAAAGTTTCAAAATTACTTTGCATGGTCAATTATTTCACCTTTCTGCACTCCAAAAATGTCATTTTTCTGATATTAAGAATTTAACAAGCAATAAAGTAATGTCTTATTGCTGAATATAAGGAGAATGGTTAAAATTATCATATTTATTCAGTAAAAAAGTAAAGTGAGGGTCTGCGATGTTAATTTTTAGATATTGCTAATAAAGTGTTAACTTTAAGCTTAATTTGGGGCAATTTTTTCCCTAGATTTTCACAATATATTTACTATATTTGTCAAATTTGATGATAAAATTCGTGACATTTAATTTAATATATAATTTAGGACCGGTATAAAACAGTTCACTGCACAAAATAACTTAACAATACGGTAAATACTTCGAAAGAGAAAGAGAAAAATTCATCATTTTTTCCTTTTAATAAATTACGCTCCAAAATATAGTTCCTCACTTTAATACTTTTGGTATGCAATTTAATCATGGGGTTATTTTAATATAGTTTAATTTACATTGTAGTTAGCTTCCGTCTTTCTTGTCACAAAATCCGTCAAGATATTTTCCACACTGGGTACAGCAATGTTGGGCATAATGACCATCAGCACTTTCATTAATTGACAGGGGTGGAGTTTTAAAAAATGCATATCGATCGATACATCTTATAATATAAAATAATGTTTTTTTCTTGAATTTATTAACAATCTTACGGTGACACATTTACAACCAAAGCTGCTGGCTTCACAACTTGAACGGCTTAGAAGAATATTATCCAGAGTAAATCCCCGATTTTCTTGAACCCTGAATAACTAATAACATCTACCTTGACACAAAGGTTCTTTCCAGTTCCGTTTACATCCAGGTAAACAACTTCCGGTTTTTCTTGTCACAAAATCCTTCAAGACAGTTTCCACACTGGGTACTGCAACTCTTGTCATTCTATTATTGACAGGGGTTAAGTTTTAAAAATTGCAGTTGCACTGTTTGTAATAATATAATAATACAAGTTACTTTCTTGAACCTAATAACAATCATTTTGTGTTACACTTATTATCAACATCGTCTGCTGCTGGCTTCACGACTTGAAGGGTTTACAAGAGTTTTATTGAAATGCTTTAGGTTGTACACAAAAAAATAAATTTGCTTTTCAGTTTCAATCAAGATTGTAAGCAGATTTATCCCGAATTTTAATCAATACACCGGATATCGGCCTCAGGGTGTATGGAATATAAACCGGAGTAAATCCCTGGTTATCCTTGATTAATCCTCGATAAATAGTAACATATATCTTGACATAAATGTACTTTCCAATTCATTTTTCAACCAGATAAACAGCTTCCGTTTTTCTTGTCGCAAAATCACTCAAAACAATTCCCACACTGGATATTAAAATTCGGGCCATAGAAATTGTCAGCGCATTCTATAATTGAAGGAATATTTTAAGCAAATGCACTATTTTTTTTAAGAAATGAAAGTATTTTCCTTAATTTCCAATAAACATGTACGTATATTATAGTTCTTTTACTTAAAAATATATAATACAAAGGCGTGATAACTTTTGTTGATACGAGAATATTACACATAGCTTATTATAATGCTAAACATCTACCTTGACATAAAGGATGTTACCAGTTATGTCTGCAACCAGATAGGCAGCTTCCGTTTTTCTTGTCACAAAATCCATCAAGACAATTTCCACAACGGGTACTGCAATTCTGGTCATAGTAATCATCAGCACATTCTAAATCCATGGAATATACTTTTTTTTCAAAATGCCAGTTTGTGTAGTTTTATAAAGAACATCATTCTTTTAATCATAGCTCGATAAAGAAATTCTGGCTCACAGTGTCGTACCAGAGACCTGTTCATACGTTTAGTTATATAGGATTTGAATCCTAGATTAAACTTTTATCGTATGTTAAGAAGAAATGCTGAAAACTGCAATTAACAATTAATAAATGGTGACAAAATTATTTTCAAAGACTAAGGATTTTGTTTAATAAAAAGTGAACAGTTTTGTTGGACTAATTCCTATCTTGTGAACGAAATAAACTGTGACTAAGTTTAAAATTATGTTCAGGATTTAACGGAGAAATTTCCACTGGAAATTTCTTATTGTGTGGGGACGAATGTAAACCTATAGTGGTTAGAATGGACATTTTATTTGAACATTTTAAACTTGGACTATATTCATATCATAATCATTTTAGTTATTAATAGTGAACTTACATGTAGTAGTGACAGTAAAATAAAATAAAAGGTTGTTAAACGGGGATACACATTGTTTGTGTACCACATGCAGTGATTTTATAATTGGAAAAGAGACTTTAACATCATGAACTATAATTATGTTGTTAAAACAAATTGGATGTTGTCAGTGGTACACTGAACTATAATTTTGTAAATTCTTTTGTAATGAAATTGATCAGAATAGACCAGTCAAGCCCATCGATACTAAGTAATAAAATTTGAAAGGGAATATAAAGTTACTACTAAGATTCTTGATTAAGAGTAATAAAATTGGGAACTTTGAAGCAGAGAAGTAAAAGAGCCTAGGGCTAGAACTCCTGTCGTGCAGAGATGGAGACTGAGTCCATAAATATTATTAATGAAGGTATACCTGTATTGGAGGGTGGTATCATGTTGAGGTTCATAGGTCATCGGACAGACGTACGGACAAAGCGTAGGTTGCACGGCAATGTTAAGTCAGCCAGTGAAAAGTACTTTTATATCCGGGACCATGAATACCCTCTGAGCACAAAATACCCTATTTTTTCGGAAAACGGCACTTTACATTATTCTTACCTCTACTCTTTGACTCTATCCTTCCTTCTCTCGACCATTCAATAGGCATCTCTTGACTCTTCTGATTAAAATTGGACTCTAATTTCTTTGGACATCACCTTAATTATTATTTTGGAGTTTTAGTTCTACGCTCTTCTGGAATATTTGGGACGGATCTTTAAAACTTTTGCTACAATCAGCGTATTGGTCTATTCTGATGACATTTCAGAAACTAGCATATAAAAATCTATACGATCACGGTAGTTTAATAAACTTTTCAAAAAAACTTACAAACTTTGTCATTAACTTACAAGGCCAGAGCAAGTGTTGTTTTTTCCTTCTCATGTAGATTTTTTTAATATATTCTGCTTCTTAGGAATACAGGTCGGCTAATAAAGGAGCACAATTAGTGCCTATTGGAATAACAACAGTATGTTGGAAGACCTGGTCTTCAGAGACTACATAAATATTGCCAATAAAGTATTTTTTTAATATCAACTTCTGTGTAGAATCAGAGTGCTTTTTTTTACGAATATACATTCCAAAAACACTTTATCCATTTTGGCAAAGTGTTCAGGTACACCCTTTCATAATTAGCACAACGTCTGGCATAAACTTCAACAGAATCCATTATAGATATGAAGCCCTGTCACTAATTGAACGATAGAGGCTCCCTGTACTTAGGACCCTTTAAGATGATTGTTTTGAGTACTTCATTTTTAATAGTATTAACATCACCGGTAATTATGCGTTCACAGGAATGCAGTTGAAAGACGAAGGAGAGCAAGACATTTACAGTCCCTGACGTTCTTCTTTCCCACTTGAACGGTGAGCGAACGATGAACGATCGCAAAGCGAACAATGAGTAAACGATGTGTGAACGCTGAACGCAATTTGGTGAACAGTTGGTAAACAGAGAACGGTGACTGAACGCAGAAAGCGAAAAGAGCGCTAACGCGAGCGCAAAGTGAATGGCGAACGAACGGTAAACGCAAGATGAACGATTTATTCGGAATGTCTCTTTTTTTCTTGCATTGTATGTACTCTATGGTAAGGCGGAAAATAAATGAGTAAATTAATCCCATGAATAAATAAATTTTAGAGTTCCGACATAAACAAACCATTTTTTTTATTTTTTTATTTTTTATTTCTTTCTTTCTTTTTTTTTTCGAAATGGGACGTTAAACAACTTACAATCAATCAATCAATCACATAGAAATATTTTACATAGATCTATGGATGTGTCGCATAAATACACATGTGTATTAATATTTTCATGCAGTAATATAAGTAATATGAAATTCTTTTTTTTTTTGTGATGATTTCATAAGCTACTATCCTTAACCCCCTCCTTTTCCCCTTAATTATATCCGGACAAGATGATACAAAGAGACATCCGAATTATTTGTTATAGATTTTAATTTCAGAAATTGATATCTAAGTAATATGCTGTCATGTTTGTTTAAACAGACACATTATACACACACACACAGAGAGAGAGAGAGAGAGAGAGAGAGAGAGAGAGAGAGAGAGAGAGAGAGAGAGAGAGAGAGATCCCCCAATGCATGTATATGTATCAAATAAGAATTCTTAAGTTTTATTTTTAGTATATCAGGCAATGATCATAGTATGTAACCATTCTATATTAACAAATCCGTTTGTTTGGCAGTCATAATCATTTTTTTTTTTTTTTTTTTAAGTTATTAATTTATTTTTTGCTTTAAGTTCACACGAAGTCCACGTGCTTGTCCCTTCAATCAAAATCATTTGACAGTGTTACTGGAAAGTCTCGTCACGCCGAAGGTGAACTTATTATAATTCCTAGAAGATTGATAATTTTCTTGATCATATCTAGATCTGAATCCATCATTTCTTTTTTAAAAAAAAATATTGGACATAAACTCTTGGAAAGATTAAGACGCATGAACTTGATACACACTTAAAAAATAAAAGAATTTAAAAAAAAGAAACTTTTAATTATATCAAACGGCAAACATATATAGTCTCATGACAAGGGGCACAAGGGGCTGTGATCTATCGGCAGAAGATGCTTACTCCTTCATGGCACTTGGCCCCAACTCTGATGTTTTAAATGTCCGTGTTTGCTATGCTCGAAATTTGTTTTTGTTTTCAATGGACTTTGAGATTTCCTTACTGTTCGTTATCTTCATATTTCATTTCAAGATGTTAATTTTTGTTAATACACTTCTATTTGAAACCAAACCATGCATTGTTAAACATTTAAAAAAAACTTTCTGCAAATTGAGAGGAAGGGACAAAGGCTAAAAATGTTTTTACTTATGTTGTTGATTTATTGAATGACGTTTAACGCCACATTCGAGAATTTTTCACTTATTTAGAAACGTCACCCTATGGCAATGAAGGGCTTAAAATTTTGACCTACACCAAGTACACCAAGTACTCGGATTCATTGAGCAGTGAGGGTTTCTTATCCTGCAAAAGCCTACTGTAACATGGGGACACGATTTTGAACTCATCCAAAACACCCCTGAATATAACTTTTAATGTTTGACGTTTGCCGTAGAAACAGTCACTATCTATGTTACGTAATAGTTTTGACACAGAATATCGAGGGAAAAAAATCGAACCCGGCCTCCTGATCACGAAGAGAACATCCACCAATATGCAACCGTGACAATATTTTGATTGAAAGTAGGACAAAAATTTGCTGAATTCGGGATATTGAAATTGCTTTAGTACGGAAAAGGATGTTTGCATAGACAGGGAGTCTCTGATTACAGGTAAAATGTCATAAAAAAATAAAGGTTGCATATGACAGGAAGATGCAAAGTATAGGTGGTCGCTCTGACATGTTTGAATTCAGGTAGAATTAACAAACAGAGATGGATTTAAAAAAAAAAACGCCAAACAATACAAATCTGTGAACGAGATACAAAACACAGATATTTGTATATTCCAAAGGTGGGATCAGGTACTTAGGAGGAGTGTAAATCAAACACAAACCTTTACAAAGATCCCTGTCCAGTTTTTCATACAGCCAGTACAACAATTTCCGGTTTCTTTTTCACAGGGTGTGTCATCTTTACAGTACCTGCATTGTACACATCCTCCATTATAAGCATAAGTCCCGTCATCACACACTGGTGAAAAATGATACCAAGTAATTGAGTTGATTTCCAGGGAATAAGTGATTATGCTACGCCATGATGTGTATGAAAATATTATTCAAGATCTTAACATCAACTCTCTGTACGGACCAAAAATACTTGGCCACGCGCTATAATGGAATTTTATTTTATCAATATAATATTAGAGAGTGCCCTATGTAAAGACTATTGGTGGTAAAATTTGGACAGTACCTCTTTGGTTTCCATAGGAACGACTTTGAAATATTTTGTTATGGCAAAACTGACCTGATTGTCTTCACTGTCATCACATCATTGTAAAATAATTCTGTGCTTCCTTAATGTAGGAAAGTTATGAACATAACATGGGTTTCATTTTATAGCTAAGTAATCAAAGTTTCTTTGTATCTAAATTTTATCAATTTAACCCAAAGTTTTTGATATGATACAGATCAATTTACATGAATTTGTCATAAAAATGAATACAAAGGTGCCTATTTCTGGATATCCATATAAATTTTTGCAGGCAATTGAAACCTAGAAAAAAGATCATTTTAGTAAGATCGACCTTAGATCTAAAAAAATGCAAAAGGATTTGAGGTGGGGAAATCAGTTAAAAGTCATACTCCAATCCCCTCAGATTATAACTTACGTAGGCCTATTAGGATCAAATTACGGTAAAAAAAAATTTAAAAGATGTTATAACGCCTTTTCAATAGCTTTTGGCTTTGCTAGCCATGTATTAAAAATTCATGTCAAATATGAAATATTTTTCTCTCCTCTTGGAAAAAAGCAGGCAAACTATTTGCATAGGTATAATGAGCATGTAGCCCTCAACCAAATTTCTGAAATCCATGCTCCTTGGTACATGTAGAGGTTTCTGGCATCAGAGAAGGACTAAGATGGTTTAACACTGAAAATATTATACACATTTAAAAATCTTTTATCCTGGAAATCTAATTATAATCAGCCCCCAGGATGGGCTAAATAAGTCATGAATTGAAAAATAACAGGCGTATTAATGCCTTTTGGAAAGGCGTAATGACGCCTTTTGGAAAGGCGTAATAACGCCTTTTTAAAACGCGTAATAACGCTTTTTGGAAAGGTGTAATAACGCCTTTTGGAAAGGTGTAATAACGCCTTTTAAAAAGCGTAATAACGCCTTTTGGAAAGGCGTAATAACGCTTTTAAAAAGGCGTAATTACGCCTTTTTTCGCGTTATAACGCCTTTTTTTTCGCGTTATAACGCCTTTTCAAAAGGCGTTATTACGCCTTTTTTTCGTGCTATAACGCCTTTTGAAAAGGCGTTATAACGCCTTTTATTTTTTTAATTTTTTTTTTTACCGTAGTTTGATCCTGATAGGCTTTCACTTTTCCTAAAAATTAACCTAGAGTTATTTCCATTTGCTGACTCTTTTGCACTGAAGCCAAAAATTAAACTGGTGTTAGTTCCCTTTGCTCACTCTCTTGTATTGAAGTGTAAAGAAGTTTATAACAAGATGTGGCAGAAACAGACGCCAGAAAAATAAACATGAAACAATAACAGAAAAATGATGTGTTTTTACTTTTTAAAATGGAATTCAGGTGTGAATGAGAGAGCAAGTCATCAATCAATTAATGAAAATGAAGGAGACACTGCTTTTGCAGCATTCAACTTGATAATGACGTACGGATCTTTATAAATTTTAGATTTATAAAGTCAAATTCACTTTGCAAAATATTAAAACAAAATTTATGAAGTCTGACATGCATTCCCATCATGTGGAATTTCATGTACTCTATAATCCATGAGAAAAATGCAAGATGAAATTGGAGGAAAACAACAAATTTTTGGTAACTTTGTATAGTTTAAAATCTTATTTTGCCTAAGAAGTAGTAGGGGTGGTGGGTAAATATTAGTGATGGTCGACTTAATGGAAACACATAAACATTTTTTAACCTAAAAAGAAGTCATATAATTCAGTTTCACTGTAAAAGAACAAACCATATTTAACTGCAGCTATAAATAGACACCAATAAGATATAAATATAATATACCATGTAAATGTATGTATTCATGATCGACGATAAGAATGATTTTTTTTTTAATTTGAAAAAAAATAACTTAAACATATTTTAGATGTACTAATGCTTTGAAAAGAAAAAAAGAAGATGAAAAGATACATAGAGAAACAATTTTCAGTAAAAAGCAGGTGAATTTTTTTTTTTTTTTTTTTTTTTTTTTTTTTTTTTTTGATTTAATAATTGTCTGGATATGGAAAGGAATAGGATTTTTCATTTTTTATGCCAACTACGACAATGAATTTATCAAATCTTACAAA
Source organism: Saccostrea echinata (assembly GCF_033153115.1). Taxonomy (NCBI): domain Eukaryota; kingdom Metazoa; phylum Mollusca; class Bivalvia; order Ostreida; family Ostreidae; genus Saccostrea; species Saccostrea echinata. Next base: position 2,619,577 of record NW_026889766.1, read on the forward strand.
AGTCATGATTCTGACAGATTTTGGGGGTGTAGTAATTATAAAAAGAAATACAAATTTGTTGTTGATTATACTATGTATTGTTACATTTTAGGACTGTGACACAGGAGCATCACTTATGAAAGGTTGCATTCAAATAGTACTTCGATGAAGGATATATGAGCAATTGTAAGTACACTATAATTTAATTAATTCAATTTTCTTTAATGCGGATTGATCTTTGTTTATTAATTTTTTTTATAACTTTCTGTAGTCTGAAAGCGAAAATATGTGTTAGAATTGTGTAATCACAATTTGTTAAACTAATAGGTCTTTAATTTCTCAGACAATTCTTTTCTCCTTTTTTATGTATCAGAAAAATAATTGATGATTTTTGCTAAAAAGACAATTCCTCTTTTTTTAAATGTCTTAGTTATTGATTCATAAAAATATTCTTTAATGTCGTTCCAAATTTGTTTTATAGAATTCGAAAGGTGACCCATCAGAACCAGGGCATTTGTTACTTTTCATCTGTTTTATGGCCTTCGCACATTCAGAAATCGTGGTAAGTTCATCACACATTTCTCTCTCTTTCTTGATTAGTTAGTTGAAGACACTCGCAATCTTCGAAATATTCTTTTAATATATTTTCTACTCGGACATGATTTGATGAATAAAGGTTTCCATAAAAATTACAAAGTCAATCCATAATATCTTCAATTTTATTTAATAATTCATATCTTTTTTTAAATTTCATTTATTGTATTTGCAGATTGATTTTTTTCTTTCTACTCTTAAAATTTATGATGTTTCTTTCCCCATTTTCTATCCAATTTGCTTTGGATCTAATAAATGCACCTACAATAGTTTTATCATAAATTTCGTCTAATTCTGCTTCAAGGATAAACAAAATCTTAATATATATGAAATCGATTTAAGAAAAAATGGCATAAATCATTTTTCATTTCCTCCTAGCAAGTTATTTTCAAAGTTGCTATGCTTGTAAAAAAAGTGATGTTCAGATATATTACAGTATAAGCTGGTCATGTATGGAGGGACCTTATTCACTGTTCGTTATCTTCACCTTGTCATTTGAAAAGTGCTGATTACCTGCTTAAACCTTGCAATCAAATTATTTCTTTCTGTGTTACCAGGAAAATTAAAAACTCAGCACGCAGACCCCTTTAGATAACATTGCAACATTGAAATTTATATCAAACTTTAATCCTGAAGGTATATTTGCAAAGATCGCGTGATTTCCACCTTAGGTGACTGGGTTAAACATAAAATCCATTCATCCTAAATAAACTTTTTTTTATCAGTATTATATCTGCCAATCACTATTAAAGTTTTACATTGAAACACCATTCGTTATAAAGAATGAATTCTTATCATAACAAATCACCAACATCTCAATTATAATAGTGCACTTTCCTATCCTGCGTAGAATATCACAGGTTAAGACATGAAGCTCAAAAGAAAATTTTTATTTTATACTACAATGTTGCTTTTAATAGATACGTGAAAAGGTATTTTAACAACTTAATCACATGTCCTTTTAAAGGATAATTCTCTATAAGGTCATTTTCCGGCCTACGATAAAATCACTTAAAATGAGATTTTATGTAACTTTACTCATTCTATTTTATGATTCTGATGTTTGTTTTTCAACATCAATCACCTAAGTCACGTGATTTAGAAATAACAAATGATGGTCAAGTAATGAAAAATTGAGGGTAGGTCTATAAACATCAGGTTTCTATGCATGTTCCTAAATTTAAATGATCAAAAATTGTTTATTTATGTCGGGCATATAACAGATTAAAGTAATGAATACAAAGATCGTTTCATTTAAGGATTAAGATAATTTTTTATAAAGTGAATTTTGATGCGTTCACATTTTGCATATTTTGAATGTAAATCTTTATAAAATGCACACCGTGTGATGTTGAAAAATGTTTAATTATCATTTAATTTAAAAGTATTATTTCATATAAGTTGTATTTGTAACTGTGTATTATTTTTATAAATGTGCTATCTATTGAAAATGCTCATGTAAGAAATATGGTTTCGAAGTATTTATTGACCTTACACAGTTGTGTATCAATTTGTTGAAAAAAAATAAGGACTTTTGTTTGTGACTGAATAAAAAATGAGTTGTCATTGATAAAAAGATTCAAAATTAACCAAAAAATAAAGACTCCATTAACGTACAGGATTAAAATATTAATGCAATTTCATGTTGACTAATCATATGAGTAGCGAGTATATGTAAATCGAAGAACGGCTGTATTAAAATATATACTTGTACGTAAAATGAGTTGACATCGTAAGAACTGCTTTGATTCCATTTTATTGCCCATGTATAACAATAAATTTAATTAAAAATGCTATCTTAAATAAAATACACAGATGTATATATAAAAAAATCAAGTCTCTGCCCCCTTTTAACGACACTCCATAAAAACGGGGAAGATTTTCAACGGCTCCTTTGACTATGCATATCAAAAGTTTTAGTATATCCATGGACTAAAATCGCATGTACAAAATGGGCCCTAAGGGCTTGGCGCTCGCTTCGAGCTCCTGAGGCCTCAAGGATTCAATTTTCGTTCCCAGTGCCGTGTCAAAAACTAAAGCATTTAACGCGGCTAGTGACTATTCCTTTGCTAAGTCTTTGGCGTTAAAAGTAAAAGTCATGGATCTTTTGAATATTAGGAGGTGCATCAATAATGAAACCACGCATAAATCAACATTATGACACTTCACCTACAGCGGATAATCTCTTTATTTGGGTGAAAAATTCTAAAATGGCGTAAAGCCACATTCAATTATCAATCACATGTAACCATGGGGAATTCCTGTCCCCCTTGGCATTTCATTTTTTAAGACAGAACTGCTGTTCTTGGAGCTAATAATGCTACCAAAGATGTATGTTGCTTCCTGAAATCCAAATAGATTGAGTCCTCTCAAAACCCAGGTAACACAAAATATTTGGATCTTATGTCACTCATACGGAAAAATATGAGGTTTCTGAAAGGTTGAGACGAGAATTCCCATTATGAAATCATCCCATCAGTAATTCCCTATCTATAAAAGTTACGTATGTTCCTAGAGGAAAATAAGTTAATAACACAAATAGCAAATGCATCTTTCCACTATACCAAAGATATCTTTGACCACTTCTAGTACTAACATATATACGGTACTCCAAAGGAATAAATGCAAAAATGTAGCTTAACTAAACTATAATAATAATAAAAAGTAATAATTATAATAAAACTTATATTCACAATTGAGTATATAAAACAGTTTTTTTTTTCTTTATTTCTAGCAGATAGTTCAGTGAAATTTGTCTTCACGTGTAATTTCAAAACTTCTAGTCTTTCGAGTACTTTGATTTTAGATTTTTTGGTAAAAAGTTGACATTTTTTTGAGTAAAAATCCATGATTTATATATTTTTTTGTTTGTTAATCCAACAGAAACATGTGCTCTAACTGAAAGTTTAGAGCGTGAAATAATCTACATAAGGTGATAGCCTTCATTTTCATTTATTAGATATTCGTTCAAAAAAAATCGTAAAAATGAACCGAAAAGTTTTTATTTACATGTCATAACCACCTTAAACCAAGTTCATAATCTGGTAGTCACTTTTTATGTTTGTAAGAAGTTTAAATGTATATTTTGGTGTTGGTTTAAGGTGGTTATGACATGTGTAGGAGTTGCCTAACATACCCACCCTCTTGAGTTTTCCCATTACCCTAATGCTAATACGGACTGACAGTACATTACTTTGTGACCCTATATCATAACAAATACTATAACATCATTAACCAATCATCATTTATCATTAAACTGGATCATTAACCTACTGATTCATGCAGTTTATAAAGGAAATAATACTACTTGAAAATTTGAAGTCATTGTAGGCCGCGAAACGGCTCCTTTTCTGATAATTTAGTATAGTTAACACACAGTACTTGATTTTAAGCTAAGGAAAGTTTCATATAGTCGTTAAGTACGATTTTATTTTTTTATAATTCTACCTTTTAAATGTAAGTAATGAATATATAGCTTCTTTTAGAAGGAAAGCGTAGCAACAACTATATACGTTCATACACATATATATTACAGCAGAAAAGGTTTTTATTAAAGCCAAGGAATACTTGCTGTCAGAACGCAGATAGATTTCTAAATATGCTATACTATATTTTCTGTTTAACCATACTTTCCACCAAACTGATTTATAAATATTAATATCGAAGGCAGCAATGACACATGTAGTAGGATAAGTCTGATGAGTATTACCATCTACCGCTTTGCCGGGAGTCCAGCTGCTGTAATGAGGAGCAATATTCCAAAAGGCGGTTCCTTGTAGATTATGATCAGGTGTATGTGCCAGATTAACTGTATAATGATTTGTTGTGCAAATATTTCATTTTAAATCACTTATAATCAACAATCCACTATTCAGTATTTATGACGACGAGTATAAGAGATTTAGTGTTCATAGTTTGCAAAGACTGAAAATCTTTCTACTATTTTATAAGAGAAGATAGAGAGTGAGAGACTTACCAAAACCCGAGATCTTTGATACAGAGTGTATTGTTTTAATGTGACATCATAATAGCTTTCCCGAACCTCTGCATAGGCTGACGTATATATGAGAGTCCTTAATCTACGCAGCTAGGTTAAGGACGCCCGTGAAATATACGCCTTAATATATTCAGGGAAAATGAATACAATTTTAATATTTTTTTAAAACATCATTTGTTTTGATAAATATGAATTGTGGTGTTTTCACTTGTATATATCGGGTCTCTGCTGAGTGTGGCCGAAGCGACATCGCTTACATCAGCTGTTTGTCATGTGACAGGTTTAAAATTAGAACATGCATATACTACTACAAAGATCGTAAAAGTTCAACGATATACGGGCATATTTCCGCTATAAAATTTATTCAGTTTTCTTTGAGACGAATTCCTTAACACGAAAAGTGCTGGGAGCAACTTCCCTATGCTCGGGAATTGTTTAAAATCTAGCCTTCTTTCTATAAACTCCAGACAAAAATATAATACGCATTAGAATAATGTTACATTACGGAATAAATAAACAATGAACATCCAGCTCCCAGCACTTTGCAGAATAGTAGGAATAATAGCTACACGTGTTTAAAAATTCAGAATTAATAGTGAGGCGGATATCGTTGAACTTTTGATATTTTCGAGGGGCTGTACCTGTCATTCTAGCACGTTACTTTACAAAATTTAATGTGCTACCAACGGCTTTATATAAAGTCTACACATCATCCATTTAGTTTGACAATAAAATGTGGATTAATATATTTCAGAATATGTCTCTCTTTTGCTCCGACTATGCGTGTTTCATATTTATTTTTATTTTTACAAAATACGATAAAAGCTTGATCCACGCCTCAAGTACTGAGAAACTACGTGTCAAACTAAGAAATGACGTCATCTCAGTAAGTTCAAGCTGGCTTTCATTCTACATACGCTAAGTGCTATGATGGCAAGATAAGTTGCACATCCATCTATCTTTATAATATTTATGAGAAACGAAAGTATTTAGTGTGTTTTAAAAAGAACATATAGTATTTATTCATCGAGATTCATTTGTATTGTTTTAACGTGACGTCATAATAGCTTTCCCGAACTTCTGCCAAGGCTGACGTATATATGGGAGTCCTTAACATAGCTGCGTAGCTGCGCTGTAATCAATGTCTGTGATTTTTTAAAACAAACCATAATTCCACCGTTATAAAAAAAAATCATTTATTTATATGAAAATCAAAACACAAAAAATGTCCTCTTGCCAAAACTATTCTTCCTCAATTATAATAATGTGTTGAGTATAATACGTGTATATTTCATGCGATTCAATTTATTTCAATCCAGAGTTTATTTGGAGTAAACAGAAGAAGAAAAAGGTTTCAGTGAATACTAAAAGAATAAAGATAAAGTTCATCTAAACATCATTATTTGAGGAATACATATTATTTTCATTATCAATTGGTATATAGATACAGTTATTAACATTTATCAGAACACCAACGAGTTTGGCCATTGTGTAAAATTGTCAGATTATTATCAGAGAAGGGAAAGTTTTTTTATATGACTTCATTAAATTCAGTATTTCTATAAGTATGTATTTCTTGGTAGACTGATTCTCTGTTAGTGGAATTAATGGATGTGTAATGGTGATCTTCTTTTCCGCCAGTTAACTCATCATACTTCTCTTCTGTATCCTTGCTAGACGGTTGGTCAGTATTGCAGTGTTCTCTTGCATTCTGTTGAAGACACCTCGTTCGCTTGAGATATACAACAATTGTCAGCGTACTGAGAAGTAACACTCCAAGAAGCGTTGAAATGACGGAGATGACGACCAAGGACGTTTTGGAAAACTCGTCTAAAAAAACAATGGTTTGTACCGAAAAAGTAGATAACATCCCTCATTCATTTTCTTCAATGTTGTCATTTCGAAGAAACATTTTTTTTTTTCATATATTTTATATGCAATATAAGAGAAACGTTGGTTGTACAGTGTTAGTGAGTTGTTTTGAACAAAATAAAATCCGATACCAATGTGTCTCCATTGGGCATAAAGACAAATATATTCACTAACTATATCCTTAATGTTCGGTGTTATAACATTTATTGAAAAAACAAGATTAATTAAATTATAGAAGTACTTACCACCTGTTCTTGATTCCCTTGTGGTATAAACTAAAAGGCAAGTTGTAATCACTTTTTTTTAACAAGATTAAATCAAATCTAATTGATAGATAATATTGAAGTTTTTTTTCAAATACCACTCTTTTCATTTTTAAAAGCAAATTTCATTCAAAACTCAGTTTGATGAAACACATTTTGATTTTTTAAAAGAATTGTTTTCGACATTCTCTTTCGTAGAGCTTTATTCTCTTCCCCCTTTTCTTCTTTGTTTCTGTTTTTTTTTTTTTTAAGTTGATGTTGAACAAAGGACACTTTTGATTTGAGTAATTATATATTCTTATTATGAGACAATTATAAAATTATATCATATGGAAGACAGCATAAAAATTAACAAACACTCATGTTCTCATAATAATATATCTATCTCAAAATCTTTACAAAAAAAAAAAACAAACTTTTATCTCTCTCCTCATTTAATATCACTGAAGAATTTTAATAAATAAAAAAATTAAATCTTGCCATTGCACATAGGCCCCTGCCAGTCCTGTAAGCAGCCTTTAGTGCAGGTTCCTTTTTTCTTGTCACAAATTCCTTGGATGCAGTTTCCACATTGCGAATTGCAGCTTTCGTCATATAATCCATCAACACATTCTAAGTTGGAATTTTAAGATAGTGGCCAAAAAATGAAAATATTTAAATATATATATATATATATATATATATATATATATATATATATATATATATATATATATATATGCAAACTTGTCTAATATGATACAGAAGATCTATTTAGGACTATTCAGAGCTTAAGTTGTCGAAAATAGGTCGTCCTAGATTGTGACCTAAGAAACGATGAGCAGCCTTTAACTAGATATCATAAAAAGACAAAGATCAGTTAGATGTTCAAATGAGCATAATTTTGAAAATTATGAATATTAGTAAAACTTGTATCTGCTTGACTAATTGCATGCTACTTGTCGTAATTTTAACATCTACACGTAAACAGTTGTCTGTCAGATCAACGAGGTCGTAACATAATCATAAATACAGAGTACAAAACAAATGTTCACTTCTTAAAGAATCGTTGGAAATATTTCAAAGAAGAACACAGCTATCCACAAGCTTCCGGACAAATATATGCTAAGAGAGAATCTGAAGTGCCAGAATCAGCTTAGACCAATGTTTATTTAAATGTATACGGAAGGTATTATACTTAGGTATTGGAAAGATGGAGAAAATGTGGGAGTATACCGCCAAAATAAATTGTGCAAATCTATTCCTTATGTTGCAATTTTACTGAATTTGTTTAAGTTCGGCCGCCACCCTTTCCCTTTTCCTCGATTTGCTTCGTTTAACTTCTGGTCTCTTCTTTAAATATGCTTCTGACGCCTATAGTTTGGTCTACATGAATACCTGAGGTGTTTATAATTTTTTTGTCTAAATTTTTTGTCTAAATTCCTAGCAATATGTTAGTGACAGTAAACAAGATTTAAATATTGCTGCATTAATTTATCAGAATATCTTTAATGATCGTGTTGAAAATGAACCTAACGGTGTTGAAAATGAACCCAATCGAAAATTTCTTGTTTTGTTAAAATTTACTCTTTTTTTTTTTTTTTTTTTTTTTTTTTTTTTTTTTTTTTTTTTAAAAAAATCTTTTTAGCCTAGTCTGTTCGCAGATTTCTGTTCATAAAGGAAATATTAATTGAAAAGAGAGAAAAGATGACAAGACTCTCCATATTTATTATTAAGAAACGTTTAAGAAAAAAACATATTATTCTCTCTCTTAATGAGTATTCCTTTTAAATATGGTTAAAATATTTCAGACATATTCACCTTGGCAAAGAGGTTCCTTCCAGTTTGTTTTGCAACCTTTTAAGCAAGTTCCATTTTTTTTGTCACAATATCCCTCTCGACAACGTCCACATAAGGTGCTACAATTCTGGTCATAATAGTCGTCAATACATTCTTAAGTTTAAAAAAAGACTGATTATGAAATGTATAAAAAATAATATCACGAATTACAAATATATGTTACATGTAAATAGCATATGAAGTTATTGTAAATACAAATATATAGCGTAATCAGGCTTAAATTATCAAGAGGTCTACCCTGGCATAAAGGCTCTCTCCAGTTCAGTTTGCAACCAGATAAGCATATTCCGTTTTTCTTGTCACAAAATTCTTTAAGACAATTTCCACACTTGGTGCTGCATTTCTGGCCATATTTACCGTCAGCACATTCTATAAATAAAACAGATTAAAGGACATTACTTGCATGTAGAGTTTCAAAATTTTAATTGAAAATGAATTGTTTATTTGTGAAATAATGAAACCAAAATGATTAAAAATTTAAACAAAGCTGATTTTGCGAGTTCGGATACAATGACCTTGTCAGCACCTACAACCAGTCATTGAGTCAAATGCTGACTTACGTTTTTCATACTGATTGTTAGGCCATTATTTACACACTGAACTGTCTAAGGATATTTCCATTTTTTCTTATCATGACAAGGAGCACAAGGCGGGTGTGACCGGTCGGCAGGGGTTGCTCACTCCTCTATGGCACCTGATCCCATCTCTAAGTTTGAAGCCCGTGTTTGCTCTGTTCCTAATTCGTATCGTTTCATTGGACTTTCGAGATTGAATACTGTTCGTTATCTTCATATTTCATGATAGTGGGGAAGTTATCGGATTAATGAAAGTGGGATCATGCTGTTTTGTGCCGCCTTTGGGTGTAACAGTAGGCAGAGGAAGGAATCCGACCGGAGTTTCTTTTGATTTCCAAAGGATGGGAGCAGAAGAAAAACTGGACAATTTTCTGTCTCCGTGAGAACATTGTGCCTACGGAGAATAACCGCTTGTGTTCCAGGCCCAGCTAGACAGAGACCCAGAAAAACTTCAGGAGAATGGGTACTTAGGAGCCAGAATTCGCCTGCAGATCGATTCAAAGCCGGACATTCCCTCTTTCCTTACAGAGGTTCAAGAACGAAAATGCAACCATTATCCCCCGCCAAAGTCGGGGGCTCTTATGTGAAACGCCAGAGAGCCGATGTAAGTTATATGTATATTAAAGGATACTTATACTAACTGAATAAAACTCCTTTTTTTACATTCGTGCATACATACATACAAATAGGCCCTAACAATAACTTACACTGACTTCATAAGCAGTAAAGTACATTGCACATGTGCTATAAATGCATAAAAAAATAAAAAAAAGTATCACTTCGGGAGGGGCTGTTTCCCACCACTTTTTTTTTCAAAAAAAGTATTTTTCTTGTTAATCTACTTGATTTTTAATATTTTTTTTTCAAACAGATATTTAAGTTATTCTGGAAATTCTGCACGAAATGGAACCCAGGGGTGTTGATGAGGATTTAGAATCACCACCAGCTGACCAGGGACCTTTTACTTCTAAAGCCAGATTATATGCGAACCACCTGAGAGGTTAATGGAACAACTGTGCGGGGGGGGGGGGGGGGGGGGGGCTAACCTTCCAGAGCCAACTACTTTCGAGGATGAACCATCACCTGAAAATGTGCTTAAGAAAAAAGATAACAATACCCTTGTTTCATCATTACTGGAGATGACCAGAGGAGCCAGGCATCCTTGCGGCCCTTACAAAGGAAAAGGGACATCCAAGTGTCATTGACATCTAACTCCACAACCTAACCAGTAATGTTACTGACATAAAAATAACTTTCGATATAAAACCACATTTATTTCGTGGACAAATACGAGTATGTATATACTTATGATAAAGTCCACAACGAAACATCACTACTGGCCTAAATAATTACTGATGATGCCACTTTTTACTGATAATTTCTGATATTTACTGATATTATACTGTTGGTACTGAGAATTTCTGATATTTGCTGATATTTTTACTGTTGTTACTGATAATTGCTGTTGGTTCTGATAATTACTGATATTTACTGTCGTTTTTACTGTGCGTTCTGATAATTACTGATATTTGCTGAGAGTTACTGTTAGTACTGAGAATTGCTGATAATTACTGAGATTATTTCTCTGAACCCAGAAGATGTAAAACAAGCCTAACACTGACTGGAAAGGGAGGGAAATTGGTTGAAAGGAAGACTGAGGAAAGAAAATCTGTTTAGAATCGTTAAGAATCGTTCTTATCTAAAAAAAGGATTTCAGGAAAAAGAAAAATAACTGGTAGATAAAACATAATATAATAGTTATAATATAATATAATAGATATAATTTAAAAATAATCCTTTAAAGCTTGTCCTCATTATTTTTCAATACAGTAGTTGTTACACTTAAAAAAAAGTTCTGTTGAAAGCAGTTTCAGAATTTCTTGATAAGCCAAAAAAAATTTAAATAAATAAATGCATTACTTAGTAATAAAAAATAAAACCATTAAATACAAAGAGAAAAAAAGAAAGAGAAAACACCAAAAAAGAACAGGACGTTTGTAGAAGACACGCGCATTACTGTAAATGATCGTTGATGAAGTATTGCAGTAAAATTATTTGGACGTCACTCCCTCTTTCTCGCTTCCCACGGACGAGTTAAACATTTTTTTTAATTCAAATTCAAACAAGGAACAGAGGATGTTAATGCTTACAATTGAAAGAAATATGCTTGCAGAAGTAAATTTAGAGATAAAGACAATATCCCTATCTATTTTTTTTCAGTTTGAAGATATTCAAGACTACTTACAAGTCTTAGAAAAGTAATAAATACAAATGATAAGTATTTATTTTCACTAACCACAACGGTGCCTGATGTAAATTGTTTTTTAAAATACATTGTGGAATTCTAAATTTCCTTTCAATTAGTCCATTACATGCAACAGATGTGTGCTGGTCCAAGCATTATTCTTAAGCTACATGTACATGTACGTCTATATTGAGTCTATACCTTAAGTTGATATTAAGTAAATATCTTAATAATAAAACATTTCTTACATGTAGAGTTAAATTATATTAATAAGTATTTTAAAACAAAAAAATATATATTCCCGTCACTCTGTGATAATAAATATTCATTTTAAGAATCTGCTTATTATATTCCCCCTTTTCTGCCTTAAAATGTAGAATGCACAATAACATGTATCCAACCTTGAGGAAAATAAAAAGGATTAGAACCATAGAAATATGAAGCTTGAGACTGCATTTTTTTTTAGACATCTCAGACCCTTGTTTAGATAAAAATAAATTATTTCACCTATATCCCGAAGTAGAATTTTACAAGGATAAACATTTTTTCATTCATTTATCTACCTATGTATATGTATTAAATTTATTTCTTCTGAAAAGAGGCATTCTTAACTATAAGTTTTACTCATCAAGCTTCGCCGGAAATATAAAAACAGAAGTAATTATTCCCCTAGAATTTTAGTTTAAACGTTCCAGTTTACATGTACGAGCATCGTGTTGATAACATCATATTTGGATACATTTAAATTCTTTATTTTTTCATGTAATTGTTTTCCTTCTGTTATTTTTACTCAAATGAACGAATTTATGATTCCATCTGTCACTTTGTCGTTGCGTAACTGACTGTTTGTGATATCCGGCGAGTCCCGGCCGCCGAGTGCCCTTCTCTCTCACTCCCCGTGTCATACATGTATTTATTACATTTTCAACAGTGAAATACTGTGATTTATTTATTGAATAAAATTGATATTCTCTCACAGTGTGAAAGGATACCAAAATGATATTCTCTCACAGTGTGAAAGGATATCAAAGTTGATAAAAATAATTTCTGGCCTGTCATGAGATAGAGATAGTAACTAACTGTAAATTTCTTCCCAAATGTGTTGCTAAAATCCATGCTATGTAATGTTTTCAATCACACAACTGTTAAGCTATGACGTCTCAACCGCTCAACTATGACGTCAGGCCTATGACACTGTGTTAAGAAAAGACAGAGGCAAAGGGAAAATCAAAGAAAATGTAATAAACAGAAAATTTAATGTTTTGTAGATGAATATGGAATTTATTTCACTCGTGAGACAGGATTTTTTGATATTTCGCACTCGTGAAAAATATCAAAAAATCCTGTCCCACTCGTGAAATAAATTCCATATTCATCTACAAAACATTGAATATCCTCTATATATACAGCAGGGACACCCATTGTGTTATTTTCTCGCTACCGTACAGTGTACATCACAACGCTTCCGTTTGTGTACAATACCCATAAAAGTCCTAGGACCCCGTCACTGTGTTCAACAGTAATCAGACAAAATATATTTGTAACATTTGGGATGAATAAAAATATTTTTGTGGTAAATTGAACAGGATTTTGAACTTTTTCATGTAAACAAAATCTTATTTTAATATTCTGATGAATATAATGAGCTAAGTGCAACAAGAAAATAAGCTATAGTAACTGTTAATGAGGGATAGATTGTCAATTAAGTTAAAAATAGTCCATACTGATATCAAACATACTGATTCTCTATTAAATGACCTTGGCTTGTTTCAGTTAACTCTAACAACATGCTAAACTTTTTATAAAAATATTTCAGATCTGTTGTTTTCCTTAAGTTTACAAATCAACTATACTTCCGTGTGCATTTTACTTACAGTATGTCCTCATTTACACATGTAAATGTCTACCCTTCTGCAAAAACCACCAAAATATTTTTCCACTCTCAAGACTCAGCCCTAAATAAGATGCATCATTGATTACGGAAGCGCTATTTCTAATATGATGATTATAGATCGCGCGTGCTCCCCCCCCCTTTCAAAACTCATTTGCTACAAACTTCTGGTTAAGTTTCTTCGTGTGATTAGCCCGTTTTAAGAATTTTTACTGTTGTTTTAAGGTTTATCAGAATCCAGCAATTAAAACATATAAATTTTAGCATTAAAATTAATTTTATTTATTTTAAGGACAATATATGTCTCTGGACATGTTCTGTAAAAATTGTACATGAATTAATATGTTTATTTCTCTAAGGATATGAAATAGTTACGCTGAGGTTTTATGTATATCGAACATTTATTTTTTTCCCATTGGTTGTTTTACTGACAGTTCATGGAAAATCTCTATTTCTTATAAATATTTTTTGACGACAAAAATGGAATCATGATCAATGTATTCGAGAAACGTTATTATACTGTATGTGTCTTAACAAGTAAAGGTTTTGAACAACTTGTACATGTATCCGATGAAAATCTGTATGCTGTAGAAAATGTTCCAACCATTAGAATGTGTGAACGGACTGGTGGTGTATCGATCTTGACTTACTCTGATCCAGTTTCTTATAATACATGTACTTTGGTGCGGCGGATCAATAATTTTCTGAAACAAATAACTATAATCATGGTACATTGTATTGCATTGAAAATGAACGCTTTTTTTTTTTACATGTGTTCTTTAGATAACTTTTCACTCATATTGTGACGCCATCATTTGCCTGTTAAAAGCTGCAAATTTCAACCTGTATGCTGCACTTACATGTACATTTGTATATCTATATATAAATCGGTGGCAGGATCTTCCTTGTTTAACTTTTGACATGTTCTCTGCGGCATTTTTTTTTACCTACATAATGAGAAATCTTTCTCATGCAAATTTCGATCTGTACTCTGCACTTATAAACAATGAACAGAGAGGGATCTTTCTCGTGACTCTGCACTATTTTATCACTGAGGAATCTTTTTTTGTGCCAGCACCTACTGTGACAGAAAACCGCTGCTAATATATTCCCAACCGAAGGACGATCTCCATGTCCAATATCACCGCACCATATGTATATATTAAATTTTAATCCCGTTTTTTAAATTGGTTTTATTGAAACTGATATATTACGTCCTTTTTAGGCCTACTTCATCGATTGAAATAATACAAGTAAGTCCTTAAGAACTAAGAAACAGGATGAAATGTGTGTGTGTGTGTGGGGGGGGGGGGTTCAATCTTCTTACAGAAAGAGAAATTAAATTCAAATATATGATTACTAAAAATAATTTTTATGAGAAAAATGTATACTTCCCCCGCTGCCACTCAGGTTACAAATTCTAAATACCTACAGCTTAAAATAAGTTATAAAAATAAATTATTAAATTAGTTCGTTTAATTTATTTAATCCGTCCACCCCCCGTTTCTCTTTGCATCTCATGAACTTAGAAAATAATCTCAGTAATTATCAGCAATTCTCAGTACCAACAGCAACTCTCAGTAAATATCAGTAATTATCAGAACCCACAGTAAAAACGACAGTAAATATCAGTAATAATCAGAACCAACAGCAATTATCAGTAACAACAGTAAAAATATCAGCAAATATCAGAAATTATCAGTAGAAAGTGGCACTATCAGTAATTATTTAGGCCAGTAGTGCATATATTGAGACTTTAATTGAAAACCATTCATTCTAACTCCTCTGATGCGGTCCTTTGGATTTACCAGAAATTGCATTGATTGATTTGAACCACAGATCAAAATAATACTTTTCTACTGAACCCTTCTTTAATATTATCGTGTCATTCTTTGCAGAATACACCATTATTACTGTAACAGAAGAATACCGAAGTCATCTTCGTCATCTTAGTATCGATCATTTATAACATAAATGGGATAATTTTCCTTACAGCATTTCAAATAAAAAAGTAAATCAGAACTGTCACTTTAACCTATAGAATATTGATATGAAAATTCCAGCCAATACTGCAAGTAAGACAACTGGAACAGTGCCTCCAATTATGGCTGCATTGTTTTCTTCCTCCTGTAGTTTTTGAGCCAATGCTAAATATAGATAATTAGATTCAATATATTCGATATTTTAAGTCAGTATATATATTAAAAAAAAAAAAAAAAAAAAAAAAAAAAAAACCAGTTGTTTTAACCTTTGAGGATTTGATTAAACATCTGTTAGTTTAGTTCTTAATTTCTGAAATAAATGGTAAAGTAAGAAATTCCTCCCCAAACCTAAAAAGAAATATAGTGTAACAATGACAAGGTTTGATTATGTTGGTTTGAATCAGAAAAGCATGCAATGAAAACTATATATTCTTGTCAATTTGATATTTTTCATTCATACCGTCTTTTATATATCTTTACTTACAGGTAATAAATCAATATTTGCACAAAATATCCTTAATCATGTTATTCTATTTACACTTATTTCCAAAGTTAAGATCCGCTTTAAAAGAAATATTTTTTGGCCATTTTTGTCACTGACAGACGACATTGCATTGAATTCCTTGAAGATCAACGTTCCTTTTTATATAATCCTCAGAGACGCCGTGGGCATACCTTGCATTTATACAATCAGAATAAAACCTTATCATTTCAAAACAATTTAATACCCATTTTAACGAGTTGTCTCATTGGATAAGAAAAAGTTGATATTGTATTACCTGTCTTTCCTACGTCACAATGACATCGTAAAAAGCCTGTCAATACGCGTTTCTTACCCTTTTTTTAATTAAAATAGTATATGAAGCTATTTTCTAATGGAAAATACACTTAACGGTAGAACATTAAACTCAAAGGGAAATAAAACTTACCTTAATTATTCTTGTATAACCTAGGTTGATCTAATTTAAGCTATTTTTAATAAACTGTGTTGCAGTTTATAAAGCGTAAGCTGCACAATCATGATTATAGAGGTAAATTTTGGTAGCTATTAAATTCATTTCTTAAATAACAATTGTATTATTTATGGTATTTAATGCAAAATGTATAGAAAGAAATATATATGAAAAGGGTTGATCCAAGCCGTATTGATATTTTCAAAGGGATTTTGAATTTATGCTGATTACTACTGGTACGAGTTGCAAAGAGGTTATGAGCCAATGAAGGTCATTATTCACCAATGTAAGTTCCATAGGTTCTTTATTATCAAGCTTAAAATCTTCGTTTTGCTAAATACTAATTTTCAAGAAATAGGCAAATTTACTGTTTACTTTTAAGTACTGGTATTCCCAATATCAAGGTCTGTTCTGAAAGCAGTCCTAATTATGGCAATCAAATAGCCGTAAAATACACTATGATTTTGTTACTGAGGTTTTATTTAGATTTACAGTAAATACCTCAATTATATGTAAGTAGAAAAAAGAATATAAAATATGTAGCTATTAACAATCCACAATTTTGGCAGCGGGATGAAGATATGAAATGGTCATGCTCGGTGCGTCAATTCCCTTATCATTTCATGTCATCTCCATTATTGTATGTACCGATTCAATGCAATAGCGACCTTGATTTGATGAAAATTAGCGTAAAGTACTTTTCTGGATGAATACCATAATTCAGTGTATGTTATTACATGTAGGTTTGAAATGTCTCATTTATTACGAGCATGTGTGCTACAAATGTGCTACAAACAGGACACTTGAGAGGCTTGACATTTTGTTCATATGTTTCATTGAAGATTTCATTTTATGAAGTATTTGAAATAAAAACATAGCAGTCACTTATAATTTACAGATCTGAAGTCGTATGAAGAACTTAGTCAACATAAAGACTGTTAGAGGACACCCCCCCCCCCCTTTTGTGCGTGTGTGCGGAAGGGGGTATGTCTGAGGAGCAGTCGTGATAATAATTATCACCCTGAAGAGACACAAAATAGACCCCGTCATTAGTGTGCCAAGGTACTTAACATAACAATGGTTAGTTGACAGGATGATACATCTTAAGACACTCATAATAAATGATATATGTTATAAATAAATAGTCTAAGGGATTAGGATACACAGGGAAATTAGTTTATATGATTTCATTTAGCTTTATACCGTTTTAAAATGCTTATTTCAAAACTATTTTAAAGAAAATATACAGAAATATTGAATGTAAAAGCATACAGGAAACCCGTTTGTTGCATCTTTGAGACAATTCAGAGTAAACTTGCTAAAAGTTTACTTCTGTGATGCAAATGTGCTTAAAAAAAGAAGATCTGGCTGAAAATGACATTCTACCTTACTGATGTTTAATATTCATACAATTAGGCCGAGGAATCTTAAACAAGCAAAGTCTCACTTACTTAAGAAATAAATAAAAGGTACAAAAAAAGTTCAATTGGTTTCAAAACGCTTCTCAGTAGATTTGATCACTTACAAAAAAGTTCATTTCCTATTGATTTTTTAAATTTTTTGATACATTACCTATATCTATATCTACATTTGAACAGAAATACTACACTAACGATCCGCCGTATCACTACGTTGTGAAGCGTATGATTGATTGATTGTATGATGTTACGTTTTACGTCCCATTCGAGATATTTTCACTCATATAGAGACGTCACCTTATACCGGTGAAGGGATTCAAATTCTGACCTTTACTCGGCACTCAGGGCCATTGACCAGTGAGGGATCTTTATCGTGCCAAAGCCTGCCGTGACACGGGGTCTCGGCTTTTA
The DNA here is from genome assembly GCF_033153115.1 of Saccostrea echinata. Lineage (NCBI taxonomy): Eukaryota > Metazoa > Mollusca > Bivalvia > Ostreida > Ostreidae > Saccostrea > Saccostrea echinata. Next base: position 2,637,596 of record NW_026889766.1, read on the forward strand.
AGGTCTCATCCGAAGGACCCGCAACTTTCACTTCAAAGTGCCGAGCGCATGGCGAAGGAACAGTTGCTACTCATTTTTTATCGACTTAGGTCCGTCGCGGCCAAGATTCGAACTCACGACCTCCCGATCACGGAGCGAGCTTGTGACGCGTATGTACACAGTGACTAAGAATGTAGTTCATGAAAGTTTGACTAGGCCTTATATTTGAATGCTTATACTGATGTCAGCAATCAAATTCTGGAAATGTATATACAGCTACAATGATAGCTATTGAGGATTATTCTACTCTTTTAAGTTTGAAGTCGAAGCGTTGGTATTTCAGCGAGACACGTCTGTTTTACTTTATACTTTAAAAGAATTTCGTGTAAAGAAAGGTACTTTTTTCGGAGATATATTAATGCTTTCATTCAAAGCATTTGTCATTAATTTCTGATCATGGCACCTGATCCCACCTCTGATGTTTGGAGGTCCGTGTTTGCTCTGCTCCTATTTTGTATTGTTTAATGGACTTTTGAGCTTGAATACTGTTCGTTATCTCCATATCTTTCAAAGATATATATATATATATATATATATATATATATATATATATATATATATATATATATATATATATATATATATGTATATGTATATATATATATACGTTGATAAGTTAGATTCTTGGTACAGTAAAAAATACATAAATAAATGAAAACAGAATGCTACAGTCCAAATTAAATAAAACCTTTACTGTTAGCGCTTTCAGCCATGTTGGCTCTTCAGACAGTTATGAAAAGTTCAAAACGTTGTCAATAACGTTGCTAATGACGTCGTAAAAATCTTAGGTATTATGACGTCACAATGAAGTTTGTGGTAGCGGCTACATGAACTTTTTCAACGCAGTTGAAATACAATGTATAATTAAAACATAGAAATAATATAAAATCTGTGAACACATAATCTATCATTTGCGATTTAGTTTTGGATTAAATAGCCTTATAAAATAGTCCTCTTTGGTAACACGGGCGCTTTCATCCGATGTCCACATTTTGTAGAACGGTGTTGATTATTGACGATTTGTCCAGAAGATTTTTCATGCAGAAGACAAGCACCAAACCTGAGGCGGATTTTAACCAAAGCGAAATTTTCCTCTAGCAACCAGAGAGTCGTTAAAAAGTGTGGTGACCCCCGATGTGGAACGTGTGATTTCATTCAGGAGGGCGAACAGATTACACTTAAAAACGGGAAAATTTTAAAACCAAATACGAGTATGAATTGTAAATCTTCAAATTTGATTTACTGTACAATATGCCCTACCTGTGGAGAATATTATATAGGGCAGACAAATCAACTCAACGCACGAGTTAGGGTTCACAAACAACATAAAAGGGACGAAACTGTCAGATGCAACCCATGTTCAGAACATTTTGCTGAGTATGGTAAAGGAAAATTTAAGATTTTCCCGTTCTACAAAATGTGGACATCGGATGAAAGCGCCCGTGTTACCAAAGAGGACTATTTTATAAGGCTATTTAATCCAAAACTAAATCGCAAATGATAGATTATGTGTTCACAGATTTTACATTATTTCTATGTTTTAATTATACATTGTATTTTAACTGCGTTGAAAAAGTTCATGTAGCCGCTACCACAAACTTCATTGTGACGTCATAATACCTAAGATTTTTACGACGCCATTAGCAACGTTATTGACAACGTTTTGAACTTTTCATAACTGTCTGAAGAGCCAACATGGCTGAAAGCGTTAACAGTAAAGATTTTATTTAATTTGGACTGTAGCATTCTGTTTTCATTTATTTAAGTTCTAATATATATATATATATATATATATATATATATATATATATATATATATATATATATATATATATATATATATATATATATATATGCTCTTATAGCTAGAAATATATAATGCAAAGGACGGACAACTTTAATACGAAAATATTGTATATAGCTAAACATCTACCTTGACACAAAGGCTTTTTCCAGTTCGGTTTGCAACCAGATGAACAACTTCCGTTGTTCTTGTCACAGAATCCTTCAAAACAATGACCACAGCTTCTGTTGCATTTCTGGTCATAAAATCCGTCATTACATTCTAAAATTAACCAAAAAAGCTGGAAATTGAATTATCAGTCATTCATTTTTTCCCCTTAGAACAGCTGAATTATACTGTTTTGAATGAAAATGCTTAAAACCTGCTTTTTAAACACGGGATGTCTCTGATATAAAATAAACTTTAGATACAAAAACAAATTAGTGGATTGATATGTTAATATTAATGGTAAAGTCAGTGATAAACTTTGAAAAAAACGTTAACAAAACACCATTTATTTTAACTCCTCCTATTTACTAGAGCATTTTTAGTGCTACGTGTATTTATAGCAAAAACAGAAGGAGAACCGTACCTTTTTTTCAAATCCCTACCTTGACATAAAGGTTCTTTCCAGTTTGTTTTACAACCATTTAAACAGCTTCCGTTTTCCTTGTCACAAAATTCACTTTGGCATTCTCCACACTTAGTGCTGCAATTCTGGTCATAAAACCCGTCAATACATTCTAAAAGTATAAAAGTAATTCAAATAAACATTTCACTGTTCCTTAGAAATCTGTCAATGCATTCTCAAAATATAGATGTTAAATAATGCAGTTCATCCTTCCTAATAACTCAGTATTTCTTGTTTGCACGAATCTGTTTACATCTATGATTAAACTATATTGGTAGTTAAGTAATGATGAAAGTAAGTTCAGGCTAAATGATTTTTATTTGAGGATGACTTTTACCCAGATGACAAAAAAATTCCGCTGATAAGACTGAAAACCATTTATTGTACATTGTAGACCTGGGATTGCTGTGGTATTGTTCATTTTTAAATTACTTGTCCAATGATCTTCTTTTCGTGGTTGTGGCCATTAAGTATTTCTCAGAGAATATTTCAATGTTTTTTACACAGTGACCATTATTTCATTTATTAGCAAAGAATAACAAGTATTGAAACTCTTTTGATAATGAAATATATCATAAATGGAACAGTTTTCGGAAAAAAGAATTAAACAAATATAGTTCTTCAAACTATAAATATCTTTATTATCTCAGTTTTGATTTAGCATCTTGTACTTTATAGCATTCCATTTCTGTCAACTAAAACCCTGAGTAAACGTCATCTTTAAAGTGCAAGATGAAACAAGTATATATTCGTTTAACTGGTAAGGATCTTTATTAGATATATATTTTGTAATGATTAAATGAAAAATATATTCTGAGGTTAGGTACTTCATTTAGAAACATAAAAAATGAAATCGTGCTTTGGCATAAAGGTTTCTGCCAGTTTGCAGAGCATCCACTCATACAAGTTCCGTTGGTCTTGTCACAAACTCCTTCAAGACAGTTTCCGCATTTTCTGCTACAGTCCTTGTCATAAAATCCGTCAACACACTCTGAAAGGAAATATAAATGTTAATGTAAATATCAATATAAAATAAATTATGTGTATAACTGTCTAACTAATGATGTCTTCATTAATTAAATGTCAATAGAAATAGTTTGTCATGTATAAAGCCAATCCCAAAAAACATTGTATACTAAATACCTTCAGCTAAAATTCGAGAAATTACATGCAATACCTATTCAATATCTGCATTCATTGCACATTAAAATAATGTAATTAAATGTTCTTTTGAAATATTGTGAGCTGTCCAAGTGATCTAGCCGAAAAAAACATTATTGTTAAATTTAAATTACTGAATTATTTAAAGGAAGAGTATTTTATTCATGAAACATGTTACAATACCAATAAATAAAATGCATGTCCTGTTTTTAGATTTCAACCCAAAGTGCAAAGGACTAGCTGAATGACTTAAATACAAGTCAATGAAATAAAGTAGGTAACTTATTTATTATAGGAAATGCAATGTTACTGGTTCTTGTGTTCAGATATTTACCTTGGCATAAAGGTTCTTTCCAGGTCAGTTTGCAACCAGATAAACAGATTCCATTTTTCTTGTCACAAAATCCCTCAAGACAATTTCGACACTGAGTACTGCAATTCTGGTCAAAGTAACCGTCAGCACATTCTAGAATTGACAGGTTTTTTTTTTTAATTGCAGATGCATTACTTCTGATTATATCATGATACAAGTTATTTCCTTAAAGTTAATAACAATCATATGGTGTTCAATTATTATCAACATTCAATATCTGCTGCTGGAATCACGACCTGAACGACTCAAGAGAAACGGTTGGATCGAAACGTTCTAAGTTGTACAAAAGAAATTTATTTGTTATTCAGTTTCAATCAAAGGTGTAAGGGGATTTATCCCGACTTTTTATCAATACATCGGATCTTGGCCTCTTAGTATATGGAATAAAAACCGGGGTTAATCCCCGAAAACCCTTGATTGAACCTGGATAACTAGTAACATCTACCTTGACATAAAGGTTCTTTCCAGTTCAGTTTGCAACCAGTTAAACAACTTCCGTTTTTCTTGTCACAAAATCCCTCAAGGCAATGTCCGCACTGGATACTACAATTCTGACCATAGTTTCCCTCAGCGCATTCTATAATTGACAGAATTTATTTTTAACAGATGTACTACTTCTTAAAAACAGTCGTTTTAATAATTTCTAATATAAATGTTTATTTTAGTTCTTATACTTGTAAAAACAAAGTCTAGGTAACTTTTATCAATGCAAAAATATTGCACATTGCTCATTTTAATGCTAATCATATACCTTGACACAAAGGCTCTTTCCAGGTCTGTTTACAACCAGATAAACAGCTTCCGTTTTTCTTATCACAAAATCCCACAAGGCAATTTCCACACTGAGTACTGCAATTCCGGTCATAGTAACCATTAGCACATTCTACATCAATGGAATATACGTGTTCAAAATGCCAGTTTGTGTAGTACATGTATTATAAAGAACATCTTTAATTAATTTCTTTTTTACCAGAGCTGGCTCACACTGACTGAATCCTGGCTCACACGGCCTCATACTAGACCTGTTTATATGTTTAGCTATATAATATTTGTGTCCTATATGAAAAGATTTACTTCTGAGGAGAAAGGCTGAAAACTATGCATTCTGTGTGAGAAAGAGCTTATCCTGATCGAGTACAATAGACCCAGGATAAGTGTCTCTCTCAAAGAATTGACAGTGTGGTGCCTTCTCTCAATGACAAGGTGAAAGTAACAAACAGAGATCGATCTCATAGAAACTACAAACAATACGAATTTGAGAACAGGGCCTAAACACGTACCCTAGAAATTCAAGAGGTTGGATCAGAGCAAGCATCCCCTGTTGACCGGTCACACCCACCTTAAGCCCATTGTATTGATACACAGTAAGGTAGACTGATCATTCCATAGTTAAATTTAGTATTAAATCAAAGGCCTAACAATTGGTATAAAACACGTCAGCAACCCAACCCAGTGGTAGATTGTATTTGCTTAAAAAGTCAATATAACGACCAAAAAGTTTACGAAGTTGAGATTGTTGAAATCCCTGTAGCATCTACTCAGCTTGCCCTTCAGTATCGAATAAATTCGGAGATGTAAACAACGTGCGCATGTGATAGAGGTAAATTACTATAAAAATAAGGAAAGATTTTGATGGAGAACATCAAGTCTTCTTGTTTATCACACAATTTAGTTGTGAGTTGACTCTTATCTTATATAGTCAGTAAAGCGTCCAAATATGAAAGGGATGTGGCGGATAAAGCATATGTTTTAATCTTCTTATATAGAAGTTTCTGAATAAATTCTGCTAAAACAATTTAAAAGTAGGTCTTCTAATAAAAAACTCAATTAGAAAATATAGAAATTCCAACAGTTTCTTAGAAGACTTGGTCTCCGAAGACAGCATAAGTGTTGTTAGTGAGGAACTCCAGCATTCTTTTAATATCTTTTTTAGAGTACTTGTTTATAGAATCAGACTGATTTTTTATCAAAGTAATTTTGTTAATGACCAATTACAATACACAAAAACTTAGGGGAATTGTTGTTCAAAGTGCAGAAAAGGCTTACGTTAGACGTTATGTGTCAAAAACTGAAAATCATTGTACAGATTTCTTCATTCTACTTGCAAAGGAATTTTGCATAAAATCTAAAAGAAGAAAAAATAAAGAACTTGTTGATAGGCTGAAAATTGGTCGATGGAAATCACGAACTTGCATGACTTTATCTTACTCCTGAAGTCTCACATTTTACAACTTCGATGTTCTTTTCAGGACATGCAAATATTTTTTTCCTTCCTATTTTGGAAAATATTATGTCTTCTGCAGGAGGTATAAAGTCGTTTGCAGAACGTTTTTGTCGTTCGCACGACTTATTATCTCGTTCGCACGAGATATTTTGTCATTCGCACGAGATCATTATTTCATTTGCACGACATATTAAATTATCACGAGAGAAATTAATCTCGTTCGCTCGAGATATTTTGTTGTTTGAACGAGATATTATCTCATCCGCTTGACATAATATGCCTTTCGTTCGAAATATTACGTTTGCAGAATATATTATCTCCTTCGCAGGACATAATGAGTTTGCATGAGATTTTTTTTTTACTTATTTCGCAGCTAGGTTAAGGACTCTCATATATACGTCAGTCTATGCAGAGGTTCGGGAGGGCTATTATGACATCACGTTAAAAACAATACAAATGAATCTCGATGAATAAATATATACTATATGTTCTTTTTAAAACACACTAAATACTTTTGTTTCTCATAAATGTTATAAAGATACATGGATGTGCAACTTATCTTGCCATAATACCACTTAGCTTATGCAGAATGAAAGCCAGCTTGATCTCGCTGTACTTACTGAGATGACGTCATTTCTTAGTTTGACACGCAGTTTCTCTGTATTTGAGGCGTGGATCAAGCTTTTATCGTAGCTTGTAAAAATAAAAATAAATACGAAACATGTGTAGTCAGACAAAAAGAGAGACATATTCTGAAATATATTAATCCACATTTTATTGTTAAACTAAATTTATAATGTGTAGACTTTAGATATAGCCGTAGGGAGCACATTTGTACAGTAACGTGCTAGAATGAGGGGTCCAGCCACTCGAAAATATTAAAAGTTCAACCATATCCGCTTCACTATAAATTCTGAATTTTTAAACACATTTAGCTATTATTCCTACTATTCTGAAAAGTGCTGGGAGCTGGTTGTACATTGTTTATTTGTTCCGTAATCTAACATTATTCTAATGCGTATTACAGTTTTGTTTGGAGTTTATAGAAAGACGGCTAAATTTTAAACAATTCTCGAGCATGAGGAAGTTGCTCCCAGCACTTTTCGGGTTAAGGAATTGGTCTGAAAGAAAACAAAATAAATTTTATAGCGGAAAGATGCCCGTATATCGTTGAACTTTTACGATCTTTGTAGTAGTACATATATGGTCCAATTTTAAACCTGTCACGTGACAAACAGCTGATGTAAGCGATGTCACTTTGGCCGAACTCAGCAGAGACCCGATATATACAAATGCAATCACCACAATTCACATTTATCAAAACTACTGCTGTTCAAAAAATATTGAATTTTTTTTCATTTTCCCTGAATATATAAAGGCGTATATTTCATGGGCGTCCTTAACCTAGCCGCGTTTCTCCTTTGAACTTTCTGACCAAAGTCTAGAGCATTTAGAAGCTAATTTCAGAATATATGTGGCTAAGTGGAAAATTCTTATTATGTGTTTATATTGTAGCTTGCTCATAAATAGAATTAATTAGTTATTCTTCTGAAACAAAAGAGCTATTGCAATTTAAAAAAAAACTGCATGTATATGTTCAATTTGTCAGCATTTTTCTATCATGAATTATTCAAGATACAAGATACAAAATTTTATCAGTCCAATTTGAATTAGTCCAATTAGTCCAATTATATAATGCATAAATATATACTGCATAAATTCATTCTCAGTTGCGTGGTGAACATCATGATTGATCAGTCGATTGTTCGTAGTTTTTTGTCCATTGAAAGATTATTTCACACAAAATAAGATATTTTTTATATTTCATATTTTTGAAACAAACAAAATAGGATTGAATACACCTTGGTAACTAAAACTTTGGCATCGAGGACATTTTAATTGGTTTTAAAATATCAATGTTTTCAGTATTATTTGTTAAGTATTTATTGATAACAAATATAAGATTTAACAGAAAACCTGCGGTAATGTCTTAAAGTATAACATAACATTTTCGAAAACACTTCGGGTTGTATAGATTTTTAAACTAATGATACATGATAACTTAAAAAAGGTAAAAGGAATCACAGGAAGAAACAAGACCTTTCATTTAAAACTGAAAGGCGGCTCTGAAAAGGTTCAACTTTAGGTAAACATAACGAGCAATGATCGATCTCAACAAACTTACAAACAATACAAGTCTGTGAACAGGATATAAAACACGGACTTCTGGAAATTTATGGGATGGGATCATGTGCCTAGGAGGAGTGTAAAACATATACAAACCTTTACAAAGATCTCCCGTCCAGTTTTCCTCACACCCAGATAAACAGCGTCCAGTTCCTTTGTCACAAGGTGTGTCATGTTTACAGTGCCCACATTGTACACATCTCCCATTTAAAGCATATGTCCCGTTGTCACACACTGATGAAAAATGCATTTCAAAAGAATTAGTGTCTTCACTATGCAATGTGTCAGGTGATATCCAAAAGGAGAATACGTGATCATTCGCAGAATTAGAACAATTGGAAAAACTTCTAGCATACGGATAACAGGTAGAGCAAAAATCTTATCTAAATGCACTAACAAAAATATTTTTCTTCTGTGATTTTTCTTCAAAATATTCTCCATATTTTCATATAAGAAAGGAACTTAAGGTTTCATACATTTAAACTCACATTCGTCCTTTTTATTTTGTTGATCTTAGCATGTTTTCTCAACCCTCTGGCATTTACATACCAGCGAATAAAACAAATAAATCAAAATTTTTCACAAATGTAGAATCATATATTTTCTTCTCCCTGAGTTTGAGCTTTTTGTTTTGTCTTCCATGCCTTAATGATGCTTGTATTTCTTTTAAGCATGCAGAGTTTAATTTATAATTGTTGTATATACGAGGTACATGAACTCTAATATGGACATACCCCAGTATATTTACAGGTTTACGGAAAACTAAGATTTAAATTTCATATTTGATTCCGAGAAAATATTGTCGAATGCTTAGATTGTACTTTCCATATTCTTTACTGTTCACGGTAGCTCAGTCGGTAGAGCGCGCGTTCCGTGACAGGGAGGTCGTGAGTTCGAATCTCGGCCGCGACTGAACTTAGTCGGTAAAAATGGGTAGCATTTGTTCCTTCGCCATGCGCTCGGCACTTTGAAGTGAAAGTTGCAGGTCCTTCGGATGAGACCTTAAAAACCGAGGCCCCGTGTCACGGCAGGCGTTGGCACGATAAAGATCCCTCACTGCTCAAAGGCCCTGAATGCTGAGTAAAGGTCAAAATTTGAACCCCTCACTAGTTTATAGTGACGTCTCTATATGAGTGAAAAATTCTCAAATGGGACGTAAAACAACATACAATCAATCAATCAATCCATATTCGTAACAAAACTTACCAATACAATCTAAGGACACAGCATTGGGATCAAAACAGCCATAGATACACGATCCGTTAAAAGCATCACAATGTCTGTTTTTACACTTATCACTGCATGCATCAGTACATCCAAAATGATATCTATTTTGATCACAACCTACAGTGATAATAGACGATATCTAAAGTCTAATCAGTGTTTTTTTTTGTTTTTGTTTTTTGAATTATTTCAAATCAGTTTATGCAATACTATTTATACGGTGTTCAAGGTAACCCTTAGAAATTAAGTATACACGCAAAAAACCGAAACGACAGTAATACTTCCTAGGATGCTTTTTTATCTTACTAAATGTACTATAAGTTAAAACACTTTTTATAACGCAACTCACCCATTACCCTCACTTCACATATATCAATTGTGGTCTTCAATATATCTACAGACAAACAGCTTGACGTAAATCCATCTGGTCGTTCGTTAAAGAAGGCTATTCCCTGAGCTAATTTATTCACAGTTATGTTATAAATAGACACTGGACATCCTGACATAGGATCGTGACGGTAAACAAGACTCCCCGTGTCTCCAAAGGGAGGATTATAGGATACGTCCTCGTAGGTATACAATGAGAATCCAGTCGCCCGACTTGTCGCTTAAAAAGACAGCACTATGATTACATGTATTATATCGTACAGGGTGTTTCAGGATATGTGTTATATTTTTATACCTAAATATATTTCTCAACTACCATTTTTCTCACACAAGTAAATATCATTTAAAACATCAAATTTGCATATTTATTCCATGTAAAAACGTTTAAAAAACCATGGTATTATAATGCTTTATTGTAACATAAACGCCTATGTCGTAATTTGAATATTTTACAAAATGAATATAACATCAATATAATACTGAACTGTAAAGCTGTTTTAGCAATACAAAACGCCAAACATCAAACAAAAATATTTGAAAAGAAAAGAAGCTTTTAGGATGTTTTTCAGAAGGTGAGAACAAGGTTTGAAGAGCAGAGACAGGCAATATGCGATAAATAGCACGGTAATCCAGGAAGATTCAGGACTTTAAGAACCGAAGACTTTCCTGATATAGAGAATTTCATATTTACGGTGTTATATTATTTATTTGCTTGTAAAGTACTTAAGATTTATTTTGGGGGGGTTTTCTTCCATAATATTACATTTCGAACTCTCTGTTTTCTCCCAATATGAACCTGCACTCACCAGCTGAGTTCATAGCACCATGAATGCAACTTCATCTGCTATAAGTGCATTTCGTTTCTTACACTTACGCAGTACAAGCTACTCCGCTAATACAACACATTCAGAAGTACATATATGGAAGGTTGTGTAAAAGGCAATAAATTTAGTTTTTAATGGAATCCTCCGGGGAAAAAAAAGAAATTTAAAATGATTAAGTGTACTTATTGGGGTGTTTTTCATTTAAAAAAAATTAGTCAACGTGATTAATTGTAAAATAAAACTTTCTACAAATTAAACAGAGCTGTATATCTTTAATTTATTTGTTTATTTTTACGCATATTGTTACAAAGAACGATAACTCTTCACGCTTTTTTTTTTTTTTTTTTTTTTTTTTTTTTTTTTTTTTACGTTTAGACAAAGCGAAATTTCTGTAATAGTGTATCAATTTCAAGAACGTTTTAACTCTTATAAAGAATTTTAAGATCTTAAAAAACATAAGAAAAACATTCTAAAGTTAAAATCAGTAAAAAGAAACATTCTTTTTTCATATTATCGTTATTTATAATTTTTCTCAGAAAGTTTCGATGACAATGACGTCAAGGAGCTTTACAACAGCATCAAAACAAAAAGATTAAGAATTTGAGGACGGCGCGGTTTGTATCCAGATAACTGTGGTTAATAAGCAAATAGAATGATATATATTGTATGTGATTTATTGGAGATAAAGTGGATAAAGTATTTTTAATCAGGTTTACTAATTTTATTGTCATATTTTTCTTCATTGGAGGTCGTCCGCGTGGCGCAGTGGATAGAGCGTCTGCTCTAGAGTCGCCAAGTAAGGAGTTGATCCTTACGTCGCGGGTTCGAATCCCACTGTGGGACGTGGAGACCGTCCTTCGGATGAGACCGTATAAACCGAGGTCCCGTGTCGCAGTAGGTGCTGGCACGAAAAAGATCCCTCACTTCTCAATGGCCGTAAGTGCCGAGTATAGGACAAAATTTGCAGCTCTCCACCGGCAAGTGGTGGCGTCTCCATATGAGTGAAAAATTCTCGAGAGGGACGTTAAACAACATACAAACAAAAATCAAAAATTTTTCACTGGAGACAAGCACCCGTGCCCTTATGCAGGCCAGAATTTCCTCTGACATTCTTGACATCATCGAATAAGCCTGCAGAGCAGTTGCTATTCATAACGCCATGTTCACTGAATAACGTTGATTATTTCTTAAACAATTATCCTTTACTGGACCTCCCATTCGAATACCCTTCATGGTACCCCTCCACTACCTGTATTTATTCACCGGAGTTAAGCCTTTCGCCCTTCTTCGAACCAGCTTTCTATATGCAGGAGCTCTTAATGACAAGTAAATTCTAACTCGTAAGGATTGTTAAGTTTGAAGTACTTTAAAGTTATGCGATTAGTTTTTGCAAACACTGACTTCTGAGGCGAGTAAAATATTTCATTTACATTCCCCTCTCTTTCTTGTTAATTTACGATTCTGGGATAACATAATTATTTCAATGTATTTAAATTTTTGTAACTTTCGTTCGCCTTGTTTGTATTTTTTATAAACATTATAGTGAGTAGTATGCATTAGGTGAAAGTATCTGGCTTTAGTATTTCATTTTTAGTTTCATTATAATTCTAAACGGTAAAGTAACTATGTGAGTAATGTTTTACCTGTGTAAGTTAAGGTTACGAGAAAAATTATTTAATTATAGTGAAAGCACTAAATAAAAGTTCTTTAATTCAGCGCTGCTATGTTTACCACATTATTGTCTAATTATTTGCATGGTGGGCTTTGTAAGTCATAACTTGTAGGAAGCTTGGTGTGTATGTAACTTAATGTTTTTACCATTGTTGTGTGTGTACGGTGTATAGAGTATGGAGTATCATGGTAAAATGCCATTGTTTAGTGAAATGTGGAATATGGAATATGCAGTGGAGTGGAGTGACGAATGCTTAATTTAGAGCCAGATTAAGAATGCGATGTACAAATAATTGTAGATAAAAGTGGAAACGCTTTGTTTTCTTAATATTTTTTAAATAATAGTTGCCACATGGATAAACCCGCTACATTGAAGCCTTTACATAGTTTAGTAAACTCCACAGAACAGTGTCAGATAGATGTTTTCAAAAGTTAATGTTGAAATTATCAGCATTTTCAGTGTATATTGCTCTTTGAAATGTGATATTCATTATCTTTTTTTCATTATCAACGTACAAATCCACAATAAAACAATACCTAAAGGACAAAAGTTGGATAACTCAGTTCTCAATCTTTAATTTTCGCCTTTTTCTGTCGAGGCTTCTTGAGAAAAGGGTCTGCAATCCTACATCACAGATACTGAATGAACCAACAAAAAAACAGAAAACTTCAGATGAGGAGTGTCACAACAAAAATGTGTGACAACAGTTGTCAAGAAGCAACTTTCTTTTGTAGATGAAATAGATTTTTTTTTTACTTTGCACTATTTGCCCAAAGTCTAGAGCAATTATAAGTTAAAGAGCAAGAGCCACTTAGGGCCTTTTTTGGCCCTGTCAATTTCTGAAAAATCAAAACTGCATAGTTTTAGTCGACAAAGCAATAAGTAATACTTGAACACCTGGTGAATGAATAATTATCTATTGAAAATGACGTAATTTTCTTTCTAGTTAATGCATTATGACGTCACGAATTGCGTCATTATTCACATATCCTGAATATTTTTACAAAAATTGCCAAAAGATGATGCCATTTTTCAATATTTCATATACAGCACAACCTCCGATCCAAAATGTATAAATATATTTTAAAAGAAATTTTAATGAAGATTATAAAACATATTTTAATTTTTGGATCGAGGGGTGTGCTCATATTTTAATTCTTTGCTAAAGGTTATCAAAGACACCTGTTTTCTGCAGAATTCAATAACATTGCAATTTCACACAACCTGTTTTTTAATGCCTTGACTCTTCCATGGCAATTCTTTTATATAACTGAAAGCACTAAGTCTCTACTTTATATTAATGTTGAAAATGGTACACAGGGCGTTAGTCAATAAATTGGTATATTTACAGGGCCATTTTATGCATAAAGTGAACCTAGCTCTTTAGAATATATGTGGATAAGGGGAAATGTGGACGTGGGAAAAGTTGAAAAATTCTCATCATGTGCATATATTGTAGCTTATAGGTAAATAGAATTAAGTAGTTATTTCTTAATGAAAAATAGGACTTTTGCAATTTAAATAAAATGAACTTCATGTATACGTGTAATTTGTCAGCATTTTCCCATCATGAATAAAATAAATAAGATTCATGTCTTCCTCCTTTGTAAAAAAAAAAGAAAAAGACACCGGTACTTCGGCTATCTATCAGAAGTGTTTTGTGAATTTATCATATTATCAGTAATTACGTTCATTTCCCGGAAATTAGTGCCTATGGTATGTTGTGTATGAGTTGATATCCAAAAGCAATGTGCATGATCATTCGCAGAATAAAAACATTACTTCTATCATAATGATGGCAGGTAGAGCAAAAAATCCTAAATCCACATTTAGAACACGAAATTTAAGCTTTTCACGTGAAATTTAACGTAACAAAAATGACACAATTTAGAAATATTGCTTCTTTTTTTATTAATTGTCGACTTTTTGTCCAAGGTCGAATAGTTTGGGTTGTAATTGTAGATAATAAATATATTGGACACTTGCAATAAATTGATGAAAACACATACCGTTGAAATGTGACGAAACATTCGTAGTTGATACTAGATAACCTCTTTTACTCTTATATGCAATAGCTACAACTTTAATGTGTTCTCTTACACTAGTTGTAAAGCAAAATATAAAAATATACCTAAGGGCATAAAAATTATTCTCTTTTTTTAGATGCCTTGGATTGATTATCTTACATGAGGAACTCCAGTATGAATCAAAGCCTGAATACGCAATTCTTTATATGAATAACTGAAATTCAAATCATAATTGTAAATCACTGTGGAAATGAAAGGAATGAAATATGAAGAAAACGAACAGTAATCAATCTCTTAAGTCCATCGAAACAATACAAATTTTGTGCAGAGTAAATACGTACCTCTAAAGTTATAAGAGGTGGGGTCAGGTGCCAAGGAGGAGTAAGCATCCTCTGACGACCGGTCTCACCCGCCGTATGCTCCTTGTCATGAGCGGGCAAACGGGAAAAAATGGCCTAATGACAGATTGTATTTGCTGACAAGGTCATTGTATCGACCATATAATTTGCGAAATGTTCTCTATAAATGAGACTGTTGATATTTTTGTTTCATTAACTTATTTGTCAATAGTTTGCCTCGTTTTAGAGAATGTACGTACATAGAGCATGCTCTTGGAATCAACTGGGAGACATAAACTCAATGCAGGTGATAATAGTATATTAGTACAATGTACATAAATAAATCGAGTTGGTTAAAGAAAAGTTGAAGTTATCGCGTTTATCATAAAGTTCTGTTGTTAGGTTACCATTAAAGTCTTTTTCTAGTGAAATATCCAGATATGAAACAGATGTGTCAGAATCTGATCTCTTTTACTTCGTAATATATCGAATCAACGTAAGAATGAAAATGATTATGTTAATTGATTAAAAGTCGTCGATATATCTAATGGTTGAATAAATACCACAGCAAGAGACTTTTTCTTTTCATGTAGATGTTTCTGAATAAATTCTGCATCATATGAATACAAAAAAGTATGCAAGTAACGGGGCGCAATTACATATAGTACCCATGGGTATTCCGACAGATTGTTGGAAGACTTGATCTCCAAAACTAAATAGACATTGCCAATCAGAAACTCAAGCACCTTTTTCTAATCAACTTCGAAGTGCATTGTACTTGTGTGTACAACCACGATGTTTTTTAACAAAATAATTTTGTAAATGATCAATGTCAAGGTAAACAAATTTACGAGTTCCATATGTATTGAAAAAAAGCATCTGACATGATGTCAAAGAGCCTGGACTTTATTTTTTTCATGAAGAATAATTGAATAAAGTCTTGAAAGATTTACATTTTGATGTTATTGATTTTGGTAAAATTTTGTCATTCCATTTTTTTAAAGTTTCCTAAAGGAAACATGCGATATTAGTAAGTTAACGTTGAAGCATAGGTTCCATAACTATTTCAAGGTAATTTTTTTTCACCGACTCGGGTTCCTAAATCTTTATAATTGTCAATAGACATGAATATAAACAGATCTCATTTGACAAGTAGAAAGCAAAGGAACGAGACTTGGAGAAAAGTTGTAAGAAATAAAGACCCTGAAACGTGCTACACCCCAAAAAACATCGTTTGATTTTCGTGCGCTTTTCATTTCATGCAAACCGTGTAGCGTTCCATGAAAACAGTGCAGTGTTTCATGCAAGCACCAAAGTGTTTCTAAAAAAACGTGTAACAAACGTTTGATAAACGTGCGATTTTTGTGTAAGAACCTTATGAGAAACGTGTAAAAATCAGGTGAGAAACATGTAGGATTCATTCGAAAATCATTTTATTTTTAATATCCCTATTGATGGATCAGGATAACAAATTGCATTGTTTGTAACTAATATTATTCGTGTATCTAGATGTCCTTGCAATATTTAAATGTATATGCCACTTTAATACAGAGGGTATATTTGCTAAGACCAATTGATTTCCACCTTAGGTGACAGGTCTACGTATAAAATGTATTCGTCCTAAATAAAAAGTTTATATCAATATCATCTTTGCCAATCACTATAAAAGTTCTACATTGAAACGCCAATCTTAATGAAGAATACATTCTACCAATATCTGTATAGTGCACTTAATTGTAATGCAAAGAATATCACAAATATAGTTAAGACATCAAGCTTAAAAGAAAATTGTTGTTGTATACTACAATGCTGCTAGTGTAAGATCCTTGAAAAAGTATTTCAACGACTTTATCACATAATGAATGTCTTATCTATTCGTTTAGTATGATTTTGTTTTCTTCAACTCTACTTTATAAGTAATGAATAGTATTTTCTTATATTAGAAGGAAAGGGTAGCAACAGCTTTATACGTACAAACACAGTAATACTTACTTCCGGATCGTAGATAGATTTCTAAATATGCTATATTGAATTTCCTGGTTAACCACACTTTCCACCAAACTGATTTATAAACATTTATATTGAAGGCAGCAATGGCACATGTAGGAAGATACGTTTGATTCGTATTACCATCTACCGCTTTGTCAGCAGTCCAGCTGCTCTCATGAGGAGCCACATTCCAAGAGGCAATTCCCTGTAGATTCTGATTAGGTGTATGTGCCATATTAACTGTAAAAAAGGTTTACATTTTGATGTTATTGATTTTGGTTAAATTTTTTTATTCCAAATTTTCTAAAAGTTTCTTAAATTTGTTGTGCAAATATTTCATCTTAAATCACTTATAACCAATAATCTACCATTCAGTATTAATGACGACGAGTATCAAAGATTTAGTGCTCATAGTTTACAAATACTGACAACCTTTCTACGATTTTATAAGAGATGATAGAGAGTGAGAGACTTACCAAAACTCGAGATCTTTGATACAGAGTGTATCAGGAAAATCAGTAGAATTGCATCCGACCACATATCTGTATATTTTAGATATTTGGCGTCATTTATCTTCCTGGTTGAAAGTATGACATGAATGTTTGATAAGCAAGTTATAGGGCACATAACAAAAGCTATGTAAGTCTATGTAAATATATAATTTATAGGTGGACTTAGATAAAGATATTTTTTTAATAATTTGCTTGAAAAAGGGAATACGACAACTTTTTTTACTCTGTAGAACAACTTCGAGCGAAGTTAATCTCATAAAACCGAATATGTAGAAATAAATGCAGAACCTTAGAAATCAACTAAGGACAGTCCAAATGTTTAAAACACATTGAATATATTTATTATTTTGAAAAGAATCAATTTTCGACATAAAACAGCTTTTTGCTTTTTCTGTACACATGTACATTTGATATAATTGGCAATTTATTTTACAGAGACAATGCACTATGTTTGAAGAACAAGGTTCGAGAGAGAGAGAGAGAGAGAGAGAGAGAGAGAGAGAGAGAGAGAGAGATTTTCCAAAACATGAAAGGCTGAAAGACTTCACAAATATAATCAGTTGAAAAGCAATAAGCAGTATGCTTCAATGTCATCAAATAAACGCCGCGTGTTTTATCTTCCCGTTCCTTTAGAAAATGTTTTTTTAATGTGGCATTTAATCAATGTTTGGAGATAAGGTGCATATAGTCTGGATGGCGATTTTTATAAAATCAATAAAACCTTATTGATATACCTCTTGATGACAGTAGTTGATTTAGGGTCAGGAAGTAGCTAACCTGCCCGTAAATATCAAAATAACTTTAGATACTGAGAGATTAGTATCAATATGTTTAAGTGCGTAACAAACACATATGAATATTTAATTTTGAAGGTCCTAATATATTTATTTTCTATATGTAGAATTATCACAACTTAATCTTTTCCACAGAATTTCTAATTTTACAAATAAAGACGCACTTTCTGTAAATATCTACATCTACATCTACATAGTACAGCGTTCCATCAAACCTGATGATTATACGCTGGCCCTGCACAAACAGACCTCTAAATTTTAATTTAAAAAGTATAAATAAACCAAGTGCTGCACAGGAAAAAAACCTGCCGGTCCGTTCACGCAGGCGCAAAAATGTGTCTAAAGGCAATGTTTAAAACAAGTTTAGGTCGTGGAATTCATACTACAAAATGAAGAACTATAATTTCAGTACCCTTTGAAAAAATAACGAGAATTAAAAAAAAACTCTTCAGTAATTTAATGTATAATTAATATATACCTGTACTTAGAAATGTCCTTTTAATTTTGAGATCCAGAACACCAAAACCGTGGCTTACCTTTATAGCCGAAACTCTTTTGGCTGTGTAACTCGGATTTTTTTCCCTTTCTCTCATTAATTTCTTTTCCTTCATAGCATTCATTATTAATTTATTCATTTAATTATTTTAAATTAATTTTGAGGAGCATTGCACTTTGAAATAGTTTTATTAAATAAAAAAAATATATCTATGGACATTTTTTGAATCATTTTAAAATGATAAATATTTTTATAGAGGATTATATCCTTACGGGAACATGAGTGCTTTATCCTTGATATGTGTAGAAGACATTTTTTTTTTATTATATACCCAACTGTTTGTCACTCAGTTTTACTGTTGAATTATTGCAATCACGTGACGGTGTGATCCTACGTTCCGGATCATCACACTGTGGTTTTCTGGGTCTATATCACCCCTCTCTGAAATTAATGACGTAGTATACATATGACTGACGTTTTTATTCTCGCGCTTCAAAAAGGTCCTTGACAAAATGGTTTGTTTAATGTATAAAAGTTATGTAATTGATTCAGAAAGTTTCCTTTTATTACATTTTGCTAGTTGTAAAGGGGTATATGATAAATTTATCATTATAACATATATGGATTCTTTTTATAATTTGAATGATTTTCTACTAAGATATTTTATCCATGCATCAGAATTTAAAAAAAAAAAAAAATCATAATCCACAATAATAACGAAGTCTGTTTAGAACAGTTCGGAGAAAGATATATTTTTATTGCGTTAATACGCAAGAATGATTGCGATTAAACTCAGTTTTGTAATTATTGCAAAATTGATTGCCTTTAAACACAATAAAGAATATTTCTTTCGCTGCAATGGCCTCAACGGGCTTCCTACAAGAAATATTCCTAAAATAAAAGATTTAATCATTTGTTTTAATAAGCAAGTTTCGAGATTATGGAGAATATATCCCTTCCTGCTCTCTGTCGTAACGAAGGGGAGTGTTGTTTCTGCGTAAACCGGCAGGTGGGACAGTTATTTATAATGAATACGTTACATCATCGATATATCGGTCTATCATACACTGTAACTGTTTGTTGGGATGTTCTCATCAATGGAGAATCACCAAATTTATGTAAAGGCTTCATTTTTTTTTCTACCAAAGAATCGGAACATCAGTGGATAAGACTTCATTAGACGAAGGAGGAGACTTGGATCTCTGATAAGTACACACATATCTGATCATTGCACGACGGTATTCTGAATGACACACCGATTATTTCCCATATAATAATTTCAAAGAGTCCATGCACAAGCGTTTTAGAAAAGGTTTGTGCTATCAAAAAGGCGTCGTTTTCACAAAAAATGTCACTATGAACTTTGACGGTTCTTTTGTTTTCAGGTATCATAACAAAATTAAATAATCAAAATCACACTGCTTACATTAAAAATTTTCTACAACTGTAAATGAATTCCTAAAATCATGCACGTTTGTGTATATCGACAAGTATCCCATGTCAGTAGCCAGTGCATGATTATTTATTCGTATTTTCTCACGCTGATGTGTACTGTATTTTATTAATATAAAGGAAATAAACATAAAAATCATAGCCTTTTCCACACCACATTCCTACGTCTGGTTGATATTACTGTCTCAGGCTGATGCAGAATGTGATATAGAAAAGGGTATGTATTATTCTCTATATACAGTTGTATAATGTCCGAGAAGCAAAATCTATTTTTCTATATTTTGTCTTTTTGTCAGATGTGTGTGGGAAGTTTATAGATAATTGTGGTTTATAGAGTCTGACCAAAGAAAAATATTTTTTGTTTTGTTTATCATACATTAAACCCAATAGTTATAGTGTAGCATCGCAACAATCGACAATTATGAAGATATTTACCAAACATTTCCATTGTTTAGGGGCAAGACAGTGGACAGTTTAGTCCTACTTTATAAATAGACTCAGACATTATTACTTGAAGTGAATTGTGGTTGAAGAGCGGGAATATTTGTCTCCTGAAGAGACTGTATCAAAGACCACCATATTGGCGCTAAGGATTAAATCTTCATATATGAATTCATTATCCAAACAACAGTTTACTGCAACTATTTCGTGCTCAAAAAAACCCGACTTTATCATCGGCACAATGTTTAGGTCCCCATGACATGAGGTAATTATATGATCAAGCTTGATTACAAGTGTATAGGATATATAACTTATAATTCTAGGCAGGCTAAAGACAAATAAATATTACCAAAAAATTTTGTTTAGTGTAGGCACTTGCAAATTATATGGTCGATAGAATAGTTTTGTTTACAAAATATTTAGTCGGCTCGTGTTTTGTCTGACATTTTATACTTTATTTGACAACGGATTACGCTGTTTACCTGAAGAATACATAGGGCTTGGTCGAAACGGGATGTTTTTCTACTTCTAAGCACGTTATTTTACCCTAGATTTCCCAGGGTATACCGTGGTTTTTTTTGCCATGTTAACTATTTGTATTCTTATATAATCATGAGATTGATCGCTGTTCGATATCTTCAGCTTTAATAGTATTCCTTTTTACATACGTATAAATCTCATTCATCTAGCATTGTTGTTTTAAAAACAAATAGATTTAGGGAAAAAAATCAACCTGTTACTTAAATTCATGATAATCATTAAATAGATAGCATTAATATTAGATAGACAATTTTCTAAAATAAAGTCCCAAATTTCATAAATCCAAACTGAGCATCTCTTATAGAGAGAGGGATGAAGATAACTAACAGTATTCGATCTCAAACATCTGTAAAACCCTGGAAATTCCAGAGGTGACATCAGACGCCTCGGAGGAGGTAGCATCCCCTGTTGACCGGTCACACCCTCCGGGAACTCTGTGTATAGATCAGTTAGACAGAACATTCCGTAGTATAAAAACAAAGGCCTAACAATTGGTATGAAACGCGTCAACCAACATAAGAAAGAATGACATGTTATATTTGCTGACAAGAATATTATAACAAACATAAATTTTACAAAATGCTGACTTCAAACGAAGTTGTTTAAATGCTTGTAACATTAACTTATCTCTCAGTAGCCTGTCCAAGTTTTAAAATTGATCAAACTCGGAGCATGCTCGTGAGTATCGAATAAGTTGAGAGATGTAAACACCAAATACATGTGAAAGTGGACTATAACTTCATAAATAAAGTCTATTGCTACATAAATAAGGAAAGTTGATGCTGGAAAATTAAAGTTATCTCCTTTGTCATGGAATTTAGTTGTTACTCTGCCTTTATTGTCTATAGTCATTTAAACTTCCAAACATGAAAAGATATGGCAGACTCTGTGGTGTGATTTCTATCAAGTTCATTGGGATATATCGAGTCGACATATGAATGAAAGTATTTATTGTTAATAGATAATACGTCGTCGATATATCTAAATGTTGGGTTGAAGGCTACTGCAAGTGTTTTCTTCTCATGTAGCAGTTTCTGAATAAATCCTGTTTCATAGGAATATAAAAACAGATCGGCTAATAAAGGAGCACAATAACTGCCCATCAAAATTCCAACAATTTGTAGACCTGGACTCCGAGAACTACATAAATGTTGTCAATTAGGAACCCTTTAATATTTACTTAAAAGGACTTATGTGTAGAAAAGAGCACGATAACTGCCCATCAAAATTCCAACAATTTGTAGACCTGGTCTCTGAGGACTACATAAGGTTTAAGAGAATGTATCGCAGTCTGAATTTTTAAGTTGAAAGATCAATATTTTCCAGTTATGTTCGCAATTTATTGAGACACTCTGTATATTTCACTTCTATCAAGTGATTTTCAGAAGGAAATTGGCATAAATTTTTGTTAAGGTCAAGATCTAGTAAAAGAAAGGTGCCTACAGATTTCTCAAATTTGAGAAATAAATTCCTTTAATGATACTTCACAACTTTAGCCTGGTCAAATAAGTGTTTCGGGGCATAATTTGTAGGTAAACAAGACGAAAAATCATATTTGAAATTGTCATTTTGCAATGAAAAATTAAGAAAACCAGTCATTAATACGGGAGTTTTTTCCATATCAGACAAAGGAAATGTATCAAGATTGCCTACAGTCTCTCAGAAAACGGTTATTTGTATGTTCTTGTCCTCTTCTTTAAAATAATATTGAATTGAATATAGATATCGGGATTAGTTTTCACATGATTTCAAATTGAATTCCATGAAAATACTTTATTTTCTACATAATTATATTAGAGCCGTAAAGTACGGGAAAATGAAACTTGAAATTGATTATGACGTCATAATGGATCTAGCACCAAATAGTTAGTCTAAAAACATTTACTAGATTTTGACCTTAAATGCACACTAACAGTGAATAAAAAACGAAATCATGTCAAATTTATGAATTGCTTTTTTCCTTTAAACTAATGTATCAATTTACTAATGGTAGGAGTAACCCTGCAATATGTTATTAAGAATTGTTAACTGACTGCTACTAAATCTCAGAAGAAGCAGAGTAAGCTTGAAGACTAGTGAAATTATATACAAACTTACAATGATATCCTTATAGGACGTGAAATCTGAAATATATATGTGGAAATGATCAACCGTTCTGTAGAAAATCTACTTTAAAAACTGCAAATTGCATTTTATCAGGGGTGGGGGATATGTTTCATTTCAAAATCATTTCGGCCTCCTTCTGTTTAAATGTCAAACATTGAAATTACAATGACTATGTGTTATTAATCAATCGTTATTCTGTTGAAATAAATAATTTTCCAATATGGGAAATAATTAGACACACAGCGTGACTTACACAAAACGATGCAGAAGAATTCAATGCGTATACATAAATATGTAGTTCCTCTCTATAAAAGAAAGTTCGTCGAAACTAATCAAAATTGAAATATTCATATCTGTTTTTCTCTCATCAATCAGTTGTCTGCTTCATTTTCAAACTCGATTAATTAATTAATTAATTGAAGAAAAAAAATAAAAGAAATTTCCATGATTAATTATTTTTGTTTAACTTAATAAACGTGGTTTTTCTTTTTTTCTTTTTCTTTTTTTTTTTTTTTTTTTTTTTTTTATTATTTAACCTCAATCGACTGTCACTTCAAAACACATATGTACGCCATTGCTCAGCATATACATGTACAACTATTTTCTTGCAAACTTGTTTGAACAGTTTAAAAGATATGTTTGTAATAAGATGGGGACAAAACAGCACAAAAATGTCCTATTTCCAAAACTATTTTTTCTCAATTATAAATATGCGTAGAATATACATATGTATACATATACATTTCATGCACTTCAATTTATTTCAATGCAGTTTATTTGAAGTAAACAGACGAAAAATATAAGATTAAGAATATAAGATAATAATATAAGACTTGTTAAATACTAGAGAAAATAAAGATAAAAATCATTTTAATATCATTATTTGAGAAATACGTATCACTGTAATTTTCAATAGGAATATATAGTTTTTTTGTTTGTTTGTTTGTTTGTTTGTTTGTTTGTTTTTACATTTATCAGGACTCCTATGGGTTTGGTCATTATATGACATTGTCAAATAAGTATAAAATAAGGGAAAGTTTTTATATGACTTCATTAAAATCAGTGTTTCTATAAGTATGTATTTCCTGGTAGACTGATTCCCTGTTAATGGAATCAATGGATGTGTAATGGTGATCTTCTTTTATGCCTCCCAACACATCATAATTTTGGTCTGTATCCTTGCTAGACGGTTGGTCAGTATTGCAGTGTTCTCTTGCGTTCTGCTGAAGGCACCTTGTTCTTTTGAGATATATAACTATAGTCAGCGTACTGAGAAGTATTACTCCAAGAAGCGTTGAAATGACGGAGATGACGACCAAGGACGTTTTAGAAAACTCGTCTGAAAAAAAAAAAAAAAACAATGGTTTGTACCAAAAAAGTAGATTACATCCCTCAATATTTACATTTCCAATGTCTTTGTCCGAGATAAAATTACAAATTGTAAAAATATTTTATTTCTACATAAATCTACTGGTTCATCGATAGGCGCGGTTAAAAAAAATCACGTGCGGGGCGGGACAAATAGAGACAGAAGCGGGGCTATTAGCACGGGAATTTGCGCAATCAGGAGCATGTAAATATAAGGAATAACTGTCAGATTTTTTGGATTCATGACGATGATCAATCGATTGGCTTGCGTGATAATTTTATGCATAAACGCCTTCGGCGTTTATGCAAATTATCATGCAAGCCACTCGATTGATCACATCATGAATCCAAAAAATAAGACAGTTATTCCTTAATTCATTTTCTTCAATGTTGCCATTTCGAAGTAACATTTTTTTTTCATATATTTTATATCAAATACAAGAGAAACGTTGGTTGTACAGTGTTAGTAAGTTGTTTTGAACAAAATAAAATCCGATACCAATATGTCTCCATTGGGCATAAAGACAAATATATTCACTAATTATATCCTTAATGTTCGGTGTTAAAAAAGTTTATTTATAAAACAAGATTAATTAAATTATAGAATTACTTACCACCTGTTCTTGATTCCCTTGTATAAACTAAAAAGCAAGTTATAATCACTTCTTTTTTAACAAGATATAATCTAATTGATAAATAATATTGAAGTTTTCAGATACCACTCTTTTCATTTTAAGCAAATTTCATTCAAAACTCAGTTTGATGAAACACATATTTTGATTTTTTGAACGAATTGTTTTTCGTCATTCTCTTTTGTAAAGCCTTATTCTCTTCCTCCCTTTTTCTTTGTTTTTGAGTTGTTGTTTTTTTTTTAAGTTGATGTTGAACAAAGGACACTTTTGATTTGAGTAATTATATATTCTTATTATGAGACAATTATAAAATTATATCATATGGAAGACAGCATAAAAATTAACAAACACTCATGTTCTCATAATAATATGTCTATCTCAAAATCTTTACCAAAAAAACTTTTATCTCTCTCCTTATTTAATATCACTCAAGAATTCTAATAAATGAAAAAAAAATATTAAATCTTGCCATTGCACATAGGCCCTGCCAGTCCTGTAAGCAGCCTTTAGTGCAGGTTCCTTTTTTCTTGTCACAAATTCCTTGGATGCAGTTTCCACATTGCGAATTGCAGCTTTCGTCATATAATCCATCAACACATTCTAAGTTGGAATTTTAAGATAGTGGCCAAAAAAATGAAAATATTTAAAAATATATATATATATATATATGCAAACTTGTCTAATATGATACAGAAGATCTATTTAGGACGATTCAGAGCTTAAGTTTTCGAAATAGGTCGTCCTAGATTGTGACCTAAGAAACGATGAGTAGCCTTTAACTAGATATCATAAAAAGACAAAGATCAGTTAGATGTTCAAATGAACATAATTTTGAAAATTATGAATATGTAGTAAAACTTGTATCTGCTTGACTAATTGCATGCTACTTGTCATAATTTTAACATCAACACGTAAACAGTTGTCTGTCAGATCAACGAGGTCGTAACATAATCATAAATACAGAGTACAAAACAAATGTTCACTTCTTAAAGAATCGTTGGAAATATTTCAAAGAAGAACACAACTATCCACAAGCTTCCGGGCAAATATATGCTACACAGCTAATTGTGCCACGTACGTGTAACGTATGGTAGCACATACCATATGTTACACGTATGTGAAACGTACGTAACACATACGTGTATTCCAACCGCATGTTACACGTATGTGGTATAACGTATGGATAACATGCGTGTGACAACATACGTTTCACATAACGTACGTGAAACGTGCGGTTGGAATACACGTATGTGTTACGTACGTTTCATGTACGTGTTACATATGGTATGTGCTACCACGCGTTACACATACGTTTATAAACGCATGGTTTACATGTGTATTGTCAACCACACGTTACACATACCTTAATGAACATGTGGTTTACATATGTATTGTCAACCATACGTTACACATACGTTAATAAACGCACGGTTTACATGTGTATTATAAACCACACATTACACATATTTCACACACAGGGTTTACATTTATTATCAACCACACGTTATACATACGTTAATATATGCATGGTTTACATGTATTAAAAACCACACATTACATGTACATTAATGACAAGTACGAGTGTTATCAGCTATGTTACATGTAGGTTAATAAAAATTGTTCTACATGTGTGTGAAAAGCTGGCTGTGTTTGAGAAGGCTGTATATTTTCTATATTAATGGTACTTTTACATACATGTATACGATAAATGTAGGTCAACTATAATTAAATTCAATCCTTTTTAATTCGTTTAATTAATTAGTAAAATTATTATTTAATTTTTGTCAACAAGTGAAAAAAATCCCTAAAAGTTTTATTGTTGCTGGGACTATATAATATTCTTAAACTGGTGACATTTTCAAATACTGTAACAGGAACTTTTTGTACAAAAGTACACCTCAGACCAAATACTTTTTTTTACTTAATAGTTCAGAGTGAATTTGGAGAACTAAATCAAGATAATGTTTAACAATCAACAGGTCTGACACAATCTCTTGATTAAGCTTTATAGCTTGAAATAGCTATATAGCTTTATTAAGCTATTCAAAATAGCTTGATAAAGCTATTTATATGCAGGTTTTCACAAAAATGTTATTTGTACAAAATAGACAAAAAGTCGCAAGTATTTGACTATTCATATGTAATATGGGTTATCAAATCAACGACCCAAATCAAAGATAGTTCTAACATTGCAGCATTTGAATACTTTTAAGCAAAAGATGAATTTCCATTGTTTGGGTAACTGTACACTACCTTGTGTGAGTTGAGGCATGGATAAGTATGATTGCTTCTCATTGTACTGAATTATTACCAATCAATTATCTTGTTGACCATAATTGGCCTCCTTTATAATTTAATTGAAGAGGTAACTGTATCAATTGCTTTATATAGCCCCCAAAACTTTTAGAACTTTGAGTACAAAGTCACTTAAGGAAACGCAATTTGATGAGTGATTTTTTACATGCATTATTTTCATAAGAGTTCAAGGTTGAATATCATCACTGCACCAAGGTGCGACTTTTTGTACATACTTGGAAAATAACACATTTGAGAAAAAAGTGTGATAAAATA
The DNA here is from genome assembly GCF_033153115.1 of Saccostrea echinata. Classification (NCBI taxonomy): domain Eukaryota; kingdom Metazoa; phylum Mollusca; class Bivalvia; order Ostreida; family Ostreidae; genus Saccostrea; species Saccostrea echinata. The sequence continues at coordinate 2,665,367 of NW_026889766.1, forward strand.
GCTAAATCAAGCTATTCTGAATAGCTTAATAAAGCTATATAGCTAAATCAAGCTATATAGCTTAATCAGGAGATTGTGCCGGACCTGATCAATAACCTGTAATTCATGAAACAGAGTATTGCGACCAACTTGGTCCAAGTATAAAATCCCTCTTTAAATGGGACCCTAGATCATAAGTTGCGTGGATTTTAATCATTATACTGTAATATATTTTAAAGATTTAACTTTTTTTTTTTTAAAAAAATAATATCATATCATGATCTATGATAATGATGATTAAAACCCAATCACCTCTGAAAGCTCACAGGTGTGTGCATTGTTGACTTGTTGTGCGTGTTTTGCGTCTTTAATGTTCCAATTTATTTCACATTGTTTACCTTACGTCCACTTGCATGTCTGACATGGAGTAATCAGTTCGCATTGGTGTATAATTTACTCTTAGAGCAGTAAAACATAGTCTACATACAAGTACACCAATCTCGTAATATGTATATCGGATATCGGTAGAGGCACATAAAATTGAACTCGATCATCGGTAGATATAATCATTCCGAATTCAGGAGCAAAAGCTGAATTTGAAAAAAAAAAGAAAAGCACGATAATTTCACAACAGAACTCAAATGGTATTCACCTAAATAGGTATTACATAATTATACAGTTGGTAGCGTCCGTATAACACTAAATATGTAAAATGTACGTTCCGGAATGTTCACCTCCGATTATTATTTACGTTAACGGGTGACGTCACTGGTAAGAAGTCTGACGTCTGCAAGACAGTGTAGATCTGGAGTTAGGCTAGGAGTAACGGTGAGGAATATACATAACATCAACAGTTATTTATTTACTTTATATTTCAGACTGTGTTGCATGTAAACTAACGGGTGTGTTTCTTTTATTTTAGTGTATAACATAATGTACGAAATTATTGACGCAGTCAACTGTCTTGGTCAGCACCCCAGCCCAGGCGTGAATCAACACTGGCACATTATATAAAAATTAAGGTGAGGAATAAAACATACTGTTTTAAAAAATATTTATTGTAAGATTTTTTTTAGCCTACCAATAAGATGCAATAAAACCCTTGATGGAAAAAGTTCCACCCACCCAATGTATTTCTTTACAAAACATGTAGAGGAAATATAAATTATCTTTTAGGGCAATAAGGGTGTAACACTTATTTTTCAGATGCCTTTTTCATACAGTCCTTATGAATATAAATAATGTATTTTGAGATTGTGATTTTTTTATGTGATTTTAAATGTACACTCCAGGATGGTGGCTGAAGCTCATCTCCTATGTAAACACCTAAATGCCAAGTCTGGACTTCAAAAACAGATTCTGAAAGTTTAACCAGCATTATGGTAAAACTCTTAAAAAAGAAATCAAATTTTCTGATCCCATTGCTTTTAGACTTGCAATTTAATACATATAATATCATGTAATGATGTGCATTACATTTCAATCACAAGAGGAGAAAATGTTAAATGTTATCAGTAAAATTAGTAATTTTTCATATTGTTTGTTTTGCTTTACAAGTCTGAAATGCAATTTTTTTTAACATATATTTTCTTTTTTACCCCAAGGACAAAAAGTATACACTTCGAACAGACACAAAAACATATAGGTCCATGCCAAGCTATGAAAGATTTATGCTGAGGGTAAGTTCTATTATTATATAGAATTTAATTGTCAGACATATGGTTATGTCTAAAATTTTACTGTTGTATTTATATCAGTGATAAGCAATATTTTGCACCTGAGCTGACTTACATGTAATCACAAAAAAATGTTATTACTAATTAGATAACCTGAGTCAGTCATGACCTATTGCTATCTGTTTTTAGCTCACCTGAGCTGAAAGCTCAAGTGAGCTTTTGCTGATCACATTTTGTCTGTAGTCTGTCTGTCTGTCTAGCTGTCCGTCTGTCTGTAAACTTTCACATTTTCGACTTCTTCTCCAGAACCACTGGCCTATTTCAACCAAACTTGCCACAAACCATCCTTGGGTAAAGGGGATTCAAGTTTGTTCAAATAAAGGGCCACACCCTCAATATATGGGAGATAATTAAGAAATAGTGAAAATTTAGTGGGATGTTTTAAAAATTTTCTTCTCAAGAACCACTGGGCCAAAAAAGTTGAAACTTATAGGAAACCTTGTATGTCAAAGTGTAAATTCAAATTTGTTTAAATCATGAGCCCTGGGTTTGGTTGGGGCCACAATGGGGGATCAAAGTTTTACATAGGAATATATAAGAAAAAATCTTAAAAAATATTCTTCTCAAGAACAGCAAAGACTTGTTTAGTCATATTGATAAAGAAGCATCATCAAGTAGTGTAGATTCAAGTTTGTTCAAATCATGACCCCCCAGGGGTAGGGAGGGGCCACAATGGGGGATCAATATTTTACATAGGAATACATAGGAAAAAAAACTTTAAAATTCTTCTTCTCAAGAATAGCAAAGCCATGAATGGTCATTTTGAAATGGAAGCATCCTCAGGCTGTGTAGATTCAAGTTTGTTTAAATAATGATCCTCTGAGGATAGGATTGGACCATAATGGGAGATCAAAGTTTTACATAGAATATATAGGAAAAAATCTTCTTCTAAAGAACAGAAAAGCCATGATTAATCATGTTTATATGAAAGCATCATCAGGTAGTGTAGATTCAATTTTGTTCAAATCATGAACTCTGGGGTAGGGAGAGGCCACAATTGGGGATCAAGTTTTTACAAAGGCATATGTAGGGAAAAATCTTTAAAAAATTTCTGCTCAAGAACAACAAAACCATATGTTATATTAATATTTCTTACGGCCTGCGGGTGTGTCATCACCTTGACCCAAGGTCATTTGGGCAAGTTCAAGGTCACTGACAGAAAAAGTTCATAATTCGTGTTCGGTCTGTATCTTTCCTATGGAGGATAATTTTGGATGTTGGGAGTATCCACTTCACACAAAGATTGTTTATGACCTGAGGGTGTGTCATGATCCTGACCTATAGTCACATACTGCAGAAAAAATGGATAAATAATGCATCCATACTTTCCAACAGAGAAATACTTCAAAAATTGTTATTAATTTTTCAATGTAATAAAAAACAATATTATTATTAGTATTGCTGTTTTACTAGGCTATGCCAAAGTTTCATTCATTAAAAAAATATAATGAGCAATTACTGGTAAATTTTCTCTCTAAATGTATAAACAATTTTTGAACACCTTTTAGATCCTAAAATACTAGTATTAGTGACTTGGCATCTTCTCTGAAAAACCCAGTGGGGGGTATTTGTCATTATTGGACAGTTCTCGTTTAGTTCTAAAGGAAGTCAACCAGGAGTTATATGTAGAAAATAAAAATGTTCTGAAAAAAAAACTATGTGTTTTTCCATATGCAAATTCATTTAATATTTTCTTTTTCTTTACAGATGAAAGGGAATTGCAGAAGAATGAATTGATGTTAACATCTCAACATTAAAATTGGCTTAAATTTGAATATGTCTTTTGTTGTGATTGCCTAAAGAGCAATTAGGATCAGGAAATTTGAGGTGAAGGATATCCAGATATGTACCTTCAAAATGTGGATCATTCAACAGATGAAAAGAAAATAAGCCCCTGAAGAAAATTATGTCAAATGCATGAAATGAATATTTTAATTGCACATCATTTTTGTTTCACGCATGTTTACAATATATATGTGAAAAAGAATGTTCGGTGGTCAAAACATATGTTTAACCATGGTTTGGCACACGTATGATACTTATACATTTATCATATGAGCAGTGCATTTAACAAACATGTTAAACGCATGTTTCTAGAAACATACGATACACACACGTTGAACGTACGTTATTCATACGTGAACCGTATGAATAACGTACGTGTGCAACATGTGTGTAACGTATGGTAGTCAATACGTATGTTTAACGTACGTGTCACGCATGATATTCATGCGTGTGAAAACGTACGTTTAACATACGTGGTGCTTTTTTCATGTGATACGTACGTGAAGTCACGTACATATCACATTCGTTTAACGTATGTGATACGTATGTGGCACATTTTGCTGTGTAAGAGAGAATCTGAAGTGCCAGAATCAGCTTAGACCAATGTTTATTTAAATGTATACGGAAGGTATTATACTTAGGTATTGGAAAGATGGAGAAAATGTGGGAGTATACCGCCAAAATAAATTGTGCAAATCTATTCCTTATGTTGCATTTGTTTAAGTTAGGCCACCACCCTTTCCCTTTTCCTCGATTTGCTTCGTTTAACTTCTGGTCTCTTCTTTTAATATGCTTCTGACGCCTATAGGTTGGTCTACATGTATACCTGAGGTGTTTCTAATTTTTTTTGTCTAAATTTTTTGTCTAAATTTCTAGCAATATGTTAGTGACAGTAAACAAGATTTAAATGTTGCTGCATTAATTTATCAGAATATCTTTAATGATCATGTTGAAAATGAACCTAATGGTGTTGAAAATGAACCCAATCGAAAATTTCTTGTTTTGTTAAAATTTACTTTTTTTAAAAAAAAAATTCTTTTTAGCCTAGTCTGTTCGCAGATTTCTGTTCATAAAGGAAATATTAATTGAAAAGAGAGAAAAGATGACAGGACTCTCCATCTTTATTATTAAGAAACGTTTAAGAAAAAACATATTATTCTCTCTCTTAATGAGTATTCCTTTTAAATATGGTTAAAACATTTCAGACATATTCACCTTGGCAAAGAGGTTCCTTCCAGTTTGTTTTGCAACCTTTTAAGCAAGTTCCATTTTTTTGTCACAATATCCTTCTCGACAACGTCCACATAAGGTGTTACAATTCTGGTCATAATAGCCGTCAATACATTCTTAAGTTTAAAAAAAGACTGATTATGAAATGTATAAAAAAAATAATATCACGAATTACAAATATATGCTACATGTAAATAACATATGAAGTTATTGTAAATACATATATAGCGTAATCAGGTTTAAATTATCAAGAGGTCTACCCTGGCATAAAGGCTCTCTCCAGTTCAGTTTGCAACCAAATAAGCATATTCCGTTTTTCTTGTCACAAAATTCTTCAAGACAATTTCCACACTTGGTGCTGCATTTCTGGCCATATTTACCGTCAGCACATTCTATAAATAAAACAGATTAAAGGACATTACTTGCATGTAGAGTTTCAAAATTTTAATTGAAAATGAATTGTTTATTTGTGAAATAATGAAACCAAAATGATTAAAAATTTAAACAAAGCTGATTTTGCGAGTTCGGATACAATGACCTTGTCAGCACCTACAACCTGTCATTGAGACAAATGCTGACGTTTTTCATACTGATTGTTAGGCCATTATTTACACACTGAACTGTCTACGGATATTTCCATTTTTTCTTATCATGACAAGGAGCACAAGGCGGGTGTGACCGGTCGGCAGGGGTTGCTCACTCCTCTATGGCACCTGATCCCATTTCTAAGTTTGAAGCCCGTGTTTGCTCTGCTCCTAATTCGTATCGTTTCATTGGACTTTCGAGATTGAATACTGTTCGTTATCTTCATATTTCATGATAGTGGGATAGTTATCGGATTAATGAAAGTGGGATCATGCCGTTTTGTGCCGCCTTTGGGTGTAACAGTAGGCAGAGGAAGGAATCCGACCTGAGTTTCTTTTGATTTCCAAAGGATGCGGGCAGAAGAAAAGCTGGACAATTTTCTGTCTCCGTGAGAACATTGTGCCTAAGGAGAATAACTGCTTGTGTTCCAGGCCCAGCTAGACAGGGACCCAGAAAAACTTCAGGAGAATGGGTACTTAGGAGCCAGAATTCGCCTGCAGATCGATTCAAAGCCGGACATCCCTCTTTCCTTACAGAGGTTCAAGAACGAAAATGCAACCATTACCTTCCCGCCAAAGTCGAGGGCTCTTATGTGAAACGCCAGAGAGCCGATGTAAGTTATATGTATATTAAAGGATACTTATACTAACTGAATAAAACTCTTTTTTTTACATTCGTGCATACATACATACAAATAGGCCCTAACAATAACTTACACTGACTTCATAAGTAGTAAAGTACATTGCACATGTGCTATAAATGCATAAAAAACAAAAAAGTATCACTTCGGGAGGGGCTGTTTCCCTCCACTTTTTTTTTTTCCAAAAAAGTATTTTTCTTGTTAATCTACTTGATTTTTACAATTTATTTTTTCAAACAGATATTTTAGGTTATTCTGGAAATTCTGCACGAAATGGAACCCAGGGGTGTTGATGAGGATTTAGAATCACCACCAGCTGACCAGGGACCCTTTACTTCTAAAGACAGATTATATGCGAACCACCTAATAGGTTAATGGAACAAATGTGCGGGGGGGGGGGGGGGGTCTAACCTTCCAGAGCCAACCACTTTCGAGGATGAACCATCACCTGAAAATGTGCTCAAGAAAAAAGATAACAATACTCTTGTTTCATCATTACTGGAGATGACCAGAGGAGCCAGGCATCCTTGCGGCCCTTACAAAGGAAAAGGGACATCCAAGTGTCATTGACATCTAACTCCACAACCTAACCAGTAATGTTACTGACATAAAAATAACTTGCGATATAAAACCACATTTATTTCGTGGACAAATACGAGTATGTATATATACTTATGATAAAGTCCACAGCGAAACATATATTGAGACTTTAATTGAAAACCATTCATTCTAACTCCTCTGATACGGTCCTTTGGATTTACCAGAGAATTTTTAATAAGCAATGGAAAGAAATGTAGAGTATTCTTACCAAACAGTAGAAAAACATTCCTACCTTGACATAGGGGTTCTTTCCAGTTTATTTTGCAACCATTTAAGCAGCTTTCGTTTTTCACAAAATTCACTACGGCATTCACCACACTTAGTGCTGCAATTCCGGTGATAAAATTCATCAATACATTCTTTTTTTTTTTTTAAATAATCCAATAGTACAATTTGTTATTCCTTAAAAATCAGTATTATCTTGTTTCGTTCATTCCATTTAGAATTTGATTACATGTATGAACAGGCTATTAGTTCTGAAATTTTACTAGTTAACTAATGATGAAAGTATGTTCTTGCTTTAAAATTCCTAGTAGGCTACGAGATAAAAAGAAAATAACAAGAACAGATAGTCACCCGCGCGGCGCAGTGGTAGAGCGTCTGCTCTAGAGTCGCGGAGTAAGGAGTTAATCCTTACGTCGCGGATTCGAATCCCACTGTGGGATCCAGGTCAGTCCTTCGGATAAGACCGTATAAACGCTGGCTAACTATTGATTCCTGCCTATATTTTATACCCGTATAATTCAATTCAATATAAATGGCAATTTTGGTATCAAAACGTGTTTAAAAACAAAGAAGAGGTCATTATTAATTGATAAACAAGTGTCAAAAAGATAACTGCTTTTATTTATAACTCCTTTCATAAGGGGGGTTGAAAAATTTATCAATTGAAATCGGGTTTTTAAACATCGCCAGATTTTGAAATATGGATGGAAATGGATAAATGACCTTTAAATCGTTCCGTAAGTTGATTAGGTAAAATTCAATATAAAAATTAATAACGTACCTTTTTGTAATCTCATTTATATTGGTGATTAAATGGCCATTTTTGCAGTTTTTTGCCTGTAATGAAATATATGGAGATAACGAACCGTATTCAAGCTCAAAAGTCCATAAAACATTACAAAATAGGAGCAGTGCAAACACGGACATCCAAAACATCAGAGGTGGAATAAGGTGCCATGGAGGAGTGAGCATCCCCTGCCGACCGGTTACACCCGCCGTATGCTCCCTGTCATGATCGGGAAATAACGGAAAAATCTGTCGAAAATTCAGTGTGTAAATAATGGCCTAACAATTAGTATGAAAAACTATATAATAATGAAGAATGAAATCAATATATTTACTTTTGAAAATTGAGTTGAAGGTAGGCGGCAGAACAATACTTTTGTTCACAGTTCTTTGTTAAATCAAAGAAAATACATAAACCTTCTCAAAAAGATCGAAAGCTCGTCTATGTCATTTCTTTTTTTTTTTTTTTTAATTTTGATAAATAGGATCAGGATATGCGCAGGTATGTTCAGGTAGCAATTAGATTGTTATTCTGCAATATCACACTTTTAGGGTAAAGTTTATTATTGATAATCAGAAAAAAAACAAGGATATACAATTTACTATAAAAATCCGTTCATAAGACGTCAATGAGTCTTTTGCTTAAAGAAACACTTCACTACGGCGTCATCAAGTGACGTCTATATATAGAAAAATATGCCTTAATGAAAATTGAAAACACATGATAAACGTCACTGTTCGACGTGACTGACTTTGAACGCCCTGATTTCAAATCGACATTAACTGTGCGCTAAAAATAAGTAGTATGGATGCTTTTTATTTCTCTGTAGCCAGATAAAATATTTTCTAGGTCTATGTCAGTTTTCGAGGGGGTGAAACTTTATAGAATAAAGCAAAAACACACGCACCTTTTTTGACGTCATTTTTAATCACTTAATGGGTTAGACATTCCATATATATTTCAAAGAACTTATAGACTGAGTTAAAAATTGCAAATTTTACGGAATAGTTGTGTCATATCACTTGAGTGAATAAACGAGATTTTCGAATGACAAATGTTCATATAGAGAACGTTTTTTCTCAGTTACACTTAAAGAGGCTGGGGGGTTGTGGCCATTTTTAGACTATATTGATCTCCTTTAGAAGAAGAGCTCCATATGAAGGTATAGAAAATGATCAAATTTTAAAACTAAAATTTTTGAAATTTTTCTTTGCCAAATGATAGTTGACAGCTTAAGATATCATGTCTAAATAATTAAGTTAAATCTGGTGGTTAATTTGTTGACCCCCCAGCCTCCTTAAGTAGAAAATACGTCATGTTCGAGGTTCCGCCGCCTGGACATATCATTGCTTACACAAACATTAACAATTCATTACAAATAAAACTTATGATTTAAAGTTTGTTTTATAGATAGAGAAGATGATGCTTATAAAATGTTTAAAAATTCATTGATATACCTCAATCAGTGTTCATTTTATGGCGCTAGTCCACGAACTTTTTGATAAACTCTCGTAAAATGTGACGATAACGAACAGTGATCAATCTCATAAATCCATTAAAACAAAAAGAATCGTTAACAGCGAAAATACCCTGGAAACACCAAAGGTAGGAGGAGCCCTAACAAAAATTTGTAGTAAAAAAAAAATTCATACTTTGATTTACTTGAAAATTTTTGGAGATGTCAAAGCTTAATATCTCTTATTTTCAATAACAGTAGTGTATAATGTGGAAATAATTTGGAAACATACAAGTGATAGTTCCATTTAATATGAAAAATGTGCATATATGAATTAAAGAACAAAAAAAAAATAATAAAAATCAGATATCCATAATAAAAACTTTGATACTACAGTAAGATATAGTTAACAATAGAAAACTAAGGTACTTTGGTAAGGGAGCGCCTAGGAAGACTAAGCATCTATTGATGACTGCTCACACCCTCCGTGAGCCCTATGTATTGGTCAGATAAGCAGAGCACTCTGTAGTCAAATTTAGTAAAAAGACAATGACCTAACATGGTACGAAACATGCCAGACAAAATACAACTTAACGATTTTTTGAAACAAAATAAGAACAACCATAGAAATTACACAAAGTTTACTTTAAACGGGGTTGTTGAAATCCTTGTAGCATCAACTTATTTTTCAGTAGCCTGCATTGGTTTAAAAAATATCGTACTCAGAGCGTGCTCTTGCGTATTGAATCAGTTGGGGGACATAAACACCATATGCAGGTGATGTTAGAATATTACTGTATAAATAAGAAAAGTTGACAATGGAGAAGCTGAAGTCATCCTGTCTGTCATACCATTTAGTTACTAGTAGGCCATAATAGTCTATAGTCAATTATGAAATAGTTGTAGCAGACTCGGTAGTGTCTTTTATATCGAGTTCACTGAAATATATATCGAGTCGACATATGAATAAAAGCAAATATTGTTACTTGATAAAATCGTCGATACATCTAAGGTCGAGCTGAAAGTTCTAAACACGAGAATTAAATAGAATATTGAATATAATATTCAGCATCTTCCTTGACATAAAGGCTCTTTCCAACTCAGTTTACAACAGAGAAACAGCTTCCGTTTTTCTTGTCACAAAGTCCTTCAAGACAATTTCCGCACTGGGTACCGCAATTTTGGTCATAGTAACCGTCAGCACATTCTATAATTCACATTGGTTTATTTTTTTTTTTTTTCAAAATTAATGTAATCCTTATTCAGATAAAGGTTATTTTCTTGAATTTTATTTAATAGCAATCTTAGAGTTGTTTCAGTTACTCATATATACTACACAGACTAGACCAGTTTAGAACATACGAGAATTAGCACAAAAAGTGATACAAGGCATTGATTTCTACACTCTAGTATAAGGAAATGAAGTATTTGAAATGAAGATAATAAAGGAAACCAATCATTAGATTTTCACTTGTATCAATTTTAAATTTTTTTTATTTTTGTATCGAGTATTCATACAGTAGGGAGCAATTCTTACAAACATCTTCTTCGACTGGCTTCACGACCTGAACAATTAACAAGGAACATTTTGATCGAAATTCTCTATGTTGTACATAGGAAACAAATTAATTATCCTGGTTCAATCAAGGGTGTACTAGGATTCACCCCAGCAGGTATTCAAACCGGACATCGCCTCAGGGTATATAAAATACAACATCTCCGTACACAATTGATTAAATCTGGATAACTAGTTACATCTACCTTGACAAAAAGGCTTTTTCCAGTGCAATTTGCAACCAGATAGACACGATCAGTTTTTCTTGTCACAAAATCCTTCAAGGCAATTTCCACATGGGGTACTACAATTCTGGTCATAATAACCATCAGCACATTCTATAATTGATGTTTGTTTCTTTCTTATTATTTTTTTTTAATTCCAGATTTACTACTTCTTAAAATAAAAGCCATTGCCTTTCTTTTTAATATGTATTACATTCTTAAAGCTAGAAATATATAATAGAAATCTTTTGTAAATACATCTACAAAAATATTGCTCATAGCTCAATATGATGCTAAACATCTACCTTGACACAGGGGTTCCTTCCAATTCAGTTTGCAACCAGATGGACAGCTTCCGTTTTTCTTGTCACAAAGTCCCTCAAGACATTTTCCACACTGGGTACTGCAATTCTGGTCATAGTAACCATCAGCACATTCTTAATCAATGGAATAAACTTGTTCAAAATGCCAGTTTGTGTTGTATTGTAAAACATATTTATTTGTTTTCTGTTTACGGTAGCTCAATTGAGAAATATTGGCTCACATGGTCTTAAACAAGAGACTTGTCTACACATCTAGCAATATGACTTAAATCCGAGATGTAAGATTAACTTAATCCTTAACTTGTTTCTGGGGATAAGGTAGGCTTTCGATATTCTTTCTACATCACGTGGGCGACATTAAATGTGATATTTAAGTTAATGTTTAGAAGTTTATATTTTATATGATATCGTTTAAATAACGTTCAAAACAATTTTGAGTGCAACAGTAGTATAAAATAGACAAGGATAACGAACAGTGATCGATCTAAAAAAAAAAAAAGGGGGGGGGGAATAAATATTTTTAGCAGGGCATAAAACACGAACCCCTGGAAATTACAGAACTGGGATTAAGTGCCTAGGAGCAGTAAACCTACCTTGTAGACAAGTCACATCGGCAGTGAGCCCTACGAATCGATCAGATAGACAGAACTACGTTTCCGTATCAAAATTAAGTATAAAAACACAGGCCTAACAATTAGTATGAAATAGTCAGTCATAATAGGACACAAAGATAGGTTGTATTTTCTAAATAGTCCTTATAACGACCAAAGAATATAATATAAGCAACCTACATATAATAATTGCTTTAAAAAAGCAGCACAAATAAACATGGGTATCACAACGTTGCATTTTGCCTAAAAGACATCAGGGTTTGGACAGCCCTCATTCTTTTATTGTAGATAAAATGGAAACAGCCACTTAAATACAATCGTTTCCCAAGGAGAAGCAGATGAGGACGACGAGTACTACAAATGTGATTTCGACAGGTCGCATTTGCTTAGTGGTAGGGTGCTCCCTTCGTGATCAGGAGGTACCGTTTCGAATTATTTTCCCGTGCGTCATACCTGAGACGTTTACATATGCAGCGACTGTTCTTTTGGTGTTAACTCGGAACGCAGGGTCATTGAGCATTGGGGGTTCTTATTGGGCCATGGGACCTTGGTTTTTAAAATCTCATCCGAAACAGCCGTGACTCTCAGTTCTTATGCCTGGTGCTTGGAAAAGAAAGTCACAATCTTTGTTTACGTCTTACGTTTGACGCAGCATGGCAATTCGAACTCTGGCGTCCCATTTACGAAGCAAATTCCTGACCACTAGCCTACCTTGACTTGTTTCAGTATTACATAAATATCTGAAAAGAAAAAAAGTATGAGTGCCTTCATGTTTAGAGTAAATTAAACCTTTACAAAGATTCCCTATCCAGTTTTCTTTGCAGCCAGTCGAACAACTTCCGGTTTCTTTATCACACTGAGTGTCATCTTTACAATGCCCACATTGTTCACATATTCCGTCGACAGCATGAGTTCCATCATCACAAACTTGTAATATTATAAATATAATATTTATAAATATTGTACATATTTTTAGGGGGATGTGACTATTTAATGGAGTGGAGAAGGTGAAAACAAACAAGGGAGTAGGTTATAATTCAAAAAATAATAATAATAGACAGACAATCTATGATAATGATAACAGATTCAGAAAAAAAACTAGATTTAATGTGCTTTCATTGCAAATATTTTCCTTCGATGAATTTATTGATACATATATATGTTCAAATCGGTAAGAAGTTAAAACGGGGTCAGAGGTCATTGTATGACCAAATCATAGGTCGCAATGTTTATTCGTCACAATAGAACTGGATTAGGAACTTCCAACTCGACACAGATGAAATAATGTGAAGACAACGAACATTTTTTAATCTCATCAATTTAGTTGAAAAAACTAGTCTTGAACAGGGCATAAAGATAGACCCGTAGAAATACAAGAGGCGGGATCAGGTGCTTAGGAGGCGTAACATCCCCTATAACACCCACCGTTAGCCCTATGTATTGATCACGTAAACGGAGAACTCCGCAGTTAAATAAAGTACAAAAGCAGTAGCCTAAGAAGTTTTGAAATATGTCAGACAAATACGACCCAATGATAGACTGCATTTACAAATAAGGTCATTAAAACGACCGTAGAAGTTTCGAAAAGCTGGCGTTAAATATGGTTGCCTTAAATCCTCGTGATATCAACTCATCTGTCATTAGCTTGCCTCGTTTAAAACAATGATCGTACTGCTCAGGGCAAACTAAAAATTTGATATATGTATATTTTTTTTCATTCAATAGAAGTCCATATAATATTCCTGAGATGAAGAATAGTCTTAATAAAAGCAGTAAAATGCTACTACTAACTTTTAAATCGAAATGCTTTTTTATGATTTGTAATTCTCGCATGAAAAATACAGCTTTAGACTTTCAAATATTAAGGACACATAAAATATTAAACTTATCCTTCATTTAACATTTGCTATCACTTTACTATCAACATATCATAGATTTTGATTGTAATATCAACGTCAATGTCATTTTTTTAAAGTAGACAACGGGACTTTTGTGTAATATATCTTGTCGAATATTCGTCTCAAATGTAAATATAAGTAATAAATAACAATGTTAAAAAGTGCACTAGGAAATGTTTGTTTGTTTTGCATTTTTAACATCCCTTAGAGAATTTGTACCCACGCGGTTACATGTATGTTAAGGCTTCATTCAGATATCCTGATTTGCCTATACAATATAACGTCAGGGTAAACTATATGACATGATTTTTAAAGATAATGATTTCTTAAATATTTATATTTCAGGATTTATTGTAAGCCCATTACATAAAGAACAATGTACGGTTTCAATACAAATCTTGCCCTGTGTTTTTCTTAAAAATAAAAGTGATGTAAAAAATTAAAACTCATGCTTTTTGAATTATTGAAATTCCATGCAGAAAGATCATACAAATCTTTTTTCTCACATGACCTTCCAAATGTTAATTGTGACGTCATAAACTTGTGCATTTTCCCGTATTTTCTTAAAAAGTTGCAGAAGACACCAATTTTCAATGGAATTTTACACAACATATCTAAAAATTAACGTGGGCAACGGCTTTGGACACTATTTTCTTGAGGAAAACAACCCTTGAAATTGGTCATTTTGAGGCTTTTTCTGTTTAAAATAGAGAAATGCATCAAATTAATTACGTCATATATCCAGAATGGTACTCCATCATGCTATATTCTTTCCTAATTTATTACAGTCATATACTGAACTAATATTTAAGCCAGTTTCAAAACTTTTTGAAAACATTAAATTTTTAGGGCACAATAAAGCTAAAACCATACCTTTTTCTTTAAACATTCAAAACATAATATAGATTAAACAATGACGTTTCTGCATGGTATAAAAAACAAAGCATTTTTGTAACGGGATTAAAATACGAAACAAATAACGCCATAGCTTTTGATAAATATTGGCCGAGTGAAAATAAAACAAGTCGATTATTCATATTAAACATATGAAATGGGAGTTTACAGATAGATAGTTAAAGTACCCAATTGACATATTAGCGATGATTTTTTTTTTTTGTGATAAAAAATATCTTCTTTATCAGGATGGCAATATTTTTAGTACTTTACTAATATCTAACAAATTTAATTATGGTTATTAATAACATATTGAGGACGATAAGATTTTCTATTTAGACTTGTCACGTGATGTGACAGTCACGTGATTTTAGCACATATACTTGCATTATTGAGGTCATTGATAAATTTCTGTAATGCAAGGGCATAACCAACTTAATATTCAAAGTTTATAAATATTTTGAACACCCATTGTAGTTTGTAAAAAAAAAAGGGCTGTGATCCTATACAGATTAAAATATTTCATTGTTAAAATTATAGTTCTATGCCTGAATGCCAGATTTTTTGCTGGTCAACTGCATTTAATGTAGAAATTTTTAATTCATTTTCCAGATTTAACCATGATCGCAACACATCTCCATTAGATTAATATATCTAGAGTTTATATGTAAAAGCTTACTATGATCCATTGTGTGAATACCCTTGCACTAGAACAATTTATTAAAACCCTTACAATACCATCCAATGTGCATATGGTACCTGCATGCAAATATACAACAGTATTAGTTAACTAGGAAATGTACGGAAAATACATGACATTGCATCCAAGTTAATGGCCTCCTTAATATCTGCAAATAATATTTTATTTAATTATATTTTTTTTTGTTGTGAAAATATTACGTAATCCGCCTCTCGCTGCATACAAACTGCGTCAAGTTTAACGAAATGTCATATCGACAGATGCATTGGAATCAGTGACTTGTTTAAACCTTGTTATGTTGGACTTAACTAACTACAAAACAGCATGTTATAGTAAGTTTTAATATAGTTTAATTCTTTCGTACAATTAAAAATCGCAAATCATTTCATTTTGTTGTACGTTAAAGAATTGTTAGATTTTGTGTGATGTCATAGTTAACATTTCCGGTATAAATTGGCCCCGCCTCCTTTTTGTAGCCTTAACTCTGCTGTGTAATTGATATACATTAAATGTCACGTGTGATTCATTAAGAATTAATGTTTAAGAATGAGGTCTCTTGATTAATTTTCATCATTTCTTCCTATAATAAAGACGAACAGTGTTTTGGAATCCCGATCACCTTTTTTTATGGTCGTCCACAGCAACATACGAGGGGTGATCAAAAAGTTCGCGAACTATCTCTGTATTTACAAAACCACAATTCAGATCAGAATGAAATTTGGCACACATATAGTCATACACATATTCTATAAATAGCAGGTGATATATAATGTTTTGCTCCGTGTTTGTGACGTCACAATGTGAAAATGACGTCAATATGTTGGTGACTTGTGACAAAAAATGGTTGACTCAGTCCTACTCGAGCAACGAACGGCTGTAAAGTTTAACGTATATCTTGGAAATTCCTTTGCAATAGAATATGATAATTTGTACAAATTTTATGAAGGCAAAATACTTACCGGAAGTTCATCATTAATTGGATTGTTTGTTATAGTGAAGGCAGGGAGATGGTTTAAAATGATGTTTGTTCTGTTGCCCAGCGAAAGCAAGCCGGGGAAAAGATGTGTCTTTAGTTGAGCAATTTATTATAAAAGATGGCCAAGTTACAATTAGAGAAATAGTTGAATATCTTAACAATAATGCATTTATTAAATCTCTAAAATACCGTTTACTTTAGACTTTAAACATATGAGATATGATAAAAAAAAAAAAGAGGTCGTCCATACTTTATCCACATTGGATAAACGACGCTCCCGAGCTAGAGGACTCGAGTTTTGATGATCACCATGCTAATTCTAGGAAGGGATGTCCTTATCCACCCATCCTATTGCCGAGTTTTGGCCATTTCTGACAAATGGACTGTTCTTGTTATAAAAAAATAACTTGCATGGTAAGAAATATAAGACTCGGAAAAATCTTTTAGCTGCTGTGAACAGAACGGCGCGGAGTATGTCACGTGACCGCCTGGATCACGTGATTCGCGCATGGCAGACTAATGGCAGATTTGCATTATTATCGGAGAGGACTACTTTAAAAAATAATGAGCGCTGAAACCTCATTTTATTTCTTTCAAGGAAGTAATTCAATTAGTTCGCGAACTTTTTGATCACCCCTCGTAGATGTAAAAGTTCAACACTACGCCGAATACTTTGAAACTTGAGTACAAGTTGTAAAAATTTTGGTAAGATGTCTTGCGAAAATTTGGAATCATTATTTCTGTGACAGGAATTTTCACTTCTCGTTCGCGCATTTTTTTCTATTTATATACGTCAATTGATGACATTGTAGTGGAGTGCTTCTTTTGGTCTGAGACTCGTTGACGTCTATACAATGGAAAATGATAGTAAATATTTTGTCCGTAGCTTTTCTGATTTATCAGTATTACATTTGACAAAAAAGGTGTGAATTTCCCGAATACCGATCTGAGTGCTGCCTTAATATACCTGCACATATTGAGACGCCAATCAACTCTTGGCGGTGGATGTCTACAAATTAAGATGTGAACTTGACACTTACGGCTTTTGAACAACGCAAGCAGTTACTGCGACACTGGACCTCGATTTATATGGTCTCATACAAAGGAACGGTCTCCGTGTAATACAGTGGATCCGAACCCGCAACGTAATGTTTAACTTCTTTCTTTGCAACTCAAGAGGAAACGTTCTAACCGCAGTGCCATGTGGTGGCTACTGGGAAACGAACTT
The DNA here is from genome assembly GCF_033153115.1 of Saccostrea echinata. Taxonomy (NCBI): domain Eukaryota; kingdom Metazoa; phylum Mollusca; class Bivalvia; order Ostreida; family Ostreidae; genus Saccostrea; species Saccostrea echinata. The sequence goes on from NW_026889766.1 coordinate 2,682,799, forward strand.
GGTCAAATCTACTGAGAAGACCTTTAGGTTTCATTTGATTTGGTCATGTAACCAAGTTCATTTTCCAGTGATTCTTTTTAATTTTTTTAAATGAATATTTTTGCAGATTAACTTTTTTCCCATTCTCTAACAAGGATTCCAGTACAAATAGACCCTTATTTTTATACCTTTAAAATTACACACCAATATCATTGACTGAATCTTAGTACATTTTCTAATTAATCTCCAGGGGGTTCTGTTACCAGTAAAAAAAACATGAAAGCATGACACAAATAAAGATCAAATAAACTTTTTTTTTCTTTTTGAGAGCAAGCTTTTTTAACCTTATACTTTTAAACTGGATTGCAAGGGTGCAGAGCTTAATTAGTCATCCTCATATATACGATATACTCTGACGCAAAATATTTTGAGAGTCGGAAAACTGAAATTTTAATTTCATATTTCATTCGAAGGAAGTAGCATTTTATAATTTTCTTTAAATAATCTAAAAAGAACTTACCGATACAATCTAAGGACATGGCACTTGGATCAGAACAGCCATAAATACATGATCCGTTAAAAACATCACAATGTCTGTCCTTACACTTAACACTGCATGCATTAGTACACCCAAAGTGATATCTATTTTGCTCACAACCTAAAATATACGAAGAAGATAACAAAAGTCCTATTAGAGTCAATTTTTCTTACCATGAAATTAACATAAAGAATTTGAAATAATACTGAATTTTCTCAATTGTTCTTATATCTTACCAAAACTGATTGAGAAAAAATAATGTTTTAAGTTAAAATACCCATTACTCGCACTTCGCATATTTCAACTGAGGTCCGTGTTACTTCTGCACCTGAACAGCTTGACTTAAACCCAGCAAGTCTTTCGTTAAAGAAGGCTACTCCCTGAGCTAATTTATTAACAGATATGTTCTGGAGAGACGTCGGACATCCTGACATAGGATTGTGATGGTATACAAGACTCCCCGTGTTTCCAGTGGGAGGAACATACAATTCGTCCCCGTAAGTATATATGTAGAAACCTGTTGCCCGACTTGTCGCTTTAAAAGAGATGCATTATTATTATACGTGCCAGTCTACTTTCAAATATAATTTTGTAAAAACTGTCGATTCTTTGAGAGTTGATATTTGATAATCTCTGTTTACTCTTCAATGTGAATCATGCGTGGATCTAGATTGTATTTTCTCACAAATTTGTAAACAATAAGTTAAAAATATAGCTGATGTAATAATGACTATGATTTAAATTTTAGATGTCCTGTATCAATCATTTTACAATATTTCCATTTCTATTTGTTTTCTCTGTGAAAACTCTTTGAAAGTTAGGAGAGTTGAATTCTTGATCATTCTAACGAAATGCAAATTTCGCCAAGCGAAAGGTCAGGAGCTAAGAAGGCTTAATATGCATGTAATTCTTGTGCGGCTGTCATTTTGTCTGACTCTAAGGAGGCCTAATATGCATGTAATTCTCGTGCGGTTGACTTTGTGTTTGACGTCAGTGGGCGGGGACTATTGAAATTGTCATCCGAGGCCTCGTGTAATTTAAATCTATTAGTCTAGATTTTTAAAATCTAAATTTACAATTTTATTTCACAATGAAATGGAAATATAAGGAATCACTGTCTAGTTAGTAGAGTATGCCAGGGACATCAACGATAGTTGGAAACGTGGGATAATTTATGCATAACGGGCTTCGCCCATTATGCAAATTATCCCACGTTTCCAACTATCGTTGATGATCTGGAATACGCTACTAACTAGACAGTGATTCCTTAATTAAGAACTCTAGTAGAAGTAGAATCGAAATCTGGTAAAACAGTTCTTTATTTATAAAAAAAAAAAATTGTGACTCTCGATCTTTTCGTCATTGTCGAAATGATAAGAAACATGAGATATTAGTAAATTGTCGTTGAGATATAAGTTTGAAAACTTGTTCCCCACTAGAGTATCGTAATCTTTATAAATATCAATTGACACGGGGCTTACAAAGTGTCAATTGCAAAAAAAAAAAAAAAAAAAAAAAAAAAAAAAAAAAAAAAGAGGAAATCTGGTAACAAGGAGCATGAATTATGAATCCTTTTTTCCCTCAAGTCTTCAACTCTGTCTGAATACTTTTCCACAGGTGTGTTAAGGAAACCCTAGATATTCTGACTTGACTAAATCAGTGATACAATATGACGTCATAGTAGGCGAGATAACGTCAATTTAAGACACAAGTTTTCTGAATATTGGTATTTAAATATGTAATTAAACTCCTGAAAATGAATAGAAACATGCAAATATAAACAAAAATAGAATTATTTCATTTTGTTATGCTGTATCTGTCACTTGGATTAAAAACTCCAACAAAAGACGTCATTACTGTTCAACAAATAACTTGAGAATTGATTATGATGTGAAACGAGAATTTGAGACAGCTTGTAAAAAGGTACGTAAAAGGGGGTTTAGAAGCAAATACAATGAATATTGTGTGTGATTCATATAGATTTCAAGTTAATTAAACAGGTATGCTGATTTCTTTTTATCGATTTTATCTTCTGTTGAAGACAGTCAGTTATATATGCATTCCAGTAGGCCTTTCCTCTGTCATGGTTTGTATCTCGGGTTATACGTATATAATACAAAACATCGGGTAAGGTTCCATGCGAATGTGTGGAATAACTATTTTCCCGACCGGACAGTAAGTAGGATTCTAGTAGCACTTTTTTAACCATACAAGACGCTTTTCAGCTGTATTATTTACTCAAAGAAATTATAAAACCCCGAGGTAGTGTTCTTCTATTTACTTTTTCATTAAGGAATATTTATTTTCTATTATTTCTTTAAAGGCACAAGGCAGTTCAATAAGTTACACGTGACTGTCTAATAAATCCCCAAAATATAGACCATTATTAAAAATAATGGACTGTATTAAATAACTTGTAGGTCGGTTACAAGTAAGTTTTTGTTTTTCTGCATCCTTCAGTAGCCTTGACCAAAAGTTGAGAAATATTTGATAAATGTCCACTTTCACTTCAAAATTCATTATTTTGGCAATCCTGGCTAAAACTGCAAAACATCACTGGGGAATGACATCTATATTATCACAAGATTGCTAATTATATATGGATTTGTTTGCTTCAGATATGTGCCCTCTCCCTCTGAAGAAGACATGATTTCGACATTTACATTTTTAAGAATATCATGCCTTATTTTCTCAGTTTTAAAAAATAGCACTTACCTGTAAGTGTTCACAGAGTTAACAATAACAATGACTGAATTTTTTTAATTAAATTCTTTATTTTCTTTTTTTTTTTTTTCTTTTTTTTTTTTTATTTTTATTATCTTTTTTTTTTTTTTTTTTTTGAGTAAACAAATTTTACCTGAGACAGTCTAATTAGTACACAATGCTAACTTAATACAATTGATAAAAACAGTTCTAAGAGAGAACATTATGAACAAAATAGAGGAAATGTTTTAAGTGGGTTATAGACCTCAGACTGTCTAACGGTCCTCCTAAATTCTTTCTTCTCACAGAATGGACAGTTTTCGGCCTATATCCTTTCTTAAAATCAAGATCATAAAGCAAAAGCGTCGATTATGGGTTTAGTTCCGATTACAACTATGCTGCAGTAAATAAAAAACTCCTGCATAAACAAAAGTTCAGAGACTGATCATAATGTTAAAGATCACGTTCAATTTATTATGGACAATATTCTATGGATTTTTGCAAAGAAGTCTTTTTTTCATTGTCATCTAAAATGTCCTTTAGTATTTGACCATTTTCACAGAGCCTTATACTGTATTACCCAGAAACTTTAAAATTCGAAAAGAAGAGACATTGCTACTGGATTATTTTTTTCTGTTTAACTTCAAATAAACAGAAAATAAATTACTCAACACACCGTCCTTTTTAGATATACATGTACCTGCAATATTGAATTTAATATATGCGTCCCTAATACTGACGGTATATTTGCTTAAAAGACGATTCCCCGTCAGGTTACTGGTATATACATAACATTCATCGTTCTAGAAATTGTTTTATCCATTTAACCTTTGCCAGTCACTAGTTAAGATCAACATTGAAACTCCAGTCTTCAAAAAGTATGCATTCTTATCATAGCTAAATACCAATATCTCCAAAGTGCACTTAATTAAGCTGTGTAGGATATCACAGATAACTAAAAAAAAGGTATGACATCAAGCTCAAAAGAACGTGTTTGTAGTACACAGCACTACTGCTAGATAAAAATACGTGAAAAAGAATATTTACCGTATTACATATTAATCTAAATTCCCATGAAAATTTGGTAAAGAAATCTTACAGTTATTGATTTTACGCTAAGGTGTGTCATTTAGCTTTTTAGTATGATTTTGCTATTCTTCAATTTTACTTTATCAGTAATGAATAGTTTATTGCTGTTGTTTTTTTTTTTTTTTTTTTTTTTTTTTTTTTTTTTTTTTTTTTTTTTTTATCTTTTTAAGATTTAAAACAACGTGCATATACACAAAAAGTACAACAGATAAGGGAAAAAAAATAGGAATACTTACTTCCTGATCGCAGATAGATTTCCAAATATGCTATATTAAATTTTCTGTTTAACCAGACCTTCCACCAAACCGATTTATAATTCTTATTGTAGTTAGCAATAGCACATGTTGGAAGGTGGTACTGTTTTGTATTACCATCTACAGCTTTGTCAGCTGTCCAGCTGCTGTCATGAGGAGCAACATTCCAAGAGGCATTTCCCTGTAGTGTCTGATCAGGTGTATGCGCCAGGTTAACTGTAATTTGATTTCTCTTGCCATGTATAATCAATAGTCTATTATTACGCTATCTAACAATTGATGTCAAAGAAAAAGAGCCAAAACATTTCGAGATTTTACAAACAGCATCTTTCTACCATTGTACAAGCGACAAGACTTACCAAATCCCGAGATCCTTTGTACAGAGTGTATAAGAAAGTTCACTACAATTGCTTTCAACCAAATATCTGTATATTTTGAATAGAACGTTTGGTGTTATTTACCTTCCTTGTTGATTGTCTGAAGTTGATTATATTATTCCGCTGAAATAAATAGTAAAAAGGTAAGTTACGAGCACACAGCAGAAACTACGCATATCTATGTAAATATGTTATAAACAGGCGGACTTAGCTTTTTCAAGATATTTTAGATTTCCATTTAAAAAGTTTTTTTTTCTTCAAAATTTGCTTGAAAAGAAGAAATACGATCACATTCTCATTCTGTGGAACAATTTTAAGTGAAGTCACTGTCATAAGATCAAGTATTAAGAAATTTACGATAGGGGTAAGCTAAGAACAGATTGATTGACTGATATTATTGCCTATTAATCAATTCAACCATTTATCAGTCCTTATGTGTTTGTTTTTTTTTTTATTACATTGAAAATATTGATTATTTTGAAAGGACATTCAAGACTGATAAAAGGTTCCCACCTTAATGCAAATCTGGATATAGGACACCATTGCAATATACCGATAACTAACAATAGTAGTCTCTCAAAGTCTTCCGTGTGTAAAACAAGGTACATAAAAATATACATCCATGCTTAATATTAGATGGGTGTTAATGAATGATGACTGTGAGGTACAGCAAAAAATATTTGGTGCATGAACGTGTCCTGATTTTAATTTAAGCATTAATTTTTGCTATAATGTGTATTTTTAGCTGTTGAAAATAAAATAATTCAATTATGTTAATGGGTTCTTACCGGTAACTTTTCACAACATTTATGCATAGAAATAAATGTGCATTTTCAGTAAAGAAAAGGTATTAGTCATGCCTGGTTATGACTTTTATATTATAAAATGAAGCTCCTTTTTAACTATCGCTTTTTACAAATTTTTTTAATCAAAGTACTGAACGTACTGATGGAAGTTGATTTTAGTGACGGCTTCAATAAAATTTAATATTTGTAACCTTATTCAAAACTTTTCAAAATTATGTACAACATTTATTTATTTAATGCATCTTAATTTGTTATGCGAGAAGCAAATGACTAAAAACTGTCACTAAAATTGTATAGAGTCAAAAAGGTAAGGTTTGTTTTGATTTGACCATAGCTTTTGAATGATGTGCGAAAACGTGTAAGACTTTTACTCTGATCAAAAATTTTCAGTAATTCTAGGAACTTTTCCTGACCAAATGTTTGCTTAAAAGTTCTATAGCAACAAATCTTTTAGTCAGAATCTGATGCATTCTACTCTTTGTATATGATATTTGAATAAATAATTTTTAAGTGCATGTTTGAATTTACATAAAGAGAAATGGGGTACGGTTTGCTTATTTGCATAGAAGACATATTGTTTTCAATTTGGCAGAATTTTGTTTAATGCGTTATTTAAGGGGAAAAAAAGATATTTAAAAAATCATCAATTTTGAATAATTTCTTCCTCATTTGGTTCTATCTTTTATTGTTTTCTGGATCGGAATTTAATCTTTTGTTTACAAAATTATGAAAGGTGACAGTTGTTTTCGAGTTCGAAAATCTAAAGCAAAGCCTCATTACATTGATATACATATAGAAAAAATGGTGAAAGAGCTTGCAAGATTTTATAATTTAACTTATAAATATTTGCCATTTCCTGATTTCGTCCTCATCTTGTGTGAAGTGGTGAAACTTGCACTTTTAGTTTTTAAGATAAATTTAATATCTTTTAAAGCTAAAAATCATATTTAAGACAGAATTTAGAAAAAAAAATGAATAACACTTCCTGTGGGGAAAATGCAGTTGTTTTTGGCCAGGGGAGAACGCAGCTATGTTAAGGACGTCCATGAAATATACGACTTAATATTTTCAGAGAAAATGAATACAATTTTAATATTTTTTTACAGCATTAGTTTTGATGAATGTGAATCATGGTGTTTCCACTTGTATATATCGGGTCTCTGCTGAAGTACGGCCAAAGCGACATCGCTTACATCAGCTGTTTGTCACGTTACAGGTTTAAAATTAGGACTACTACAAAGATCGTAAAAGTTCAACGATATACCGGTATCATTTCGCTATAAAATATATTCTTTTTTGTTTAAGATACATTTCTTAACATGAAAAGTGCTCGGCGCAACTTCCTCATGCTAGGGAATTGTGTAAAATTTAGCCGTCTTTCTATAAACCCCAGACATAGATGTAATACGCACTGGAATAATGATACATTACGGAATAAATAAACAATGCACAACCAGCTCCCAGCACTTTTCAGAACAGTAGGAATAATAGCTACACGTGTTTAAAAATTCAAAATTTATAGTGAAGCGGATATCGTTTAACTTTTAATATTTTCGAGGGGCTGTACCCCTCATTCTATCACGTTACTATACAAATGTTTCATACGGCTCTATATAAAGTCTATATATTATCAATTTAGTGTGACAATAAAATGTGGATTAATATTTATTAAAATATGTCTTTATTTTTGTCCAATAAAGCTTGCTTCGTAATTTTTTTGATTTTATAAACTACGATAATAGCTTGATCCACACCTCAATTACAGAGAAACTGCGTGTCAAACTAAGAAATGACGTCATCTTAATTAGTACAGCGAGATCAAGCTGGCTTTCATTCTACGTACTCTAAGTGCTATTTTGGGAAGATAAGTTGCACATCCAATTATCTTTATAATATTTTTGAGAAACGAAAGTAATTGAGTATGTTTTAAAGAGAACATGTAGTATTTATTCATCGAGATTCATTTGTATTTTTTTAACGTGACGCCATAATAGCTTTCCCGAACCTCTGTATAGGCTGATGTAAGTATGGGAGTCCTTAACCTAGCTACGTATTGAACTTTATTATTGTTATATGATTAGGATACATGGTCAAATTATTATATATGTTTCATATAAAAAGATTGATAATTTAATAAATAGTCTTTAGCAATGATCACATTGCCATTAATTCATGAATAATGTGTACAACATTTAACCATATGATGTACTTTGATTAAAGTTAAATTCCGACAAATACCATCTATATTGGTGATGAGAAAATTAATGGAGCAACATTTATACCAGCAATAAATGTTCTTCTCAAATAGTGACTTGGAGTCACAGTATACATCTGTAAAAGTGTAAAAGACTTTCAAAATTGTCAAGTCTATACCAATAGCTTATCATTGATTTTATGTCAAATTATAGGGAAAACCTATTCAGATAGTACAACAAAATGAATTGCATATTTAGGAACACCAGGTATTGATTTGCAAAATTTCATTTTTCCTTTACATTTCTAGATTACACTCTGTCCATTGTTGTACCGCCAAGGATGCTATTTCTTTTTAGTAAATGAGTTAAAATAACCCCAGATTTCATTTGCATACAATAGAATAGGGTTAATAAAATGGTCAAAACGCGAGTACTGGTTTTAATGTCTGGAGTTTGTGAAATTATTTTTTTTCTGTCTTTAAGAAATGATTTTAATGCTTTTTGAGAAAGTTAATATACTTTTGAGCAAAAGCGAAAGGACATAGGAAGCAAAATGTTACACATAGGTATTTGTATTCAGACACACTATAAGATATAACAGTTTATTTAAAATTTCTTAAAATGTTTATAAATTAAGCCTTATTGCGTGGCATGATTCATTTTAAATGTAACATTTTATTGAATCTTCTTTTTTTTTTTATTTCCGCTAGAATCTAAATAAGATTGCAGCGAGATGAAATATTTCATTACAGGTATATTAAACCACAAAGCAACATATTTGGTCTTAGTTCGCAAAATGTATACAAATAATTTTGTGTAAAAAGGAATGGACTATAACAACACCTCACCCCAACCCAAAGATACTCAATGCGCCCCAAATAAGCGAAATTTGGGATCCAACCCGAATCCTGTTCTTTCAACAGTGAACTAATTATTGAGACAATTACAAGCACAAAGTTCCTGCAAAAATAAAAATAATTAACAAGTCTATAAATTACATATCTAATTAAATTCAATCCTGTGTATATTATCAATAATTTTCAGCATAAAAGTAAAAGGCTGCTAAATCAGAAGTTTTGACCAGCAGAACACTTCTGGTGCAGTGTGGAAATCGTATCTACGGCCTTAGAACTTTACACATATCAGAAATTCGGGATAACACAATGCCCGCTGAAATAATAATCTAGTACATAAAAAAAATTAGCTAGAGGTTGCGTTTACATCAATTGTCAGTATCTATCTCATTAATTCCTGTTCTCGCAGACTCTGTTTATACCAACATGCATTTAAATATTTGTCTGATTATTAACCCCGTTGTTGTGGGACTATAATATTGTCTAAGCATAGCACTATACTTATATGTTTATGCATTGTCATAATCACCACTATACTTTCAGCCTTTCTCTACAAACTGATGAAAACTAGGTATCTAACTTAAGCTTTTCTTGTCTTAAAATTAGAATACATTGCGCTATTTTCTTATTCGCAATACCTGTAAATCCATTTTTCGTAAGACCAGTTGCTTTCTGAAATTCAACACTGGATTTTTAAAACTTTACATCCTGCTCAATTTGTTTGTTAAAGTTGTAATAATTATTTCAACCTTTCTCTGATTCTCACAACATACATTATTTTCACAACATACTGCAATTAACCGAGGATAACTTTTTGGTGGCCGTTTGTTAACTGTATTTTTATATTGATGCACCACTGGCCCGCTGAAAATGAGGAGTTGATGAAATCAACTCCCAAAAATGGGAATAAAGAAACACTTTCATGATGTATTGATTGATTACGTGATTCTTATATATCTGAAATTTGACTTCTTTTTTTTCATATATAATGAAAATGTGAGCATCGTTGCCGTAGTTAATACCCCACTGATTGAGGAACTTGCATTTTTTTTTCATTCATTTTCTCTTTTTTCATTCTTCTAACTACCTTATTCATTCAATTATTCAATCATTTATTTTGTAGAGCATCGATCTATGAATTAGGCTATTTTACAAGACACCAAATTTGTACATGTATTTCAATTTTTTTCTCTGTATTGGATATTTCTTTGCATCATGCCGATAACAGTCAGTTGGTAAAAATATTCAAATTAGAGCTGCATCAATTAACATCATGTTCTTATGGACAGCTATATGACAATTTCAGTGATTCTATGACGTCATATATGACATAATTAGGTTGGAAAAATCCTTTATTTTTTTTAAAGATGAAAACTTGTTTTTCTTTCTTCTCTAGAATATTGTTTTATTACATTTTGAATATGATAAGAATTAAAGATTTTACGGGCAACTGTAATGGGGACAGATATTATAAAACACCCTGAACATTTTCAACAATGAAAGAACAATTCAGACGACAGTATGGCGGAGGTTTTGCAAAAACCAGTGGTTTTTTGGAGTGATATACCTTACAAATGAGAAGGCAAAGTCATCAGTTAAACTCTTTGAAGACGAGATCGACCTCATCTACATATCAAATAAAATACAGCTCAGAAATGAGAATGATAGACAAACGTCTCATAATCCTTTTAAATGTTAAATACACGTATAAATGGTCTTTTGGAAACGCACTCTCATCACTAATGAGTATATGTTGCATAGTTTTCAGCTTCCCAGTGTGAAGAAGAGTACAAACGCTGGTGTTATACTATCGTACAATAATTTATGGAATGTACACAAAAATACAAGCATAAAGAATATTAACACCTGTCTACAAGTCTTACTTTTCTCTACAGATACTCGGCACGCTTAACGAGCGATAGAAATGTCTAGTGCTACAAAACTCTTCGCGGCTATGTTAAGGCTGTCCGAAGGCTTAATATGCATTAAAATATACATTTTATTTTGAGCTAGATTTTAATTTCAGTTTGTAATCTATGTATAAATTTGCAGTCAACTTGTGATGAGGGTGTAATCAGGTATTATAATAATGCATTTTTGTGATGTCACATGACTTTGTTGATCACGTGACGGACACTTATAAATTCCTAAATGTTACACAAAAATCGCATCAGCACAAGTGCAAAAAACATTTTTGAGAAAAAAAAATTCATATAAGTCAATTCATCCTGATCTTTGGTACGTAGAAAGTGCTGGGGGCAAGTATGAATTTTACTCCTTGAGAAAAATATTCCACGAGAAATTCAACTTACCCACATACAAGGGGGCATTTCCAACTCTTTATCGCATTTCATGCAAAATAGGATAAAATACATACTATCTCCCAGCAAAATTCAGTAACAGGACATACTTCTCTAATAGATTCACAGTGAACATCTTCAATTTATCCTTATTAATCACTTGTGCAAGTCAGATATATACACGATTTATAAATTCTACCTCTGTCCACGGACGTGTAAGGGGGAGCGTTTCACAGTCAATTTTTTGTTATTGTTTGAGTATATGCATATCGGAAAAGTTAAAGGAATAACGATATTAAATTGCAAATGTTCAAGTTCATAACAGCACACTTAAGATTAAAGATCAATGCAGTCACTCGAATCAAACAACAACGCTAAAAAATCTTTACCTGTCATGTGAAAGGAATGTAAAAGTTATGACACCTTCTCCGTCATTTCAGCTCAAGCACGCAGTGACTTGACGTCATATGCTATTTTGACGTCATATCTAGGTAGTTCAGAGAAGTTACTACAGTTGGAACAGTTTGATATTTTACGGACAACCTTATCCTAGCCGCGTTTTCAGGCCAATGCTTGATTATGCCTCAACTGTCTTTGATTCCTACACAGCCAGCAACATCGACAGCTAAACTGTGTCCAGCATTAGTGTGAGTGAGAAAGTGTGAGAAAATAAGAAAAAAAATGTATCTTAGATATGTTTGTACTTAGAAGAAAAAGTAAGAAATAAGAATGTGTCCAGCAGAGGACAAAAGATTTGTTGCACGTGGCTACAGGATTGAAAGGCATTACAAATTTCATTGCAGAGCAGACCACGAAGTTGTGCTGATTAACCGAATAATGTACTCGCTTGTAGACATACCAACCGTATCAGGCCTACTCCTCTCGGCACTGCAACAATATCTCCGATTCATAATTCTGCAAAACAGACATTTTTTCCCTCTACTATCAGAAAATGAAACCAGCTTTCAGAGCATCTTAGGCAAATCTCTCAATACCTTCAAAGCAAGCTTACAGGCGTTTCATTGAGACATAGACGTTGTGTGTGTGATCAATAAAAGGCCCTGTACAATACATTGAGGAGACATTGTAAAATATACACAGTAAATTGTTTCTCAAAATTGCTTCTTCTTTTATTTCGACCTACTTACGATAAATTGAGATAGCAATCTAAAGGATGTATTTGATTTGCTTTAAATCAACGTATATTTTATATATCTAGACCAGACAAACCTTTTTTACTGATATCTTGAGAAGCATGCCCAATTTTTTTTACTTTTAATTTATTTCTTAATTTTGAATTTTTTTATGATTCAACCCAATGTCTTTAATATCTAAAATAAAATAACTAACATACATCTGATTCTTGTTTCCTTCATATTTTACGTTCAAATGATGGTATAAATTCTGTTAAAACCTCATTTCCTTATTTTCCAGATCCTCTAAAGTGTATATAAAAAGAGATGCTTGAGTTTCTTATTGAAAAACTCTTGATGTGGCCTTCATCTCGACACTTATATTTATGTACCACGCTTTATCTTTTAACAATTTCTACTTATATTGATATATGTATGCCGATATATCCCACTGAGCAAGAGATATAAGATTTAAATTGATACAGTTTTTTTTTTTCTTTTATTTATAAAAATAAGATTTATAAGAATTTGTTCACTCTGAAATTTGAAAGATCAAAAGTTGCACGCTAAGTTCGCAAATTATTTTAACAATCCATATATGCTTCTTTGTATTAAAAGGACTAATATTGGAAAATTAATATATTTAACAAACATTAGAAATGAATAAAACAAAAATTATTTCAAATTCATTTTTTCTTAAAATTATCACCGTTCACGGTAGCTCAGTCGGTAGAGCGCTCGCTCCGTGATCGGGAGGTCGTGAGTTCGAATCTCGGCCGCGACAGACCTAAGTCGATAAAAAGTAGGTAGCAACTGTTCCTTCGCCATGCGCTCGGCAATTTGGAGTGAAAGTTGCGGGTCTTTCGGATGAGACCTTAAAAACCGAGGCCCCGTGTCACGGCAGGCGTAGGCACGATAAAGATCCCTCACTGCTCAATGGCCCTGAGTGCCGAGTAAAGGTCAAAATTTGAAGCCCTTCACCGGTATATGGTGACGTCTCTATATGAGTGAAAAATTCTCGAATGGGACGTAAAACAATATACAATCAATCAATCAATCTTAAAATTATCATGTTAATTAAATTATGGTAAAAGTATCCGCTGTAAGTTAGATAATCAACGTTCTTACTTATTAATAATTCCAGTAGAGCCAGAGTAAGTGGGGGAAAATATGCCTGGCCAAATTTTTGGCCTTAGAGTTTTATTCAAGCACGTGGTGTGATTTGTCTCTTGTTGTATTTCTCTTAAGGTCAAGATCTAGTAAATGACTTTAGACCGTCTTTTCGGTGCTAGATCCATTATGACGTCATAGTCAATTTAAACTTTCCTTTTCCCGTACTTTACAGCTCCAATAGAATTATGTAGAAAATAAAGTATTTTCATGGCATTCAATTTGAAATCATGTGAAAAGTAATCCCGATACCTATATTCAATTTTACATTATTTTAAAGAAAAGGTTAAGAACATACAAATTACCGTTTTCTGAGAGACTGTAGGCAATCTGAATACATTTCCTTCGTCTAATATGGAAAAAAAAACTCCCATATTCTTGACTGGCTTTCTTAATTTTTCATTGAAAATGACAGTTTACAAGATGGTTTTTCGTCTTGTTTCCTTGCAAATTATGCCCCGATACACCTTATTTGACCGCGCTATAGTTATAAAGCATCATAAAAGGAATTTATTTCTCAAGTTTGAGAAATCTGTAGGCTCTTTTCATTTACTAGATCTTGACCTTAATTTAAACCCCAGGCAGCGGTAGTCACTACCGCATTTTCTATAGGAGGAGCTTATCAAGATAACACAGAGTAGCTGGTTATATTTAGCATCACTTTCCCTTATCAGCTGATAAGCACATGGCTAATCTTATAATCTGTTGACCATTGCTTTCTACAATTTACCAGTTTAAGAATGTGTGAAGGTTAACATATGTTTTATTTAATAGCTTTCAAATAATTAAATATAGTAGTGAAAAGATTTTCTGATAAATGACTCATACAAAATTAAAAATTTAAAAAAGCTACCATCTGATAAAGTATATTTTTAATATGATGTCAACAAAATTACTAGTATTTGTAACAATTAATTATACCTTTTTGAATAAGTTTTCACTGTTACAACACAAACAGAATGTCACTTTTTGTAGAATGCACTTATAATTTTATCCCACAAGATAAGTATAAATTTATTTGTTTTAGGCACAAGGTTTTTATGTCCAGATCTTGCTCTTGGTCGTCTAGCATCCTCATAATTACTTATTGAAGTATACTCGCGATCAACATTCTCATTCCAGTCTAGAACAGCCATATGAGATCTGCGTTTGTATTCCTCATCACCAAATTTAATCCGTTTATCGTGATAAATAAGAAGAGCGTTATTAAAGGATTCAACATAATGAGTGTCAATACAGTTGACATAATCATCTGGTGTTTTGTAAATTTGAAGTTTTCTTATTTCATTTCTCAAAATTCTCTCTGCATCTGAATCCTTAAGAACGTGTTTGGATGGTTCATAGTTGGGATCACATTTACATTTTGACTCTGTGGAACAATTTTCATGATTATTTTTATAATGTTCAACTATATTGTCCAGAAATTCTCGGAGTTTCTTTGATGATCCTTGGCAGTTTTTCATGGCATAATAAGTATGTGTTTTAATAGATGCAACTTTATCTGAAAGATCCGGATGCCAAGTGATGCCTCTGTATTTCAGTGGACCATTTGCAATTTTCTTCATTTCCTTGCTGACATTCTTGCTTGCGTGCCATGTATCATTTGCATTTGTTACGGAAGGCTTATTCTCGGACATATATTTGTTAACACTTGCATTTCTGTCATGACCATGAAGGTTGACAGAAACATCCTTCTCATCAAAATGGTTGTAAAGAAGTTCAACTCCTTTCATTTCATGTCTCTGACTTACAGGATCGTCTTGTCTTGTTACAACCTCCAATCCAACAACTCGATGGTGTGTTTGGCCTAATGCAACAACATCTGATTGGGCTGCATTTCTTCTCCAACCATGGGGGGCATCTGTCATGATATTTATTCCATTATACTGGGTTTCATTTTCTTCTGATTTTAGAATTTCTGTTGCTACTTCTTCATTGATTGCCTCAGTTACTGATTCCTCAGCCATAATCTAGTAACAGAACAGTATAGATCATGTTGGCTTTCAAATGCACTCTCTGGTATAACCCCTATATTTCCAGCAGCACACAGTCTCTTGTATCGAATGTAGTGTAATCCTGTTGCATAGACAGAATGCACCATTCTCAAATTTACGAGAAACATTCCACCTGGCAAATGTTGTGATGAATCTGCCGAAATCAAGTGGTTTTCCTTGCAGGCAAATGTCACCTTAGCAGTATGACCAAACCTTTGCAATTTCTTTATATCCAAAAACTCCTGACAAGTTTGGCCATGATGTTGAATTCCAGAGCAAATGTTTCTCATTGCTGAATAAGATGTTAAAAACATATCCTCATCTGTTGTTTTTGGTCACATGGTAAATAAGGCTGAAAGTTCAGTTTTTCCTCTTGAGGTGCATTATCTGTTAATCCATGCATTTGGATGAAAAAGTCAAACACACTGTTCAGTTACTGCTCATTTGTTACAGATGACACTTTTTCGGCCAAACAAAGTTTGATTTTGTCCATTTTGTTGTAAACAGTAACCTTTTCTTCTTCAGATTTAACATAAAATCTAATACATCCAGTAACAAGTAGTTTTTCTTGTACTTTGCGCCTTTCATTCCGCACTTTCATTTCTTCTCCAGCATCAGATCTTCGTTCCTTTCTCCCTTGTTGTTCTCTATTCTCATCCCGTATTCTCTTTGGTACTTGTTCATCCATCTTTACTTACTTCTTTATCATGTAATAACAGACTTCGTGAATATGTAAGTAAATTGTCTGTCAAGTCAGCAGGTGGTACCAGCCCTACTATGGTCAGTGGGGGTGTCATAGGGTAGTCAGAATGATTTCTGTATTAAGAACTCATTATCATATGCTATCATATTTGTTTCTTATTTAATTTTCTTATAATGTTTTCTTTAATTTTGCCTTGTGCCCTTTTATTTTTATAACTTACTAATTATATAACTATGAGAATGTGCAACTTGGTAAAACAAAATTGTGGCCTCCTTTATATTACTCTGCATCTCTGATCATAGACATGTTTACTTCATTAGATAGAGGGTAAAGTAAGGGGGTACATTACATGATTTAGACAATGTTATTAACAATTTGAACATTACATTTTAATAAAAATCGAACAGCAGTACAAAAAAATTAAAATATTTAAAAATCGTTTTCAAAAAAAACTTTATGGACAGCATTATGCACTACATTTTGATGCTATCATACCCTTGACTTAGTCAACTCTTCCACAGTACATGCTGTGAAGTTTGGCGGGAAGATTTTTCAGTGGTCAATCAATTTTCTTTGTCTTGACCATTCCATTGGAAGCCATATCAGTGAAGGAGTTATCGTGTTTTTGCTATTTTTTTGTTATGTCTGAAACAAGGAGACAAGTTTGTTTGAATCTTACAGAAGTTGAACTCAATTCTGTCCAAGCTTTGTTTTCACACAGTGAATGGGATTTTGATTCTTGTGTTGTTTTTAATAACTGGTCAGAGGGAAATACCGATGAAGAGATAAGACCTGCTGTAAACCAGGAGATAATAGTCTGGAACACAAGTGAAAATCCTGGCCAGAATGAGGAGCAGCAACCAGCGGGTGGTAATCCTGGACATGGAGATGATGATGAAACACCACAGGTGAATGACCAGGAATGCATGTATTGTTTTTGTCATCCATGTGTAACTACAAACAGACAGAGTTGGCTTGGAAACGGTTCACCACCTCATGATAGGAACTCCGCAATCAGGAAAACCAAATACAAGAAATTCTGGACAATGATGTCAAGAAGATATGCGTGGAATCATCCGCGATACATTGCTAAGAAGGCTGAAAAACTTAATCAAGGTGACTGTGAGAATATAGTGTGGACACTCAAAGAAATAATGCCTGAATGTGTATTATCTTTAGTTAGGAATTTATATCCTAATCCTTCAGGAAGGCCATACATGGGACACAAGTGGTTATAATACTCCAAATATTATGCAACTAATGTGCATTAAAACCTTTATTTTCAATAATAAGTATGACAAATATAATATTTTTGTTTTGAATATTGATTGTGTATATGGATTTATTCAATTCAGCAAGGAATTTCAATGCAGTAAGTGGCTAATAAACTTGTTTATGAATCCACATGGCTCTGTTTATTTACATCTCTGCTTTGTTCATTACAATTCAATATGACCAGGGGTCAACTTGCCATATATAGAGCAGAGGTAAATTTGAAATCTGTTCACTTCAGATGTTTTGATGTATATTTTGGCATATAAAATAATCAATCAATGAATATTTTTACATACTGGAATAACTGAAAAGGAAATGTACTACTGTGCCAATTTTTGAGCCAGTACAACATATTAAGATGTGATTACTTTTCAAAACATCTCTGCTCAGCTGAACATGTAGGATAATATGTGATTTTCAAATTTAAGCTCCTCCCATTTCCTTTTATACTCCAGGCCTGGGTTTAAGGAGAAGTAGTGTTCCG
Organism: Saccostrea echinata; assembly: GCF_033153115.1. Lineage (NCBI taxonomy): Eukaryota > Metazoa > Mollusca > Bivalvia > Ostreida > Ostreidae > Saccostrea > Saccostrea echinata. The sequence continues at coordinate 2,700,653 of NW_026889766.1, forward strand.
TTTATTTATAAGATTATGAATTCAACGTGCTTTACTTCTCATTATTATTCATAAGACGCTGCATATACTGTATGTGTACAACAATGCACTAATTCATGAATACCGCTAAGAAATCATTTATAAATACAATATATATGGCACGGACATATGTAGCGCTAATTCAGGATTGCGCCATCAACTCCATACCCAGAGACTGCGCTAAATTTTGAATACGCCAAATTATTAGCATTTGTAATACCGTTTCCTTCAATTTGTATATTAAAATTGCAAGCACGGTTCATTTGTTGTATCTTCAAGCCATCGTCACTGAGAGGTATATTAAGGCTACAACAAGAATTTCTACTTACCTATACAACATGACGTCATAGAAAGCTATATGATGTGATCCATAGAGATAACAATTTCTTAAAAATCTATATTTAAAATTTATTTCAGGTCCTAGAAATAAATAGAAACATACAAAAACATAATATAAACTAAATCTTCTCGTTTTGGGGTTGTATACATAGCTATGTATTTATAACGGGGGTTAAAAACCAAATCCGGGACTTCATAACTATTGATCAAATATTTGCGGAATGAAAATAATAGATAACCACTATTCATGTAAACAAATATATGAAATGGGGGTTAAAACGCATATACCGTAAATATCATGTGTGATTCATAAGGAATAAAAGATTAAGGACAAGGTATGCTGATTTATTTTTATATTTCTGTCGTATAATGAAGACAGGCAGTGTTATGAAATCCCGATCAGCCTTTCCTCAGTCGGTCGTAACAAAAGCGATGGAAAAGTTCACTAACGCCGCAACACTAAGCCGCATGCTTTAAAGCATATTTTTTTTTTGTTACTATCAAAAGCTAGTTTTCTACAGTACTTAAAAATTGCTGCTAGAATCGTGTGGTTAACGTAAATTGATTAAAATTCTTCGATCTTAAGTACAAAATGTAAAATTTTGGTAAGGTTTCATGCGAAAACTCGGATTATTAATTCTGTGATAAGAGTGTAGGATTCTAGCAGTATCTTTTCATGGCCCATTGATGTTTTTACAAAATTATTATAACAGAGAGAAATGAATTATCCCCGGGGTAGTGTTGCACTTTTCACTTTTTCATAAAGGCAATTTTTCTACTTATAGAGGTTACGTGATGACGTCGTAGTGGATTGCATCTAGCCGAAGACTCTATGACATCTATACAATGAATAATAATGGTAAATGTTTTATCTATGGCTTTTCCGATTTTTCAATATTACATTTAAAAAAAGTGTAAATTCACCGAATTCTGGTCTGTGTGCTTCCTTAACATACCTGCGATTATTATATTAGTACATTTTTGTGTGATTTACGCGCGGGTATGTTAAGGCTACACCCAGAGATATACTACTTGCCTCTACAATATGACGTCATAGTAAGCTGTATGACGTGAAGTTTAGAAATAATGATTTCTTAATACCTATATTTAAAGCTTAATTTCAGGTCCAAGAAATGAATGAAATCATTCAAAAACATAATATAAACAAAATCATGTCGTTTTAGGGTGGTATAAACTGCTAAGTATTTATCCCGGGGGTTAAATACCAAACCCATGACGTCATAACTATTGACAAAATATTTGCCGAGTGAAAATTAAACGTTACGAGAATTCATGTAAACAAATATGTAAAATGGGAGTTTTCAAGCATATTCCATGAATGTTATTTGTGATTCATAAGGAATTAAAGACTAAGAATCAGGTACGCTGATATATTCTTATCATGTTTTCTTATAATGAACACAGGCAGTGCTTTAAAATCCCGATCAGCCTTTCCTCTGTCGTTCTATACCAACAAAGTTGCAAAAGTTCAACACTACGCCGCATACTTTGAGACATAATTTTTGTTTGTATCGAAAGCTTGTATTCTATAGTACTTGGAAAGTGCTGCTAGAATCGTGTGATTAACATGAATTGATGACAATTCCTTGATCGTTTGTACAAAATGTAATAATTTTGGTAAGGTTTCATGCGAAACTTTGGAATAATTTTTTCTGTGTCGGGAGAGTAGGATTCTAGCAGCACTTTTCATGACCCAGTGATGTTTTTACATAATTATTTTCACAAAAAGAATTCAATTATCCCCGGGGTAGTGTTGAACTTTTTACTTTTTCATTAAGGCAATTTTTCTATTTATAGACGTCACGTGATGACGTCGTAGTGGAGTGCTTCTTTTAGCCTAAAACTCAATGACGTCTATACAATGGATAATTATAGTAAATGTTTTATCTATGGCTTTTCCGATTTATGAATGTTACATTTTACGAAAAAAGTCTAAATTCGCCGAAATGTGATCTGGGTACTGCCTTAACATACCTGCGCGATTGAAAACTCATGAAACCAGCATACTATCGCTTTGCATTTTCAAATCAAAAAGGCGCACCTTTCATTTTGAATCAATATTAAGAAAAATCAAACCATCGACGAAAGAACCAATAGTAAGTATATAAAATATGCGATTTTTTGTAATTTTTCTGCATAATCATTTATGGAATCTTCCTCTACTATAGCTCCAGTATGACTGATATGCAAATCAGCAGAATAAACACCATTTCTCCATATTTGTGGATGTTGCTAATTAACCGCCACTTAATCAAACGTGCTATTTGCTGATTGGTAGGTTCCTGTTTTGTTGTTTGCCACGAGTTCTTTATGCTTTTCTTTTCTGGTCATGTGACCTGATGTTCAGACTGTGACGCAGACGTTGTATGGGAATGTCTGTAGTTTGTAGAAGGTAGTGTTGGTGAATCATCACGTTTGTGATTTACAGAAGAGCACAGTCTTCACGTTGCTGTTTTTGAGGCGAAACCTGTTATGCGTTTGCAATGCTCTTGATCTTCACACACAAGTTTGTGGATGAATTGTCTTGTTTTACTAATATTTTTTATGTGTTCATCTTTTCCATCAGAGGGTGAGACAACGCTATTTAAATATGGAAAAATCTACGTCTTAACAAGGGGTTCTCAAAATGTTCGTGGACTAAAGTGCCATAAAATTTAAACCGATTAGGGTACATCAATGACTTTTTAAACAATTAATCAGCAGCATCTTTTCTATGTATATAATAAACTATAAATCATTATTTTCAAAAAGAAAATTTGTTAATGTTTTTTATAAGCAATGGTATTTCCAGGCGGCGCAACTTCTAACATGACGTTTTTTCCTACTTGAGTCTTACTGATAACAGCTCTTTTTATATGAGCATTTCTCATTAAATAACCCCATGAATTCACTCATGTATTATGACGCAATTGTTTTGTAAAATTTGCAAATTTTACCTAATTCTGTAAATTGTATGAACTTTTATCCGAAAGTTTAATTGGAATGTATATATATAAGGGGTTGAAAATGACGTCAAAAGGGGGAAGGGGTTTCTTTTTGCAACATAGTAAAAACTGGCAGAGACCAAGGAAATGTTTGACGGTCATCAGAGAAATGAAATGCATGTAGAGTATTAAGAGAGAGGAGAGATGCACAGTTAATATCGATTTGTAGTCAGGGTTTCATACAAGTCAGACAGATCGAAATGTGAAGTTGGGCATGTGTGGTAGATATTTAACTTCGACAATCAAATTATGCTAGCATAATCAAATTAGGAGCTTTTCTTACCTGTAAACCCATTAACTATATTATATGCATTAAAATCAGCTGGTCATGACATAGTAAAGTCATATAGACAGTCCAAGTATTGAGTAAACTCCAAGGAATTCCATTAAGTAAAGTGTATGAGGTAGTGGGAGCAGAAATTGAAAAATAATGACGTTGTCTGACGTCAAAGAACTAAACGGGAACAGCGCTTGATGATCATATATTGTCCTCTGTAGTGATGATTTGGCAAATTATCAACGTATCAAGCTAAGATTTTCAACAATACTCAAACTTTTGTTGCTTTATTTTCCTTATCAATTTTTTAAGCACAGGCTACATGGTATTATTGTTATCGCATCAGTCCACGAACTTTTTGATAATTTCTAGAAGGTTATGTTCTTGAAGCGTGACTGTGTATGCTGTTGGATGTTGAGTCGCATGACTCCGTCTGCTTATTTTAATAAAGACCCGTTCTCCAGTCTTTTTTGCAAGCCTGTCTGTCTTGAGCAGCATATTTTTGGACATCAAATATAGGTTGTCATAAAAAGTTACGTCTTGTAGACACTGGGTAAGGTCCACTTGATTTTATACAGTCTCATCCAAAGGACCGGTCTCCATGCCTCGTCTTTCACAATGTGAAAGAATATCAAAGTGAAATCCTCTCGCACAGTGAAAGAGTATAAAAAATGCGGAAAAATTCTGGATTTTCCTTCACGTCACGAAGAATGTTCACTGTTATAAGATAGAAAAAGTAAGTAAATTATCCCCACAGACTAAAACAGCCAGAGTGTCTCCAAATATGGTGTTGACAATAATGTTTACAATGTATTCGATCTCACAATCGCTAATCTATGATGCCTCAGCCACTCAACTATGACGTCACAGCCGATGACACTGTGAAACAAAAAGATGGAGGCAAAGCGGAAATCACAGATAGTGTAATAAACAGAAAATCCAATGTTTTGTACTTTGAGGAATTTAATTCACTCATCCATCAATATTTTTTAAAAAATATTTTTGAAAAAAAAAAAACAAAACAAAACAAAACTTTCCCACTTGTGAAATTATTTCCATATCCAAATACAAAACATCGAATATTCCCTATGTATGTGAGTTTACAATTGTGACGTCACAAAATATTTACCCGTCTTTCTATTCTTAATGATATCATGTAAATGTTCATTTAACAGTTGACGTCGCAAATAAAGGTTACTTATGTAGGTGACAATAAACACAGAGAAATACATGTATTTGAGTAGAAAAAAAAATTGTTTTGCATTTAAAGATGTAATTAAAAGGTATTTGACTGAATATACCAACCCCCCCCCCACCCCCCCTCCTCAGTCTTTGCCCGAATGCAGACCTCGCAGGCTCGGGACGCTTAACCGAGCAGAAACCTCGGATGGGCTTATTTCCCGATATTCAGTGCAATAACCTATTATACATGTACATGTTCAATTTATTTCGGTGCAGTTTATGTGGAGTAAACAGAAGAAAATATAGTAGATTTCAGTAAATACAAGAGAAATTAAAGATAAAATACCTATAAACAGCATTATTTCAGATACATATATACATATATCATTTTTATTATATATCGGAATAGAGATACGATTAGTTATATTATCAGAACTCCGGTGGTTTGACAACTGTGCAAAATTGTTTCACAATTTCCTGAGAAAGCAAAGTTAATTCATGACGTCATTAAATTCAGAGTTCCTATAGGTGTGTATTTCTTGGTAGGTTGATTCCCTGTTAGTGGAACCAATGGATGTGTAATGGTGATCTTCTTTTCCGCCTTTTAACTCATCATACTTCTGTTCCGTATCCTTCCTGGACAGATGGTCATTAATGGAGTTTTCTCTAACATTGTTTTGCAGGCATCGTGTTCTTTTTATATATACAACTATGATCAGTGTACTGAGAAGAAATACTCCCAGAAGCGTAGAAATGACAGAAATGACAACCAAAGATGTTTTGGAAAACTCGTTGTCTGAAGAAGCAATTGTTTGTTCCAAAATTTATAGAATACCCCTTATGTTTTGTTTGAGAAAACGTATATACATGTAATACACATATACTTAAATTAAAGAACTACTTACCGCCCGTTCTTGGTTCTCTTGTAGTATGAACTAAAATACAGATTATATTTTATATTGAAAATAACAGCTGCTTGATTGATATAACTCTGTATATAATATCCTCAATTCTGAGGTTTTCAGATACGAATCTTTACCTTTAAAGCAAATTTCATTCGAAACTCTGTACAATGAAACATATATTTTTACTTCTTTAAGAATCTTTTTTTTTAACATTCGTTTTTGTGAAGCTTTTTTCTTTTGTTTCTTGTTTTTCGGTTTTTTTCTTATTCTTTCACTTTGTTATTATTTTGAACACTTTTGATTTCAGAAAAGAAATAAGATGAGGAAACCCGAAAGCATCTTACGTAAGGATGTTATAACATGTATTCTTTATTTATCTTTCTTTTGCAATATTTGATGAATTTTAAACTAAACCAACTGTGTTTGATTAATTGTTTTATCAAGATATAATAAAATGCAAGCCTAGTAACAAGATGTTCAATGTTGGCATCATAATAATCTGGTTATCTTATTCTATACAATTTGGTACTTAAAGAAACTACATGTTATATTCCATCGTTTTGTGGTATCATTTAGGAATTCTGATAAAAAAAAAAACGAAATCTTGCCATTGCACATAAGCCCCTCCCAGTCCTGTAAGCAGCCTTTAATGCAGGTTCCTTTTTTCTTGTCACAAGTTCTTTGGATGCAATTACCACACTGCGTATTGCAGCTTTCATCATAAAAGCCATTAACACATTCTAATTTGGAAAGTGTAGAATGCAAATATGAAATTGAGCGAAATTTTTATAGTCACTCGTGTTATTTATTAATTCTTAATTATGAATATGAACTGGATCTTTCTTAATTATGAATATCAAATTTACAAGTTTTGTCAAATCCTTAACTCTTCTTTCAAAGTCTATTTAAACTACAAAACATTTAATCATTATTTAAGTCCTTTAAACGTTTCTTAAATTGAATCATTCCTTTTTAATGTGTCTGATTTACTAATGTATCGGAGTCCACGTTATTTCCAAGTATTATTACGACAGTGATTAAAAATCATAAATCAACGTCTTTGTAGAAACTACAGAATAAAGAGCTTCTCATGGAAATAACAATTCTATTGTCACAATAACCATTAAAACAAAATCTTAAATTACTGCTTCATTTCTTTACATGAAGTCCATCAACCCATTTTAATGTCTAGTAGAAAAGAAATTTTAACAATATCTGTAGATGAAAAATTATTAAATACATACTAAATGAAAAGGGTGGACAAAACGAACAGTGATCGATCAAAAAAAGAATCAACAAACAATACACATCTGTGAACAGGGCATAAAACATAGAGCCATGGAAATTCCAGAGGAGGGATCAGGTACCTAGGAGGATTGAGTATCCCCTATGGATCCTTCCTACCCGTTGTGTGCCTTACTTATTGATCAGGTAAAGGGAATATTTCATAGTCAAATGTAGTATACAAAGGCCGAAAAATTTGTATGAAAGATATCATCTAAATGCTACCCAATGATAGGTTATATTTGCTAACAAGGTTATTGTATCGACCATAGAATTTGCTGTAAGTGAACTGTATATTTTACAAAACAAAAGAATTACATGTATGTTCTTATGTTAGATTTTCTTATTTATGAAAGGGTAAGAAAGAAAAGAAACATTGCCTTGACACAAAGGTCCCTGCCAGTTTCCTACACATCCATTTAAACAAGTTCCATTTTTCTTGTCACAAAATCCTTCAAGACAGTATCCACATTGTCTGCTACAGTCTTCGTCATGAAATCCGTCGACACATTCTAAATAAGGAATTTCATGATATTGTTTACATAAAACTGAATAAAAAGTATGCATTACTTATTATTTTAATTATTTTATTAATCAATAATTAATATAATCAATATTAACTAATAGATATTTTATTATTATAGATAATTTGTTGTTTATATTCTTAAGAACATATCAAATAGAATTCAGGACACTTACATTTGCGCTGGACATTTTAGCAATATCATATATATATATATATATATATATATATATATATATATATATATATATATATATATATATATATATATATATATATATATATATATATAAGTAGTAGTTCTTGGAGACTCGCCAAAGGACAATTAATCATTGGTTCCGATCACATTACCTTTTCTGGAAGTCTATGTACATGTAAATGAGAACTCAATGTCGGATTCATTATCCCATCAAATCCAATGAGTATACCAATTCAATGCAATGGCGACTTAACCATGATAAAGAATGTAAGTTTCCATACAAACTAGTGTATAATTCGTCCACGCACAAATACTGTAATACACTCTTTTCTACTAGGTCTGAATCGTCAAATGCATTACGAGGATATGTGTTGCATACAGGACACTTAAGATATCTGATTGGTCGGTTCCTAGGCTTCCTTGAAGACTTCATTCAATAAAATATTTGAAAAGAAAACATGGGCCTTATTTATAATTTACAAAAATCAGGAGTACAGACTTCATCAGAGTTGCTGTTTATTAGCATAAAGGACGGGCGAAGGATCCCCCCCTTGGGGAGGGGGATGATACCTGATGAGTAATAATAATTATTTCCCACAGATTAAAAGAAATAGACATTCTTAAGCTGATAAACATTAGACAGGGTGCCAAGGTGGCTTACGTTACAAAAGTTCAATTCCAGGATCCAAGACATAAAAATACACTTAATAAATAATAAAATGGCATATGTATTTTCTGTCAACAATTCTTCACGGATTGAAAGCAAGTAAAAAATAGGACATACCAAAAAAGATACATTCAATACTCTCATGTTAAGATATGGGCCGTTTTGAATGAATGTTGAAACTAATTTGAAGAAAGTATACAGAAATGTTGAATGTAACACATTTAGGAAATGTGTGTACATAATGACGTCTTGCATATTGGAAACAACTACAGTCTAGGATAAACATGGTAAAAATTTTAGTTCCGCTTACATTAAATATTTTTTTTTTTTAGAAATAGGAATGATCTGTTTGATCATAACATTTTACCTAAGTAAACTATATGGATATAATTAACCCGGAAATCTTTATCGGGTAGTATTACTTATTACAAAATATTAGCTTTAACTCAGTGACGAAATGGTGGGAAAAAGGCTTAATTTAATTAGATAAAAAAATAAAAGAATAACGTAGGCAAGAAATCTTACATACAAATGCAAATCAAAATATATAGAATGCACGTCCTATGAATGTTTGCATTTTTACCTTGACACAAAGGTTCTTTCCAGTTAAGTTTACATTCCGATAAACAACTTCCATTTTTCTTGTCACAAAAACCTTCAAGACAAAGCCCACATCTGGTGCTGCACTTCTGGTCATACATTCCGTTACTACATTCTAAAATTAAAGTTAACTGGACTAGATTATAAATGTCATTCATTTTGTGTGTGTGTCAGAACAGTTGAAATTATAGTATGATGTCCCGAATAAGAATGCTTAAAACCTGGCTTTTTAGGTATTGTAGTTATGTCACAAATTTAAAATCAGAAATACAAAAAAAACATATAGGCGAACAAATACTTGTTTCTATATACTGATGATGAAATTCAATATAAATCATTAATTAAACTCCATTAATTCTATTCCTATAATGTGGTTGACTTGGATTTACGAGAGAGTTTTTTTTTAAATGTATAATAAAAAAGAAATGTAGTTAGGATATTTCTAACCGAACAGTAGGAAGGCAATCCTACCTAGGCATAGAGGTTCTTTCCAGTTTGTTTTGCAACCATTTAAACAACTTCCGTTTCTCTTGTCACAAATTTTACTACGACATTCACCACACTTAGTGCTGCAATCCTGATCATAAAATCCGTCAATACATTCTGAAATTATAAAAGTTACTCCAATAGTACTCTTCAAGTCAGTATTATCTTGTTTTCTCCATTTCATTCAGAATTGCATTACAACTTTGATAGGGCTATTTGCTCATTGTAGTAGCTACTTAATGGTGCAAGTAGGTTCATTCTTTTAATTATTGTTTAACGCCGAGTCGTCCATTCAAAATATATCATTGCATTTCCACTTTTTAACTTCAGCATGTAGACTATGATTATAAATACAGAAAATATGCACAAAGGGATCTCTCAACTATATATCAACACAGTTGTTGCTTTAATACATGACCCTGATGATCATGTGACTGTCAATTATAATCTCTTTTTAAATATTGCGTATAAATTGCCTCGGCGCAAGTGCATAACGCAATTTTTTGCTACATTTTGATGAATAGATAAATTAACTTTATCTTTTTGTATATGAAAACAAAATGTTTGGGACGTGCCATAGCAATATACGTGTACAAAATAGTTCATGATAATTTGAAGTTGCCCATACATTTGAGGGTATATTCCAATCTTCATCGTAATTCATAACAAAGCGAAGCTTTACACTTCCATCCCAAGCAAGATTCATTTAGAGAACATTCTCCTCTTATGAATTTTTACAAAATATTAAAAGTTTATCTTTATTAATCACTTGCGCCAGCTTGTTATTTACACATATATACATTCCATCTCTTATCAAGGTCCGGTAAACGGGAGCATTTCGAAGTTGCTGTTTTTTTCCAATATCTCATTGAATACACTTAATTTTATTCTAGAAAAATTAAACAAATATTTAAATCCGGTGGAAACACGAGGTTGTTGTCATCTCCCTCGGGAGATAACACATTAAGTTTGAATCCGGAAGTGAAGTCCTAGTATAAGCTGCCATTGATAAGCTGGTGGTCTGGCAAAGGACCTGATGATGACACGATTTCTAAATACAGATATGTAAACAAAATTGACCAAAGTCTGTCTTATTAAACAAAGTGGTCCATCTTAAAGTAAAATTACCCAGGATTCATTAAGAGTAATTCAGGTAGGATCACTTGGGTGGTGGTGGGTCTTCAAAATACACATAAACACTGTATCTAGGCTATTGCGTTAAACGATGGTCAGCGCGCGGGGATCAAAATACACAAAATATGGCACATTGAATGTATAAGCCAAGGCGTGGATTCAAGATTTACTGACGAAAGTAAACAGTGAAAACATTTAAATAACAATTCACATTAAATGCATATATACAATGACAAAAACTTTACCTTTATATGAGTTCTTTAGTCAATCTATATAATTACTGCCGTATATAAAAAAAAAAATAAAACGGAACTTATTGAAAAAAATAAATGTATAAATAAATTTCTAAGAAAAGAAATTTTACTTAAAAATACAATTTAGGCAGAAACATAAATGTCTCTGATTTAAGTAACTCAGTGCTGTAGGCATTGGAATAAAGATCAAAAAGAATCATTATAAGTATTTTCTTGGATTTGTGTACTAAATGTATATATTCTTTTTTATTTAAATTTACCCCCGTAGAAAAGTTTTAGGGAAAGATACAATTTTCTTTACCTGGCTAAGATTTTAAGCATTAATAAACAAAGCAACTGTTATCATTTTCTTTATGCAATTCTAATTTGGGTTTTTTTTGTCAATGAGAAAAAGTCCAAAAAATCATTCCTCGTATTCTTGAAATAAAGCCAAAATTGTAAAATGTATGTTTCATGGAACAGCCTATAAAATCGATGTTGGTAGATTGGGGTTCTTTTCGTTGTGTAAATACTTAATTTTAAATGGTAACGTTTCAATTTTATAACCTTTCTATGCATGATTTTTTTTTTCCAGGAGCGTATACATGTGCGTGTACTTACTGTAAATGTATTATATTTGGCGTGTACGATATCTTGCGGATGTTGATTTTTGAGCAAGTTAGCGTGGATTCGATTTAGCGCATTTTTTAATGTTCTTATTTATGAGTATATGTGCAAGACATTTAGCGTTGTACTTGAATTAGCGGAAGTTTCTATCCGCCAAAGGCGCTTAAAAGAATACACAGCCAAATGTAATACGTTTACAGTATATCATACATAATATAGCATTAGAACATGAACCTGCATGGGCAGCATGATGCAGGAGTGTTTTTCCCTTGAATTCCCTGTGGCTCAATGGCCAAGTCACTTCAAAGGATACTATTAAGGAAAATAAGGAAAGTCTTTGGAATTAATTGAGGTTCAGATTAATTTCAGTTGGCGCTTTAAAACTTCTTTGATGCCGTAGTAGGCGGCTAAGAACTATAGTCAAAAGTTTTTATCCGTCTTCTTTCAGAATAATTGTTAAATCTATATATGGCGTATCTGAGCTAAAAAATAAAAATACGAGATTGAGTGTAGCTAAACATGATATATGTTATTTACGTTGAAATTAAATTTTTCAACTTGAATAACCTCATGTTTCCATAGTTAGACTGATTTTAAAAAATTAAACTGTGTCTGTTAACTGAATGCTGAATCGGTAAATAAATCGGTTATTGTTTTAGATTTGAAATGTGATTGATTTAAATTGTGTAATTTACAGGAAAGTCCTGTTTTTATATAAAGTAATAAAACAAATATAAAGATCTTTTTAATTAAGTTAGTCTTCACTTATAAAAAAAAATACGCCATATATGACTCTAAATAATTCTTACGAATATTTCTCAGTAGTTAGAATTTTTTTTACAGACATTATACAAAATATATTTAAAATGAATAAAGCATATTTACAACAGGTAAAATAATACAGTCACGTAGCACCAAGAGGGCTCCCCCCTTCCACTTTTTTCCCCAAACACTGAAAAGGTGCACCCTTGACCCCTCTTCCACCTTTTGTTGCAGTATGGTACGTCAAATCATCCCATGAGAATGTATTATGATATAAAATATGTTTGTCGAAAAATTGTAATCCTTCCAAGAAATGAAAATGTTGAGTTTGGATAGCCCCTTTTTTCCCCTTGTCAAAGATTGTTCAGATAATTCGTCATTTTTTTTCTGTCCTCCAACCCCTATTTTTTGCAAAAGCGATACTACTGCCTGTAATAGCTGAGAAAATAATATAACATTCCACTGTTTATTCTGTGACATTAATGAAGCCAAAGAGATGACATTTCATGATTTCTAGAAAGCCAAACTTGTGGTAATTTTAATCTGAGCTACAAAGTGAAGAATTGTTTCATATATTTATCAAAGAATTGGTTATATTGACATATCAATGATATTATTTAACTGCGTGAACAAAATTAGACAATTTGATAGTGATTCGGGTAGAGAAGTGACCCTAGGACCCGCGCTCTGGCAAACTCCAGTTTCGTGATATCCACACTGAGGGTGGATTCTGCCTTCTGCTTCATTTAGATTGGTAGTAATGTGTTATCAGACTCACAGGCAACACGAAGCGACGAATCATGGGACTGACACATTTTTACTTTTAACTAATAACTTTTCTAATGTAATAATTGGACACTTGTTACGGAGACATCCCTCCGAGAATACCAAAGTGATTGATATCAATAAACTGCTTCATGACCAGTGTCACCGCCGGGGATTCTATGGCTCAGATAAGAAGTATGTGTTCTGTGATGGAGTCTGCTTAAAAGACAGCAACCATATGCATGACCACCTGTTCTTGGACAAATGTCTACAAAGATGTCCATGCCTCTCAATTTGACAGGGCAGGCAAAGAATCAGGACTAGATAAGTATCAATACTAGTGCATTGCACACACACTGTTTAGTAAGTCTCAGTATGAAGATTTACCCATGTTTAATGGATTGTTATGCTAGTGGTAATGCTTGGTTTCTGCTGATAGTAATTCATGTAAGACAGTGCTGGTGATTATATTTAATCATATTTATTACTAAGTGCTCTGCACATTATGCCAGCTGTCTTCATAGTAAGCTGTCGGGTCAGTTTTTATTGATTTCTATAGATTTATGCAAAGGCAACAAGTTTGTTTCTTTTTAATTCTTCCTGACAACTGCAGGAGTTGGAAAGATTTCTTTATTTATTTAAAAAATGTGGTTGCCTATAATTGATGAGCAATAGTTGCAGCAAAGTTTGTATTTTTTTTTAAAGTTCATTTCTAAGTTAAACTGAAATGAGCATTTTTTCAACTTTTATTTATTATGAGCTGCAACTAATATGAATGTGGACCATGATGACTGACCTGTCAGAGTCATTGTTGGTCAATTTGTGAGGGATCACCTATGGATTTCAAGGATTTATGTGATGGCAACAAATTTGTTATTTTTTTTATTCTTACTGACAATTGCAGGAGTTGGGAGGATCTTTTCATTTATTTATAAAATTGCCTATAATTGTCATGACATAGTTTGAGCTAAGTTTATTTATTTTAGCTCATTTCTAATTAAACTGAAATGAGAATATACTTTTTTTCAACTTTTATTTTTATGAGCTGCAACTAATATGAATTATACCTGACCTGTTCATGCTAATTCTTAAAATGATACTGATATCTAGACAACTTTCATTGTACCTAGAGTTAACCCCACCTTTAACATGATAAAGATGTTAGCATGTTGTCTCATTATTCTGTGCTTATAAATGAATGGGGTACAACTAGTATCATATTACATTCTCATGTGTGAAAATTACCACATGCTTGGACTCATTGTAGAATATCATGCCACCAAAGATTAAGGAAAGGAAATATGATGCAGATCCACAACCACCAGGAAGGACAAGTTACACACTCAAAATGCTCATACTCCTCCTGTGGATTCTATTGTACATATCTGTGTTGGATGGCAATTATCATTGTCTCCAGTAAGTTGTTTTGACACCAGTGGCAACTTAGGTAACTCTAATTTTGTCAACACACTTTAACATTTGTTTCCCGTAGAGTCGATGGCAGATACAGTCAATTTATTGACCTTAAGTGTTTATAACCCAATTAAAAATAACATATTTCAACTCAAAATGTCGATATACACAAAAAATTATCCCCAAGAGTATGCCAATCTGCTTAAAAATTGCTGCACTGTTAGGGAAAATGGAAGTTCCAATGGGGATGGCCTACAGATATATTATGATGAGAATGCTACTACCTCCGTCAGTTAATTGAGGTCCCTTGGCACCTTCCTATTACTGAATACATGGTCAAAACTTGCATCCTCACTTGTTCTTTTCGCTTCACAATACACCGCAAACTGCTCAAATACAATACCGTGGGTGTGCTTTAACTACAATAATGGTATGAAATGTAAATACTTACTATGTTATTTCAAGTATATCTGCCAAATATATCAAGTATAAACAGTAAACAACAACCCAAAATAAAAATGGAGCAAATCGACTGAAGCAAGTCTAACAGCAAACCAAACAATTTCAACAACAGCATGGGGTCTTTCTTCAGGAGTTACAGGGTTATGACAAGGTTTTGCTTGACTTTCTAGTTGACAGTTTTAAATATGGTTTTAAACTTGGTTACAATGAGTTTCTTTGGGTCTCTGTTAGGAACAATTATTCATCTGTTTAAAAAGATTAATGATAGCCGACAAAATGTTGGATAAGGAACTTGGGCTCAATAATATTTCATGTCTACATACATTTAAACCTTTGGTTAATCAAATATTATTGTTCACCATCAGGGCTTGTGCCTAAGAAACTACCTGTAGAATTCAGAATTATTCTTTACCTATTCTTTCCAGAGGGTAATTTAGTAAATGAATACATTTTGCGATAAACACTGCTGTGCATCATCATTTTATAGAAAATGTAATACAGCTAATCAAGAAGTTTGGGACGGGACACTTTTAGTTAAGTTAGACATAAAAAACAGGTTTCAAAATATCCCATTCCACCCTTCAGACTGTCAATTTTTTGACTTTATGTGGGATGATAAAATTAGTATGATAAATGTTTACAAATGGTGGCTAGGTCATCAGGTCAGTTGTTTGAGAGGTTAAGCACAGTCTTGCAGTGGATATGTTAAATAAATATCAGGCCTCTGGTTTCTCTTATCTCATTGATGATATTTTCTTCATAGGACAAGAATCACCACAAAAATGACTCTCAGATGTTCAGAATTTTGAAAACCCGTGTCAGAGATTAAAATGTCAAACCGTCTTGCCAACAATTTGTTTGACTATGGATAGAGGTAGATTCGTGTTTTTGGAATGCCAGTTACCTGTGGACAAACTTCTCAATATGATACAATTGCTGGCAAAAACAGCACATAGAAAGAAAATACAGTTAAAAGAACTGCAGTCTTTGTTAGGTTTGCTTAATTTTGCTTGTAAAGTGGTAGTACCTGCTCATGAATTTTGATAATCTTAATGATTAAAGTTGTCATATTCCTAAATAAACTCAGTACTTAGAATTAGTGTGCTGTCATTTAAGCATGGCATCTCTTTATTGATCATTTTGATGGCAAGTCTATTTTTATCGGGATGAATGGATTTCTTCATGGAAATGGAAGTTTGGCTTCCTTTTTTGAGTAATCAAAAATTTTGGATAAAGCTATCGTTGGAGTTGTCAATAAATTGTCAAACAGGGACAAAACATTAATTAGTTGTTGCTGCATTTGACTTCAATGATATCTAATGGAAAGTTATCAAAGGTCCACAAACACTTAGTGACAACTAAATTTCCAATCACAGAACATTATTTTTATCTGCTTTTTATCACAGGGTTCAAAAAGCTGATACGAATCTTTTTTTCGGCACTCTCCCTCTTGCAATTCATGCTTTAATGCACTTAGGTGAACAATGAAAATTGAGCACAGATCACACTCAGGTACTCCAAAATCAAATGATAGGCAGCCGATAATAATTACCTTGACAGACAATAACCTAATTGTCAGTTTGTCCATTCAAGTTTAAAACTGTACATTGCTCAATATCAACACACATCCGGCCCTTTATTCACTTTCAAATCTGGTGATCAAGTTCCTCACAGTTTTAGGACATCCCCCTTGTAACATGTTATAAATTTTATAGGTTCTGATTCCTCCTTTACTAAAGATATTGTTTTGCATTTGTGCTGAAACAGAGGTGGCAGACAATGAATTGTCTAAAAGTGTCATTCAACAACTTGATTGTTGGCACTCTAATACAAGTAGGCATTACATTAGGATAAATACTTTCAAATTCAAAATTTACCAAAATTGGTCTTAAGGATTGCTAAGTTAAATAATTCCTCTTATACATGTACAGCCACCGAACATCGTAAATAGAGAAGTCAGCATTTGGCAGTTCTCTATGTTGGGAAGTAAGATTAGGCAATGTATTAGCTTCTGATGTAACATTATTCATTGTTCTATCATTAATTTTGTAAATCTGGTCATGAGACCAGCATATTGCTGCTTAAATAGTTGAAAATCCTCTATAGTCATCAACTGTTTAATTCAGTTTAAATTATTATAAGGTGAGCACATGGCTGCTTATATAAACTGTATTTTAGATAGTGAGCTCAGCATTGATGTATTTACAATGTTTTACATAGACTGCTTACTAAAATCAATGAGTTCAGCATATGGCTGCTCATATAAACTGTAATCTATTCAGTGAGGTCAGCATAGTTTTGCTCAAAATGTGATACTTAAACTATGTACCATGTCCGTAAGGACAGCATATGGCTGCTCATGTAAATTGTATGTTAATCATGGGCTCCACATATTGTCATCTTAAATTTTTCCTGTGTAGACTGTGAGCTAACACACAAGAGTTTAGCATATGGCTGGCCATATAAGCTATATTCTGTAAGTTAGGTCAGCATAGGTCTGCTCATAAATGTGTTAAACTATGTACCAATGTTCATGAGGTCAGCACATGGCTGCTCATGTAAACTATACTTTAAATTGCCTGCATAGACTGTAAGCTAAGATACATGAGGTCAGCATATGGCTGCTCATGTAAATTTTATGTTAAAACTTGCCTGCATTGACTTGAGCTAAGATACATGAGGTCAGCATATGGCTGCTCATGTAAATTTTATGTTAAAACTTGCCTGCATAGTCTGTGAACTGAGATACATAAGGTCAGCAAATGGCTGCTCATGTAAATTGTATGTTAAAATCTGCCTGCATTGACTTGAGCTAAGTTACATGAGGTCAGCATATGTCTGCTCAATTAAATTGTATGTTAAAACCTGCCTGCATTGACTTGAGCTAAGATACATGAGGTCAGCATATGGTTGCTCATGTAAATTGTATGCTAAAATCTGCCTGCATAGACAGTGAGTTAAGGTACTCGAAGTCAGCATATGGCTGCTCATATAATCTGTATTTAGTCCATCCATGTATATGTTTAGTCATTGAGGTACACATGTTTGGTTCATGTTTATGCTCCAATTTGTATACATTATAGTGACAAAACATTGGTTTTATACACTCTGAAATTTTATACAGTGAATTGTAAAATTAATTATTGTAGTCAATCAAATATTTTCACAAAAACTCTGTTTGGCAACATTCCGTTCAATGTAATTCAGATGAAATGCCTTTTCCTTGGGTGGCGCTGCACGCGTCATGCAAGCATTTAGCATGCTTTGTGGCCTCTTTTTGTACGCCACCTTCTTGTTGCACAAACTTTGTAATCATTATATATAACAATAGCTGTGACAAGCACTAAGTTGCAATGTAACATATCTAAATTGAAATTATTCATCATTTGACCTTATCCCAGCTTTTAATGTACATTATTGTAAGTAATTTTTGTCTTTTGAAACTTTTGTTTCACTCCTTGTCATTTATCTTGGCAATAAATGACATATTCACTCAGCTCAAGTTTTTCTGTTTTCCTCAAGTGGTTCAAGCAACAAGAATAAGCTTCAGAAAAGGCATTTAACTTTACTAAAGTGTGTAATTTGTTTAAAGCTGAACACTACTCATAAATAGGCACCTCCACACAGGTATAGAAGCCCTTCGATTTCGTTACACCCGATTGCACACCTGAAACTCGTGGCCGACATGTAGAATTCTTTTCGTTGTCTTAGATTTTTTTGGGGTTTATTCCTTGTTTCATGTGCATTTTCTGTCTGTAAATAATGCATTGACTTGTATATTTGATGTTACTTTTCTCCTGGCTCGGAAAAAGTGTGTAAAATTTGATAATTTCATCGCGACCGAGTAATACGGCAATGTAAGATGTACGTCTTCTCAGGTGAGACATCTACAGCGTAATACTTTGAACTGTTAAAAGGTCTCTAACTTATATAGGGGTTGTTGGGATAGCGCCAATGAAATAGAAATATGGCGGACAATGCCTTTCACGAGTTGTGTTCAGCTTTAATGAAAAATTTGTGAATATAAATGTGTACCTTTTTTAGATAATCATATATTTATAAAAGTGTTTGAAATGTGAGTTTTAAATTATCTACCATAACAAAGGGGCGCTTTCCAATTTTGTATGCAGGTACATTTTCCATCCTTCTTATTACAATTTCTTTGAAGACAATGACCACACTCACTACTGCAGTTCATGCCATAAAACCCGTCAACACATTCTTTATTATTCTATACTATTAAAGGTTTTAGTGATACTCAAAGCAAATATTAATACAAAGAAAATCTTATTTCACTATTGCACATTTGTCACTGGGGCTAAGTTTCAAACAGCAAATATCATTTTACAAATGAAAACCTTATTTCACTATTTCACATTTGTCACAGGGGTGAAGTATTCGAAAAGAAGACATCATAACTGTTTATCAAATATTTGAAGGAGTGTAAATGCAGTTTAACGAGCATTTCTTGAAAACTGCATGTAAACAGACACCTAACATGGGGTTTAGAAGCAAAACACCATATGTATCGTATATATTGTTTTTGAATTATATGGATTTTAAGTTTGTTAAGCCGATGTACTGAAATATTTTCATTAATTCTGTCCCTTGATGACAACATTAAGTTGTTCATTCAATCCAGGCGGACTTCACTCTGTCATTTGTGAGAACAAAATTGTAAAAGAACAACACTATGCTGGATACTTTTACTACACCAAAATTTAATTTGATGGATCTTTAAGACATCTCTTTTGAAATACAATTTCAGAAGGGAAAGACTTAAAAAGGCTCTTAATTATTTTCTATGATTTTTTTTTTTTTTTTTGAGGGGGGGGGGGGGTATTCTTTCAAAGAAAATTGTTTTATTTGCAGAAAAGATGTTTAAGAGTTGAAAAATTGCTGTTTATAATTGCTCAATATAAATGTTGTCATCAAGAGTCAGATTGACTTTTGATTTTTTAAATAAAAAATAATGTATGAACATAAAACATATAATTTTTTTTATATTTTTTAAACCTATGGATAAAATCTCCAAGAAACAAGTTACTTCAAGAATAGATATATCAGGCGATTGTATTTCATAAAGAAATTGAAATGAAAATTTCAAAAAGTAAGAAAAATTGCTTATTTTTAAATTGAAACCAATCCCGATCAAAAGTAAACCGATCCCAGTATTAAATTTTATAAAATGGAAATATATCACAAATTCAATATAATACTAGGTTTCTTTTGTGTGACATCGTTTTGAAAATAAATGTTCTTATCAATCACACGAATTTCTTATAAGAAACTGCACAAGATTGCCAGTAATTGATAATATAATTTTGTATTGATTTTGATCGGGATTTGGTATAATTTCAATCGGGATCGGTCCAAAATTGAAAATTAACAATTTTTCTAAAATTTTCAAATTTCATATCAATTTTTTTTTTTTTAAATATGATTAAGTATCATATCTTTCCTATTTGTTGCGTGTTTCTTAAAAATGTTATCCATAAGTTTAAAAAATCTCATCAATTAATGTGTTTTATTTTAATGAATTATTTTCTATCACAAAAACTAAATTGCTTATTTGACTATTTCTGACAGGTCTTATTAGATACTTTTATTGCGAATGGCAAATTTTGAACTCTTGGAGCCCCAATTTTACATTAACTCCCCAAAAATCTACCAAAGTCGAGATTAATACTTGTTAATCATACTAGAAACAATAACTACTGATTTGAATGACGAGCCAGCTACCTGTGCTACCTGATATTATGAGATTGGATGTTCCTTTAACAATTACCTGACCACGCGTCAAGCTCTTTTATGCGCAGCTTTATCAGGCGTTTGGATACTCAGAAACTCAATTCTTGTAATTGGGAACACGTGACATCCCCCCCCCCCCAAAGAAATTAAAAATGGAATAGAATAATGATAAACAATCAATTAACACTGACAGCATGATTTAAGTTTGAAAATTATGCAAAAATTCTGTATCACATATTTTGGGTGTCATTCTATTTTCTTAAAGAAAAAAAAAAGTAACGAAAAATATAAATACACTACAGTACAAAAATGCCAAATAGTTCGAATTTCCTCTTTTGTCTATATTCGTTTTAATCAACACTTTGTGCACCATTCTTGGCCAGAGAAATAATTTCCCGATGGTAAACGTCCAAACGATGAAGGGATTTGTTTTCAACATTTACACTCACCTTATAATCATTTCTTTTAATGACAATCAAAAAAAAACATTGATAAGATTGCTTTGTAGTTTACACTTGTGATTTTTAGCACATTTTTTTTTTTTTTTTTTTTTTTTTTTGAAAATGATATTTTTAGGATTGATTTTCTTTCCAAAAGATTTCGATGAAAATATTGAGTTGACTAATTTTAAATTATAGCATATAAATATGTTGGTTTCACTCAAAATTAGACAGAAGCATGTGTAATTGTACTGTTTATTCTGATACCCAAAAACAGACTTCCTGTGTAATGCAATGTGTATATGAATTTTTGGCATCTAGAATATTTCGGATCTCCAGGTAAATAATATCAGTATTACTAAGACCGCTCCCTCTCCTCAAGTAACGGTACGGTAAAAAAAAAAAGTAGGTCTTAAATAATCTTTTTTGCAAATAAAACAATTTTTACCTTTTCTTAAAAAAAATCAAAAGAATTAATGTAACATAATTATGAGCTATTATCAATCTTTTCATGATTACACTACTTTTTCAAAAAAAAGATATCTTAGAGGCCCATTAAATAAAATTTTGGTGTAGCGTACCTTCTTAAAATGGTTATGTTTGTCCAGATCAAAAGCATGTTGTCTACATTATATTGAAAGTGCTGCTAGAATCTTTGGTTTAACGTGGATTAAAGTAAATTCTTGGAATATATGCATAGATTGCCAAAAATGGGGCAAGGTTTCTCGCGAATGCAGTGTATAAGTTTTTGACCTACCAGACATTTAGAATCCTTAATCGCTTTTTATGCACCAGGTATGTTCTCGTATATTTATATTTTTACTTACAAAGACGTCTAAACACTTGAATTTTGTTGTTGTATTGACTTTTTATCAATGAATATTTTATGATTAATAGCAGTCACATGATGACTTCGTAATGATGCACTTCTCATTTTACGCTCTGCTGTCTGAACTAATCCTAATAATGGTTAAAGCTTTATTGGTGGCTTTGATTATTTATTAAGGTTAAATCATAAGCAGGCCTTACTTTAAAATTTAATGTAAAAAACAAAATATCTTGCCCTGACATAAAGGTTCCTGCCAATTCCGTAAGCAGCCATTAATGCAGGTTCCATTTGTCTTGTCACACACTCCTTGAAGACAGTGTCCACACCCTCTGCTGCAGTTTGCGTCATAAAACCCGTCAACACATTCTGTATTGGAATTATTTGTTTGAAATGTAGTACTGTAGATTTCGTATTAAAAGTCACGGATATATATTCCTATAAAACGCAAGAAGAACACCATGTGAATTCTAAATTGCATTGGCAAATGCTTAAACAATGGAATCTTGGTTTCACGGCGTAAGACTTAAGTGGGTTAACTTTTCTTGTAAAGTGATTAGATATAAAAATCAAGGTGTTATTGCTATAGTGTATCATTAATGAGCTATTTATTCAACATGTTATTA
The DNA here is from genome assembly GCF_033153115.1 of Saccostrea echinata. NCBI lineage: Eukaryota > Metazoa > Mollusca > Bivalvia > Ostreida > Ostreidae > Saccostrea > Saccostrea echinata. The sequence goes on from NW_026889766.1 coordinate 2,723,177, forward strand.
CCTTATATAAAATATCGATTTTCAAAGAAGATTGAACTCGTCGTTAAGACGACAATCCAGAACATATATACTTTAACTCTTTTTTTATCCACTTTATTAAACACATTATTGAAAATATGATTAAACAATACATGAAATTCATAAAATTACATCAATCATGTAATTTTTATTTTTTTTAAACACTTGTCAAGTTCCACTTGATCAGCTCTTAATACCCGTCATTTTCCCAGCTTTTTTGATATCAAACTCTAACTTTTGGATAAAATTGACAGCTTGGTAACCTATTTATCATATAGGGATTTCAAAAGAGATACTTTCATGTGTATTTTTATATGCAGAAAATTCCTGCAGTCATGTGTGTGTTAGATGGGAAATACGTCTTAGTTGTCATAGACTACTGTTCCTGACTCATTGATATGGCCTTTCCACAGACTTATACAAATGCGCAAGTTATCGAAAAGATGAAGAACATGTTTGCACGATGGAATACTTAAAGAGCTAGAATCCTTTAAAGGTATCTGATTCACTTTGGAAGCTATTCACGAATTTGAAATTTACAAATTTCGAAAGATGATTGCAAGTCCTCATTTTCCACAAAACAACTGGAAGGCAGAAAGAACGATATCTTTAAGACGTTGCTATCGTACCGCAATACATCTATAGAAGCGGCAGGTCAAAGCCAAGCAGAACTCATGATGGGTCAAAAGCTACTCAGGGTTTTTCCTGCGCTACCGGAAAAAATAAAACCCAGAATGGATGGACTGTGATAATGTTTTCATTCGTGATTGACGGTACAAGGATCCGTATAAATTCGGTTATAATCATCCTCACAATGTGCATCCATTAGCTGAACTAAGGCCAGGAGATTCAGTCAAAATCAAGCCGAACAAGGACAAATTATGGCTTACTCATGGAACCGTATAGGAGTTAAATGCAGACTTTCTAGGGTTCGTATTACGGGAACCGTTGACATCTTCAGAAAACCGATAGATCTACGTTGTCTGATCACTACTAAACCGATAATACCTACTGAACCGTTCCTTCCAGACGCCGACCCAGTCATGATCATGTCTAATCGCAATTGCGAAAACGGCCTTAATTTTCGAATAACATTCCTTTAATACCACAGTCACCGAAACCATGAGTGGCTCAAAGGCGTAGGGGACGTGCCGTCCAACGTTCGAAGAACCAGAGTCATTATATTGAATATATTTTTTATGGATTTGTGTTCTTACCAAAATATGTATGTTCTTAGCTTGTGAAAATTGATTGTGTATTTGTAGAGATGTATAAATCCAATGTTCTTGGTAATAAGTATCATGATTCTGATAATTTTATCTCACGATAAGTGGCAATGACTTAATCTAGTCAAATGCATGTTGTATTCGTTAGATTTTTTAAATTACCTTTATTTCCTTAGCTGGGAAAGAAAAAAGTTTCCGATTTGTCTCATTCATTTATTTGCTGTAAAATCAGCTATTTGAGTAATATGTGATCTTCATGAATACTCTTGTGTATGACATCACCATTTCTATGTTCATGAATAAATGGTAGATTACACATGTTTGCTTGGTGCTTGATTAGCAAAATAAATACAAAACTATAATGATTAAAGAGAGTTTTATTACTTCATTTTCTTTTTATATTTCAACCTTTCCATACACCTATGACAATACCTAAACATTGATTGATTAAATAAAAAAAAACATATATCATATATCATTGGAATTCGACATTGCACAGTGAGAATCTGTGTTTTGGTATCAAAATACTGGATGACATGCGTCGGACTTTCCTTCATATAATCAGTTAAGGTGGAATAACCAAGGGATTGTTAAAAATATATTTGGGACCTGTTAGTTCCCCAAATATAGACTTTAAATTGATCATCGAACTTTAGCTATAGCTTACACGTCTCACATGGCAGTTTAGTTGGAATCATCCAAGACTTCTAAGATCATTTCTTCAAATGTTTTCAGCTCTACCGTTTTCCCATCACCGAAGAAAGAACTTTACCTGAAGTTGACATGACGGGAAACTAGAAATATCTAGTCTATGCTATCAATAAAGCTTTTGTTTACAGATAACGTATGTAATTTAGGGGAAACAAATACTTAGGACAGGGTGGCTTTTGAAGACTTATGAGCAAATATGTATTATAATGTTTACTGAAGAACTAATAGTTACATTGTTATAGGAGGGATTTCAAATATTCCATCGAAAGTACCATCATAATTAGCTTTTAATTCAAAATATTTTCCGAATTGTAGCAAGCTAAGTGGCTTTACTTAGATAAATGTGAAATTCGTATTTCCTTTGCAGAAGTCATTATGCTTGATATTCCAAACAAGGCAAAACTTGCTTAATTGGCTGAAATAAAACCTACAAAGATCACAAACTCTGATTGCAAAATCATGCTCAAGAGTGCAGTTTCCCTAGATACTTTCACGAGCCAATTATCAATAAACGGATTTTGTTTAATCAAAGAAAGTCAATTCATAAAAGATAAAATAAATTTCATATAGAAATAAATCGCATGATATGAAGTATGTAGAAAATGAATCCGCGACAGACCTTTACAAAGATCTCCTGTCCAGTTTTCTTTACACCCAGACGAACAACTTCCGGTTCTTTTGTCACATGGTCTGTCATCTTTACAGTGTCCACATTGTATACATCCGCCATTGAATGCATACATCCCATCATCACATACTGTTGTAAAATTATATCAGTTAAGTGTTCTTAAGGAATACATCTCTAATTTTGAGTTGATGTGAGGTGATATATAGCATAACAGTATATGAATATAATGAAAATTTTAAATACAACCTCTTTCTTGATATTAAAAGTTACAAAAGTATTCTATTAAAATATACTAAAATTAATGTTTTCATCCATATTTGACACTCTTTGTTATATTCTCCAGATACAATTCTTCAAAATATACAAAAAATGCATACAGCTCAGCTACATTAAGGAAAGTTTAAGTTCACGTCTGTGATGCACCGTACGGTAATTATCATTAACAGTCTATAAAAATCAACCACAGGTTCATGCATTAATAACACTTGCATACATTAAGGTTGACCATTATTTATTTAAAATTACAGAATCTTACTAATTGCTTACAACATTACCGAATAACAAGAATGGAATTTTGTGTCATAAATGACGCCACTGACCTTGACTTAACGCAGTTCAAGTGATATAAATAGATAAGAGGCTTACAGCAAAATTTCTCCGAAATATATCACTTGTGGAGACAATCATTAAATGAAGCACAAGATCTGCCAGATGATACTGTTCTAAAATCTTAAATGGCTATCACAGTTTCCGCCATTTTCAAGATTTTTTTTTTTAATAAAATGGCTACATTTCTTTACTGATCAGTTGGACTCATATACGATCGATATACTGTAATATAAATCGTGTTTTTGCCTTTTTGGTATATATATTGGTTATAACTAAGCTTTGACCAAAACATCTTGCACGAAAAAAAAAACCCAACACATTAGAATCTTAAAGTGTTACATAAATGCAAAAATTGTCAATTTAGCAATGATAGAAAGAAGGCAAGTGGAAAGCATCTGCATAATGCATCTTGGGATGTGAATACAAAAGAATTTCTGCTTGAGCTTCGTAAAGTAAATGTACTTATCAAAGACTCCATATTCGCACATATGAAGATCTATTAACATGCAAGGGAGTCGTTAGATGGATTTATGCAAAACCAGACTGATCTTGTCATGATAAGTCAGATTTGAAAAAGCTCGGACCTCAGTTATGTAAGAGTAAAACGAGGAGCACATGTTAACCATGACCACATCTTCTACTTGGCAAATTGGCCGTCACGGTAGCTCTGTCGGTAGAGCGCTCGCTCCTTGATGGGAAGGCCGTAAGTTCGAATCTCGGCCGCAACTGACCTAAGTCGATAAAACATAGGTATCAACGGTTCCTTCGCCAGGCGCTCGGCACTTTGAAGTGAAAGTTGCGGGTCCTTCGGATGAGACCTTAAAAACCGAGTCGCCGTGGCACGGCATGCGTTGGCACAATAAAGATCCCTCACTGCTCAATGACCCTGAGCGCCGAGTAAAGGTCTACATTTGAAGCCTTCACCGGTATATGATGACGTCTCTATATGAGGGAAACATTCTCGAACGGGACGTAAAACAACATACAATCAACCAATCAATCAACTTAGCTAATTAAAAATAATACTAGCAAACTCAGAGAGAGTGGATATAAGAATCTGCAGTACAATGTTGAAAAACTTAAAGACAGGAATCGAAGAAAAATTCCAAATACAACTAATAAATCGAATTCAAAGTCTAGACACTACAAGAGATCTCGATAAATGAATGGGATACAGGAAAATACATTTTCAAAAACACAAGTTTGGAAATCCCAGCAAAAATGTATTAGATAAAGTGAAAGAATTAAAGTCACTAAAAGTGGCAGAAAGCTAAGGTACAAAAACAATACAAGGATGCAAAAACAAGATTGCAAAGACGTAAGCTTCACTCAAAATATCGGGAGCTAGATAAAGAGGTCGATCATAACTGCAGACCAAAAAAAAAGACTTTAAGAACAATCTTGCTTAGGAAACTGATCTCAAAACTCCGTTGAAATGAAATATATTTGAAGCAGAGAAAACACGGACCTTGAAAAACATCAGATGTGTAATCAGGTGCCATGGAGGTATAAAGCATCCTCTGGTGACCGGTCGCATCTGCCGTGTGCTCCTTTTCATGATGGGGCAAACGGAAATATCCGTAGACAATTCAGTTTTAAATAATGGCATAACAATTAGTATTAAAAACGTCAAAGCATTCAACTAAATGATAGTTTGTAAATGATGCAAAAGGTCCTTGTATCGACCATAGACACTACGAAATGGTGATTTTAAACGAGACAGTTGGTATCCTTGTTCCATCAACTTGAAAAACATCAGAGGTGGTATTCGGTGCCATGGAGAAGTAACCATCCCCTGTCGAACGGTCAAACCCGCCGTGTGCACATTATCATTATAGGGTAAAAGGAAAAATCCGTTGACAATTCAGTGTTTGAATAATGGCTTAGCAATTAGTATGAAAAAAAGTCAGTCAGCATTCGACTTACTGATAGATTGAATTTTTTGACAAGGTCATTGTATTAACCATAGAACTATCGAAATGATGACTTTAAAGACTGTCGGTATCCTTGTTTCCTCAACTTGTTTGTCAATAGCTTGCCTCGATTTAGAAATTGTTTGTACGTGGAGCATGCTCTTGCCTATCGAATTAACTGGGAGATAAAAACCCATTGAGGTGATAAGGATATATTGCATCATAAGTCAGGGAAGCAAGAGATTAAAAAAAATGAAGACATCACATTTATCATAAAGTTTTGTTGTTGTTTTTTTTTTTTTTTTTTTGTTAGGTTACCATTATCTTTTATTTTTGTTTCTATGTTTGCATTTAAGTAAAACATCCAAATATGAAACAGATGTGTCAGACAATTAGGTACCTTTTTCAAGTTCTCTCGGATATATCGTCGACATATAAAAGGAAGTAACTATTGCTAATTGATAATAAGTCGACGATATACAGTACCCGCATCGTTATTCTTTACAATTCTATCGTGTCCTATCGTGCGTTTATCCTATCGTATCGTGCGTGTATCCTATCGTATCGTGCGTGTATCCTATCGTATCGTGTTTTCCGTTTATCAGGTTTTGCGTTTTCTATCGTGTTTTCCGTTTATCAGGTTTTGCGTTTATCTTGAAGATCGTTTATCAGGTTCTATCGTGTATCGTGTTTTGCGTTTATCGTGTGCATTCGGAAACCCTCGCTTTTTATCTTTATCTTGAGAGGAAACACCCGAGGTATCCCGAGTTTATTTTTCGTTTTGTTAATTTATTTAGGATTAATTTAACTGTTGAACAGAATCACAAATTAATACTCTAACTCTGGTATATTTGTTTAAGAAAATAAATAAATAAATAAATAAATAAATGAATAAACGTCAAGTCCCGTGACCAAGCAGAGAGTGTAAATCGAAAGCCAAATTCTATTTTTGGACATGAAATAATCCATCTACTAGTCATTCGTTATTATTTTTCTTTAATTTGTCGATTTGTAAGAAACATTTTTTGTCAAAGATAGAAATATTATACTTCCTTTACACAGAGTCACAAAAGCAAGACATTTATTAACTTTGCTTTGATAATTATAGAAACATAAAGCAGTAGATATGTGTGTAAAAATAAACTATAAATAAAAAAAAAATATCAGCATCATTATTACATGTAAGTCAATCCTTTCTATCAATAACGGAAACATAAATTTTGTCTATGCGCGCAAGTTTTGTTGTTCCTTTTTATTTATTTGTTTCTCTGATGTGTCAACAAGTTAAATTACAGTTTATTTTACATGAACATGCTCCATTCAATTCATCATATGATGATTATATATTTTAATATAGATGTTTGCCATTCATATTTGACTACTACATTTAGAAGACGTAAAAAAAATAAAAAATTAACAAAAAAAAAAAATAAACAAAACCATACTAATTTTTATTATACAACTTACCTATTTCGATGTGAAAATGAAGTGAGTATACATGTATATACCGTAATTAAGTGACAGGTGGAAGCGCTTCCGTGACAAGAGAACTTACACCTTAACGTACCTGCCTAATCAGTACACTGTCTTCTTGTCAGGTCAAGAATCCAACCCCCCCCCCCTTTCCCCCAACATGACCGGCCCTTGTGTATTCAACGTAGACATACCTGAACTCCTCTCTCACCTGGTGTCAGGTATTTACCTTGAATCCTACTAGGTTTCAATGAAATGCATTTTCTTATTTTCTGGATATCGTTTGAACAACACTTAATTAATAATTAAAGATTTTATACTAAGAAAATTGGTAAATGTACACTTCCGTTACAGATTAAAAAATTAATAAGTGAATCAAATGAAATATAGGCGAGTTTTGTCCCCCAAACTCCGTTGATTTAGTTCATTTGTATACCTTTATATTATTTTTATAGGTTTAAAGTATTAAACATTATTGGTGTGATCAAATTTTTAAAAAAAAAATGCGCTTGTGGTACTTCCGGATCTTCGGGTTTTCTATGTAAAATAAAAAAAGAAACATTCTATTAATCGAAGAATATGGTAAATAATTCTTAGCAGAAAAATACGAACATTTGCCTCGCACGATTTTTTCTTATTAAAAAGGCGCCTCAAAGATACATGTAAAAAATTAAAAGAAATCGCCTGGATCTGCCGTGATGCACAATGCGAGTAAATACCTTGAATTTAATATTAATGTTTATCGATTGCATTTAATACTTGAATATGTTCAAGAAGTCAATATATATTTTTATCTATTTATTTATTTATTTATTTATTTATTTACTTATTTATTTATTTATTTATTTTGCTCTTTGAATTGGATCTTTTTTTGAGTGGTTATGGAACACTCCCCTTCTTCCCCGCTGACTATGCCTCAAGTGGGATTAAGACTTTCATAATTTATTACAAAGTTTTGTCTAATTTTGCCGATGCAGTTCTATATAAGATAAATTTTGTAACAATTAATACAAAGTCTAATAGCAATAATTTACAATTCTTCAGTCCGAAAATCCACTTTTCGTATTGTGGAAATTAATTTATATTTTTGTGTGTGTGTGTGTGTATGTTCTAATATGTTGTATACAAGAGTATGTAATAATTCAATGTTATTATTTAATACAAAGTTTAAGTACCCAATAAATATATTCACATACATTGTAAACTTAGCATACACGCGTCTATAGTAGATTCCAATTCTGTTATTGTAAATGTTTATAGCACAGGCATGCGTAGAAAGCAATTTCATTTCTTTGGGGGCGGGGATCTAAAAAGAAATGTTTTGAAAAGCAAACAAAAGAGGCTGAAGACATTATTATTGTTGATGGGCAATATTATCATTATATTTCTACCGTATACTACTCATGTTGGTACACTGTAACTTTTTTAGGTATACGACTGCATGCTCCCTTCTTAATCTTACATGCCTATAGCATTAGAAATACCAGAGAATAAATACAAAAGAATGGAAATGCGGTATTTTTTTCGGATACTAGATGATGACGTTTATTAATTTTATTGAATTCGATTTCTTTCGGCCGGTCTCCTTCCACATATATACATAATTTTATACAATGAATGTAGGAATACGTAAATACTTTCTATGTGCACGGGATATGTGTAACATATATATTTATATATAGGAGAGATTATTTAATCACAGTCCAGTGCTCAGTCTGTGCCGATGCAACTAGCAATTTCAGCAAGTCATGTGTGCAAAACGTAATAAAAATAAAATTTATATAAAATATAAATTTAAGCAAGTTCGTAAAAACTTTGAGGAGAAAGCATTAACATTAAATAATAATAATGATTTTTTTTTTTCGAATCCCCCCCCCCCTTAAAATTATGACAAGTAATTTTTTTTGTAAGATTTGAATTATTAAATACAGATTATTAAAGGCGATTTTGGATACATAAAAAACTTCTAGCACAAGATATTGAATCTAAATATTTCACGTTTTACATGGAGTTCTTCCGTAAAAATAATCAATGTTTGTTATGAATTTCACAAGGTTTTATTTGTTAAAATAATGAATATATTTATAGCGTTTCGTGAATCTATTGATATGGGTGTAAAACTTTGCTTGTCTACCGAATTTTTGAGCCACCTATAAATTAAAATCTCCGTAATTTAACAATTCAAAATTCAAATTTAACGATTCGATGGAATTTCGACATTTGTATAATTACACAAACAATCGCCTAATTTCCATCATAGATTGGAATTAATCTTAAATAATTACAGTTTGAATTTGATGACGATCAGTTTTATTGACGGAAAAAAATGTATCTTTTACAAAGCATCATTACTTCAGATGTTTTATCACGATAAAATTAATATATTTTATCATTTAGATATGCGGCTTTGTAAGTAATTAAATTTATTATACTACTAAAAAGGAAACTTTTCTTCTTGTCAAAAAACGTTTCGCATTTTGAAACAATCCTATCAGGTTTTGCGTTTATCCTATCGTGAAGATCGTTTATCAGGTCTATCGTGTTTTGCCCTTTATCGTATTTTGCGTTTATCGTGTTTTGCGTTTATCGTGTTTTGCGTTTATCCTATCGTGCGTGTATCCTGTCCTATCGTGCGTGTATCCTATCGTATCGTGCGTTTATCCTATCGTATCGTGTGTGTATCCTATCGTATCGTGTATCCTGTAAAGAATAACGATGCGGGTACTGTATCTAAATGTTGAGTTGATGGTCACAGCAAGTGTCTTCTTCTCCTGTACAAGTTTTTGAATAAATTCTGCCTCAAATGAATACAAAATTAGGTCTACTAACATCGGGGCGCAACTGGTACATATGGGAATTCCGAAAAATTGTTGGAAGACCTGATATCCAAAACCTAGATACCTTTTTAAACTTAATTTATTTTAGTAAAGTTATTATATTATCACATGACTTTAATATTAATTGAAATGGCAAAGCACACTCAACTATGTATTGAATTTGGTTCGGTCACGTTATTTGACAGTCAAGTGATAAATGCACATAATGTGTACTGCAAAGAAATTTTCAGTATAGCAAAGGTAAACCCTAGTTAAAATATAGAATTAATATTTTATTTGTTTAAATCTTTTCAAGCAATTAGGCTCAAGTTGAAATGAGTGTGACGTTAACGAAGTATTTTATCATCTATTAGGTAATGCTCCCAATATCAGGAAAGCAGTAGAAATTTTTAAGTGAAATATGAAGATAAAGAACAGAAATCAATCTCAAAAGTCTATCTAAACAATACAAATTTGGAGCAGAGCATACACGGACCTTTACATCAGAGGTGGGATCAGGTCCCATGGAAGAATAAGCATCTCCTGTCGACCCGTCACACCCTGCGTGTGCTCTTTGTTATTATCGAGCAAACGGAGAAATCCGAAGACAATTCAGTGTTTAAATAATGGTCTAACAATAAGAATGAAAAACGTAAGTCAGAATTCGCTTAATAATAGATTGTATTTGCTGACAAGTCAATGTATCGACCATAGTAAGTGCAAAACGATGGCTTTAAATGAGACTGTTGATATACTTGTTTCATTAACTTGTTTGTCAATAGCTTGCCTCGTTTTATAAATTGTTCGTTCGTGAAGAATGATCTTGCTTATCAACTAGGAGATATAAACCCAATAAGCATATAACAAGGATATATTTAAGAATCAATTCCCGCATCGGAGAAATTGTTGGAGAATATACCCCGATAGTCGAGAGATTTTGCCCGAAGTGTTCCAAAACTGGTGCATTTTTAAAAATCTATTTCAGAGTACTCTGTACAATCCGAATGTTTTTAATAAAAGAATTTTTTTAAATGACCAATGACATGGTAAGTAAATTTACGAGTTCCATTTTTATAGAAAAAGCAGATGTCTACGACGTCAAAAAGCCTGGATTTCAATTTATCGTCGGGAATGTTTGGATGAAATAAAATTTTGTGATTTCAAATTTTCTAGACGTTTCTTGGAGTTTTTAAGTATCCACATCTGATTTACACCGCTTCTCAAATATATTGTTGTACAGTACTCCTGAAGTTTCTCCCTCACTAATGTTAGTATTTTAGTGAAAAGTAAAGAATGAGGCTTGGTATAACACTTACTGGAACCTGCTATGTATCATTGAATGTAAGGGTTATTATGTAGTTTAGAAATCCAGTGATTCGTATTAAGTTAGATTGTTGGCGATATTAAAATTATTTGAAACAGACATGTGATTTTGAATAATTTCGCCCTTAGAAAAGGAGTTATGGGTGTAAGTTGGATTTCAACTTGACCAATACATACCGATCGTGTTCATCTTATTCTTTTTTCTCTTCTATTTTTTTTTTAGATGCGAGCTTTTAACATCCATCTAATGCATTTTATCTATTCTGACAAAGTGTCAATGTCTTCCTTTTCATGTTTGGTCCATCGCCTGGCGTACTCATCCACAGAATTCATAATATTTATAAAAGTATGATGTCATTTGAAAGAACGGGGTTCCCTAAATTTTGGTCTTTTAAGAAAAGAGATTTAAGGTCCTCATTATTAGCTATTTTTACATTACAAGTTATGACGTGTCCAGCAGGACTATAGTTGTAGGGTGAAGAAGAACATGAACACGGGAATTATGTATCAGATGTTCGATATCTAGGCACTGTAGAGTTGTTTTGTAATCAAAAACATTTAGAAGCAATAGTCCATGTATATTTGTAAGAAATACAAGGTGTGGACTTCAACATGAAATATGGTGGAATACAAGACTGGACCCTTTTGTGATGAAGAATATCGCTAATATTAACTGCTTCAATTCCTTTGTTTGCAAATTGAAGTTTAAGGGACAAAGGGGTTGCTTGAGCTTAAAAGCATATTTAACTTCTGTTTAAACCAGTCAGGTGACACACAAGCTGATACATGCGATGCAACTGTTGGTTTTGTAACACAAACATAATCATTATAAGGTACTAAGATCGCATTTTCTGTTTCCTTCCTTAACATTGCTGAGCGTTTAAAATGATTATATTAGCCATTTTTAAAGGAATATTTGTTATATGGGTCTCCATGCAGTTTAACATCTGATTACAATCTGTAGAAAGATCACAGAGCTACTTTTAGGAAAGCTTTGCTTCAATGGCCAAAATCGGTATACAATAAATCTATAACTTTCTGAAATTTTTTACACCTTTTCTATCATATTCTTAATTTTAAAAACATAGAAACAGTGAAAATAATTAATGAAACGGAAGTACATGTGTTCCACATTTACAATAATAATAATACATGAAATAATAATTAAATAAAATAATGGTCTCTTTGTACTCGAGTTGGGGCTTTTTCATTACCCCCGTTTCATAAAGTTGAAAGGATTGTGAATTTCTATAAGAGAATGCAGAGATTAATATTAATTTATGCTTAGGAGATTGTTTACATAACGGGTGTGCTTTTCTAGACTCACGGAGAGTTCAAATTGATGATTAACCTGTTTGCTTCCAAATGGATCCGGGTAATTTCCCTCCAGTGCCTGGACACTGGGTTAATTCCGCCAAGGCCATTTCTCTCCTAAGTCATTTCACTCCATAACCTATATCATTTCACTCCAAGCGTAAATTATTATCATTTCTTTAATTGAGATATACAAATTGTTTATATATTTATTTTTAGAATTATTTGATTATGAAATATTTCATACTTCAGTTATTTTTTGCGGTATGCAATATATTTTAGCACCAATTGCGAAATAAACTGTAAAAGGTTACATGTGTACCTAATTTATAAATAAATGTAAAGAATGAGTCATAATATCAAATTGTGCTTGTTAATATACATTGAAGTTGTTGAACCTTTAAACTATGAGATTTGATACGCTGAATAATTAAGTGTTACATGGATTATACTTGCAGATATCATGAGATAAATAGATTCCCTACAATACAAATCTGTCACTGGCTATTAATACTGAAAAATCTTAATTAATACGATGGAGTGCTGAAGTAGTTACTTTAATTGTCTGTTTTTTAAATGTCTTTACTAACCTTGGAAAGTGAAGAAGAACGGTTTTATTTATAGGTTAAAAGGGCAAATGTCAATCGGGAAGAATTTAAAAACATTGAAGATTCGGAGACTGATGAAGGTAATTTAAATTTAAACATAGCACATTGTAAACATATCTTTAAGATACCATTTGCACAAAAAATCTGCATTCATGGTTCCATACAGGGGGCTTCAACCTCAGGACCTCAAACAGGGCATTGATCTGAACTTACTCTAACCAAAAAATACTATAGTAAACTATGGTTTACTGTGGTAAATCAAAGTTAAAGATTTATCACAATTGTATATAACGTTCTGTGAAAAAATATCAATTAATATCACATCAATTGCACAAAACAGATAATATCAAGTTTTACAGATTTTCATTAGGATACTCATCAGTTGCGTTCATAGGATTATAGACACATTTTATTGTCATGTCTTTTCTTCACTGGAAACAAGCATTCGTACCCTCATGTAAGTCAGGATTTCCTCTGATATTCTTAACATCACAGAATGCAAATATAATAAATAAACAACGATTATTCAGTGAACATGACATGAATAGCAATAGCTCTGCTTGCATATTTTCTGTAATGCGCTAGAGCAGAGCAATTGCTTTTCATAGCGCCTTATTGACTGAATTGTTTTTTTTTAAGTGAACACGTGTATCTCTTCATTAAAATAAGTTAACTTTTTTAATATTTCATTTTTTTTTTCATTTGTCCTCATATCTAGTTCAAAAAAGTTTCATTACTTGATAATCCTAAACAAAAAATAAATTAATAAATAATAAAAACAAATAAATAAATATTTGCATTTCGTTTTTGTAAGTTCATGGATACCCTAAAAATGATCATATTTATATTTGCAGAAAAAATTTTTCCCCTGTTTTTATATTAATCATGTCGTAAGATGCAGAGTGAAAGTTTAAAAAATTGAGACTGCACGGGGTGAAATAAACGGATAAAAGTAAATTTCACACATATATATCCACGAATTACTTTTTTCTAGTCCCATTTTTAATATATAAGTAATATTTGCTTAATCATACTGTTTCTAGAAATACAGAATTTCATTATATGAACGGACTGAGCCAGTTAAAATTATTTTAATAAAATTTATCAACAGTTTTACTCTGGATTGAATAAAATTTGATTTCTTTGTTTTAATAATTTTTGGACCTGTTATCATGATACCAGAAATCTTTCTCACGTTACGTTTTTATAAATGTTAGATAATTTATTTCAAAAGATATGAATTTTAGGACACTTACAGATATGGAGTGAAATGTCCTAGGCAGTAAAGTGAAATAACCTGACGATTAATGACCTATTGTGAAATGGTACTGGAGCGAAATAACCTGAGAGAAAGGGTTTTAGGGAAAAATGACCCGACACCTTCCAAATAAGTACTTTTGATGCTCTATATGTACTTTTTTCCAAATGGAACTCACCAATACAATTTAAAAACACTGCATTTGGATTAGAACAGCCATAGATGCATGATCCGTTAAACGCATCACAATGACTTTCCTTACACTTAACACTGCATGCACCAGAACATCCGAAATGGTACCTATTTGGATCACAACCTACAACAAACTTCGACAAAATAATATTTTATGTCTTTTTCCCTCTCATAAAATTATTTCATGAGATTATATTTTTGAGGATGTTGGAAGACAGAGGATACAAACAAATTTTGTTCGAAAATCGAAAAAAAAACGCAACTAAAGCCATGTTTTTAAAAGTAAAATGAATAAATTTATCCACATATATTTTTTTTCAAGTAAAGCAATGATATCTTTAAAGTAATGAGGCGTTGTACAGATTGATACGGATTACAGCAAAAAGGTAGAATTTTTAACATCATTGTAAGGTACCAATATGAGAATATTTTAAAAAAAGATAAGATATTTGTACCAGGAAAATATCGTTCACTGATACACAATTCTGATAACCACTGCCTCAAGCTTGACCTCTATTTATATACCAATGGCATCCATTCGGCAAACCCCGGATGATTCCCTCGCCTTCATCATGTTTGAGGGAAGAATTGACAGTGTGCAAGCACAATCGCATCTAAATTGTCGGAAAACCCTGAAAAATTGTGATTGCTTTTTGGGGCGTTGATTTATTCAGCGGGTCAGGGGCGCATCAATATGCAAATGCAAATGACAAACAACCGCCAAGAGAAATCGGTATTGTATATAAGAAAATAGTTCTTCATAGAACTTACTTTGAAAAAAATAGTATTCCCGACAATAGTTCACAATCGCTATTAGTCAACTTTGTTCTGTCGTTTTTTTCTCTTTCGTTATATGTATTTTCACTTCAATTTTCTTGCCGCTTCCGTTTTTGTACTTACATCGTGCATGTACTTTAATTTCATGTGTCATTTCTTCAGTTTGTAGAGAAAAGCTGAAGGTATTCTGGTGATAATGTCTATAACTTCGGTATACTTAGACAATATAATAGTTCAATAACCAAAGACGTCGGAATCAAATTGAAAGGGGGCTAATTGAAAGGGGGGGGGGGCTAAACCCACCCAAAAAAATGCTTGGGGACTA
This sequence comes from Saccostrea echinata, assembly GCF_033153115.1. NCBI lineage: Eukaryota > Metazoa > Mollusca > Bivalvia > Ostreida > Ostreidae > Saccostrea > Saccostrea echinata. The sequence goes on from NW_026889766.1 coordinate 2,738,368, forward strand.
CATCCTAATTTTCAATGCCTATATTATTTCTATCTTTGCAAAAAAAAATAGTTGGGGCTAAGTCCACCTCCCTACCCTCCCCCCTCCCCCGGTTCCGACGCCAATGAGCCGGGATTAATAATAAGATATACACTGAAATGCATGATGGTATACAAAGAACTATATCAAATTGATATTGATGTAATCTCAACGTCTAGCTGTTATGTTTACGAACATGTATACGCGTGACTGATTATGACAGCTGGCATTATGTACTTCTGAATGTCTATTATGCCGCAGATAAGATCTCCCCACTGCAGCAGAAGTCACCTACCGCATTGACAAACTTAACTTTTGATTTAACCTTTAGCCTTCAGCCTTTTTTCTTTTGTGCCTAGAATGATAATTAATGATAGTATACACAGCATTGATTTTTTTCTAGATGCGTTAATAATGAAGCTTACTTTTATTTTTTCAGGAATGTTGTACCTGTAATTATCTCAATATTTAGTTGACTGTTGAAAGAGCAGGATTTGGAGTGGATCCAGATTTTTGCAAATTGGGGACACGTTGAGTATTTTTGGGGTGGGTGGGGTGTTGAGGTAGCCCATTTCCCTCTAACACAAAATCGTGTAATTTGTACACATTTCGGGAACAAAGACCAAATTAGTTGCTTAGGGTTTAAATATACCAATAATGACATTTTATCTCGCTGCAATCTTAATTAGATTTTAGCGAAATTAGTCCCAAACATATACATCAAAAATGAATTATACCAGTCAATAAGGCTAAAATAATTTGTCATAAACAAACCAAATCTATATTTAAGTATACTCTTACATTATATGGTGTGTCTGCATACAAATACCTAGCTGTAACATTTTGTTCCTCAAGCTCTTTCTCCTCTGCTCAGAAGCAACTTAATCAAAAAGCATTAAAATCATTTATTAAAAACAGGGAAAAAATAGTTTCACTGAATCCAGATATTAAAACAATTATTCGCATTGTTTAACAACACTATCAATACCTATTTTATTGTATGAATCTGAGTTTTTTAGATTTTAATCCATTTTGAAAAAAAAGCATTCCTTGAACTATTGACATGATATACTGCAACTTAATCTGTGACAAACTTCACCTGAAATTTTTTAAATCAATACTTGGTGTGCATAAATCTGAAAATAATTTTACTGTAGTATCTGAATTGGGTGGATTTCCCCTACACCTTGACATAATACTATCAATGATAAATTGATAGAAATTGATAAATGCTGTGGGATTAAAAATCTAGGTCAGTCTTTTCTACTTTTACAAGATGCATATTGTTAATCCAATTCACTATTTAAGAAAATCTTTCTTCCTGGTATATCTACATTTTTTTCACATCACCAGTATAGATGAAACTCGTAATTTAACTTCAATCAACACATCATATAGAGAAATGCTGTTTACTCTATTATGAATTTACGGTGACGTGACCGATTGATGATATTCTCGTCATGTTCTGTCAATAATGACCGTTCACGGTAGCTCAGTCGGTAGAGCGCTCGCTTCGTGATCGGGAGGTCGTGAGTTCGAATCTCGGCCGCGACTGACCTAAGTCGATAAAAAATGGGTAGCAACTGTTCCTTAGCCATGCGCTCGGCACTTTGAAGTGAAAGTTGCGGGTCCTTCGGATGAGACCTTAAAAACCGAGGCCCCGTGTCACGGCAGGCGTTGGCACGATAAAGATCCCTCACTGCTCAATGGCCGTAAGTGCCGAGTAAAGGTCAAAATTTGAAGCCCTTCACCGGTATATGGTGACCTCTCTATATGAGTGAAATATTCTCGAATGGGACGTAAAACAACATACAATCAATCAATCTGTCAATAATGAAGTTCCATTCTAGCATTTCCCTAGGCCAAAAACAATTGCATTTTTTCCAACGGGAGTTCCGTTCATTTTTTTTCTAAATTCTATCTCCAATGTGATTTTCAACTTCAAAAAGAATTATCTTATTATCTTTGAAACTGAAAGTTCAAGCTCCCATACCCTCATCTAGGATGAGGCCGAAATCTGTCAGAAAATGGTAAATATTTCTAAATTTACTGAATGACAATCCAAGCTCTTTTACCTAATTTTTTTCTGTATCAGTGAAATTAAGCTTCGCTTTAGATTTTCAAACTAAGAATTCGAAGGAACCATCACTTTTCCGTCATTTTGAAGAAAAAAAGTACATTCCGATAAGTTGCTTCAGCACTTTTAAAAGAACTTTTGGTCGGGACAATTACCTTAAATTACTGAAAAAATTTTCAGCAGACGAGAAATCTAACACGTTTTCGCATATCATTAAAAAGATATGGACATATTATAGTAAAATTTTCCTCTTTGACTGTGAAGAATCGTGACATCCTCTTAGTCCTTTGCTTCTCACAATCCAAATTATGAAGCAATAATGTTGTACATAATTTGACAAGTTGTGAACAAGGTTACATAATTTGAATTTTATTGAAACCGTCATTATAATCAACTCCAATCGGTACATTCAGTACTTTTATTTGTTTGTATCATCTGCCCTTTAGATCAAGAATATAGCAAACAAATGAAGGATTTGAAATTGAGAAACACCTCCTTAATTTATGAAGTGCATCTTACCCATAACTCTCACTTCGCATATTTCTACAGAGGTTTTTGTTACTTCAGCGCTCACACAGTTTGATGTAAATCCAACAGGCCTTTCGTTAAAGAAAGCTACACCCTGAGCTAATTTATTCACAGTTATGTTATACATAGACACAGGACAGCCTGACATGGGATCATGATGATACACAAGGCAATCCTTATACCCAGAAGACGGAAAAAACGATTTGTCATTATAGATATATATAGAAAACCCAGTTGCCCTGTTTTGAGCTACAACAGAGAAAAATATAGATCATTCTTGAAGTGCAAATGCCTAAAAGTAACTTTATTAAGGAGGAATGTTGTTCTGAACATGATGAAGTATCAGTCATTACAAAACTCCTCTGGTTTTATCCATCAAAATAAGCATATTTCTTAGCCAACTTACCTCCTGTTCTCTATTTACATTTTGATTCATTGTAGTTTTGATAGTCTTCTCAGATAATATGAAGAAAATTTTATTTCAAAGAAAGACATTTTTCTATCATTGTCTATGAAAAATATCCTCGAGATCTGGATTCTGGCCAAATTTTTTACGCCTTGTATCGAACAATTATATGCTCACTAACTCATATGCTTCTCTTTCGTTTTTAGTTTCAAATAATAAATATATCAAATAAAAGTTCCTAAATGTTAAAGATTAATTTTTCATAAAGAACTCTTAAAACATCATTATCTGCTATTCCATTTATTGTTATTGTGCTAAAACTGAACGATTTCTTTACATTTCTTTCAAAGCTGGACTTTTGTCTATAATCTAATTATAGACAATGCGAACTTTGCTTTTATAATTTCTAGAGCTATTTTACACATTCGCCAGATCGGCTAAAGCACTTTTTTATTTAACTTTGTGTGTACCATCTTAATATAAAGTTTCGATTTCCAAAAAAAAAAAAAAAAAAAAAAAAAAAAAAAAACTCTACTCAAAATGTTTGCTGTTAGTTTTAATTTTACCATAGGACTCAGTTTATACCACCGTGTATTTCGTCTTAAACAGAACCAAAATAAATTTTCTTTGATTTCACTATTCAGATTTTGAAATTGAAATTGATAAATAATTCTACCAAAAATATTCCAAAATAATAATTCTTTCTCTGTCCATTTTCTTTGATGGAAATGAACATAAGATTATATATTTAAAAATGAGTGACGTAGGTAAAATGAAATGTAGGTAAGTAACTCAATGCACTAGCAATTTGAAACCATGCAAACTTTTGTACTAAAATCAGCCAAAGCCCACACATCCCCTACGAACCCTTTCATATAGATTATCATACTTATCATGCCTATAATATTCATTTTTGATGGAAAAACCTACTTTCAAGGCGAGTTTATCAGCAGTTTCGTAATATATTTTTCTTCTTTATGATACACGCTCGTTAACAGAAAGGAACTAATTTTACAAAATATCTGGAGATACTTACTGCCAGATCGCAAATATATTTCCATGTAAGCAATATTAAAAGTCTTTTGCAGCCATACCTTCCACCACACCATTTTATAGTTTTTATTATAGTTAGAAATAGCACAAGTCCAAACGTAGGTTTGATTGATATTTCCATCAACTGCTTTATCAGCAGTCCAGTTCTCCGCGTGGGGACTGAGATTCCACGATGCACTTCCCTGTAGGCTTTGCGTTGGTGTATGTGCAAGATTTACTGAAAATCACATTCTTTGTGAATATTTTCCAAATTAAAAAATCATTATTAGTCAACCCTTCAAACTTTTCATTATTTTTTAAGATGTCAAAAGATCAAAATTGACAAATATTGATTGTCCTACAAAAATGGAGAATAAAGGTCAAGGGATATATAGAGACTTACCAAACGACGATGTTTTGGATACATAGTGTATTACAAAAATCAAGGTGATTGCCTCCAACCACATATCTGCAAATTTTTCAGTGAATGTCACTGTTGGCTATTTGTATCTTCCTGATATACTAGTAAAGCGGGTTGTATGTTCCCCTAACATGATTATACTAAAGGTTCCTTATACTTGACATAATGCTTCCATTAGATATGTAATTGGTTGTTTCTAACATGTTAATTGACAATTTCTTCCCTATTTTTGTGTCGCCTGCACAGCAGAGCGACACTTAGGGATTGATTTACCAGGCGTCTGTCTGTCTGCCACACCACGTATCTTGAGAACTGTAAAGGGTATGTATTTGATATTTTGCACGTATCTGGCTTGGCACTTTGGCATTTGTAAATTACCATGGTTACAGACCTTGTGACATTTGAACTTGACCTTTGGTCTACTTTCCAAATAGTTCATAGTGCCGATACACAGCATATTTTGACGTTTAAGAGATAAGTATATGCTCTTTAGCATACGTATAGTTTGCCATAAAATAATATGAAAAAGATCAGAACTACAGTTCACCTAACCTTGCCCTTTGACCTACTTTGCAAAAATGCTTTGGACGGATAATTCAACTTACGTGTTTTGAATTCGTAAAGGTACAGTGTAGGATGTCGATTTTGATATTTCGCATTATCTTGTGTTTATTATCCCATGACACTGTACTTTAAAACCGTATGATATTCAGTTTCTTCAAAAACTGAACTTTAAATACTATATAAATAAATCAGGCCTCAAGACCATAAACTGAGAATAGACTTATGTCAAAATTTTGATTTTTAGTATCTTGAGTTTTATTTAATGTGTTTGTTTACAAATTTGCAATTTTATATAACATTTAAATTCAAATATATGATGAAAATTTCGTTTCATTATCAAAATTATTTCAAAAGTTATATTGGTTTGAATTTATGACTTAAGTCTGTTCTCAGTTTATGGTCTTGGGGCCTGGATTGATGGTTGTAGACTGACAATTGTAGTAAAGACAGACTTATTTTTATTTTGGGATTCTTAGATTAGAAACATAATAGAAGAAAAATAATTATTTCTAATTAATTCTTATTCTTTCATCGCCGAAATATGGCTGAAATATTGCCGACACGGCGTTAAACATAATAATCAATCAATCAATATTTCATTTGCATTATTCATTTTAGTTTTGGGGGTTGGCAAGTCGTATTACTGATTCTATCAGTCTTACTATCCTTGGAATTATATTTTCTTTTGTTTATTTATTTATCTATTTATTTATTTTTTAGGCAAATGCATGGACTGTAATGCTAGTAGCACATAAATAGCTAACAACTATTAGATTTAATTGCATCTTTATAATGCTATATAGCAGGCGACAAAAGTGTTCCTTGGAACACTCAAGTTAATAGAGGAACTTTTTAGCAAAGAAAAAACTTAAAAATATTTTAGACATTTTGACGCTATCATCAGTGCTGTGTAAGGCAATACCACACATAATATAAAACCCTCATAATTTGTTTATTTGAGCATATACCCATTTGAAATTTGCTAGGTATATTGATGAAAAATATAATAAAGAAAAAAATTTAGAACGCATTGATCATAATTTTTCATTCTAGACAACTTGTCCACGATTTTGCCGGACAACCCTCGTATTTTAAAGAATTTGAATTCAGTAACCCTGTCGACCTGTCTTCCTGAATACACGTAGACCAGTCAAGCAAACAATCTGTCAAACCCTGTCAACCTGTCGACTTCTCTACCTGTCGACCTGTCAACCAAACATTCTGTCAAGCCGTCGACCTGTCATCCTGTCGACCTGTCAACCTGTCTTCCAGTCGACCTATCAACCTATCCACCTGTTTACATGTCCAAAATTTTACCAAAAAGTTCCTACGCTTCATACAATTTCTTCAAATTTCCTCATATTCTTTAGCAATGTACATTAATTCTTCAGCCCTTTGACGTATGAAAATATTTAAGGGTACTAATTATCCATATATCCTAGTTGAGCTCACAGCGTTAGGTCTTGTCTATCGCAACACGGTAAGAATGTACCGACGACATTATGACATTTCTCTTCGGCAATCAATTTTAGTTCATCCATAAATCTCTTTAATCTCCCACATATCTGTTTTATGTACACTACCAACTTGTGCTTGAGTGTCTAGATTTGAATTATTTCATAAAAAAAATTAAGTTTACATATTGCATTTGCAAGTAACTTTTGTTGTGCGAACATGTAGATTTAAGAGGAAGTGACATGACATGGAGGCTCATCATTGACGCAGATTCTTCTTCCGTGCACTGTACATCTTTTGACTTCACTTACATTGGTATTTTATGCAACTTTCGTATCTCTATATCGTTAAAAAAAAATTTAAAAAAAAAAAAGTAAATTTGTCAGACAAGTCTTGCGAAATGTCAGATTATCATTTTTGTTACGCCGAGGAAGAAGTGAGTGGAAGATCAATCGACCTTTAACGTCACTATGATAATAATAAGTTTTATGCAAACGAAATGAACTTAGAATTACCATTTGGACAAAGTTCAAATAATTTTTATACAACGACTCAAAAAATTAAGACGCTTTATAGCAAAACTGCAGTGAACATTATTGGAAAAAGCATGTGAGAGTTTACAAAAGAATTGTGGATGAACTGAAAATGAGTGCCGAAATGTACCGTAATAACCACGTCGGTATCATTTAGACAAAACCTTACGTTTTGTCAATCTTATGCTAAGAATTCAAAGTATTTTAAATAAGTGATTGATTTTTTTTCCGACAAACTCTAAAACACAGAGATGTATTAGTGTATACGCTTTTGTTGATACATAGAATTCTATTATTTTATAGCACCTGTGACACTACGTTTGGATCAACCCTCTTATTTCCTTTGTCGTGAAACCGGAGGGGACTATAGGTTTCCTCTGAGTCTGTCCGTCCGTCTGTCTGTCTGTCTGTCCCTCTGTCTGTCTGTCCCAACTTTAGCTTGATTAGTCATAGATCAAGTTTGCATTTCGTTCCGCTTCATTGATTTTTGACGGAATTATGACATTTTCAATTTTTAACGGGAACCAGATTACGCTTGCCGGTAGGGGACTAGTATTGTTAATGCAATACTCTCAGAATGCTTGTTTCCTTTGTCGTACTTTTATTACATCTAGCACTCAGCTGTTTTGGGTCGACATTAATTATACAGTCCAACATACATTCGCGTTATTTCCTTTTGCAGATACCTTAGAAGTTTTCCTTCTTATCTACTAGTGTTTGTTTTACGGTTAATAATTAAATATATTTCTATATGCTGAACAAATTGTCCTTCTGTAATTTCACGTCCTGGTACAAAAAATGATATCTATTTATACTGTTCTTGTGTTTATCTTGTTCAACAGTGGACCAATGGAGGACTTAAACTTTAGAATTATGATAAATCAAAGACAGCGTTATGAGAAAAAAGTAAAATATACGGGAAGTATTATCTGTATAGATTTTTTAAAACCTCTTATCACACCCTCGAAACATAAAATATGTCGAGCCGAGTGGCTTCAGGTACTTGGCTGATGGGAGGTACTTCCTTTAAAATTCATGTCCCACTACCTCTAATTAACGTGGAATAATGACCCTGTGTGCAATCCTTTCTTCGTATCCCAATTCTTTTGTCTCATTGATGGCTTACCGTCTAACCATCCTCAAATTAATACTATATATCTATATATAGTATATATAGTATTAATTAAACATATAATGTAAAAGCTGCCATACCATCACGGTAGCTCATTTGATAGAGCGCTTACTCCGTGATCGGGCGGTCGTTGGTTCGAGCCCCGGTCGTGTTGATGGCATACCGTCTAACCATCCTCAAAATAATACTACATATCTTAACCTAGTATTAATCAAACATATAATGTCAAAGCTGCCATACAATCACGGTAGCTCATTTGATAGAGCGCTTACTCCGTGATCGGGCGGTCGTTGGTTCGAGCCCCTGTCCTGACTCACCTAAGTCGATAAAAATAGGTAACACATGTTCCCTCACCAAGCGTTCTGCATTTTGAGGTAAAGTTGTGGGTCCTTCGGATTAGACTTAAAAACCCGAGTTATCGTGTTACGGTTTTGCTCGATAAAGATCCCTCACTGCTAAATAGCTGTAAGTGAAAAGTAAAGGTCTAAATTTGAAGACTTTCACCAGTAAACGGTGACGTCTGTGTACGCGTGATTTTTTTTTAGAACGAGACGTAAAACCATGTGCAATCAATTAATCACAAGCTGTCATTTAAGAAGTGCATACCGGTCAAAACGGAGTGATCTACGGAGGATGAAAAAATGCCACACAGAGGCATAAAGGGATGAATATTCCTTCTTATTAAATTTAATAAAGCCATATGTGGCATTCACTCTTGCTATAGAACTACTGAGAGACAGCATTTATCAGTTTTTGATTTATAAAATGAGTTTTTACGAGTATTGGAATTAATGAAACAAGTACATGTGCTTGCATTATATTACTAATTAACTGAGTTTCAAACACTCTGCTTTTTTATATACAGCTGGAAGTCTGTATCACGTGATTTCCAACGTGCATTGGTTCAGATTATTTTAGTACATTAATAACAGAATTGCATGTTGCTCCGATCGGAACGGAATAATCGGAATAACAAAGCCCAAAAACAAAGTGAGCATAATACAGAAAATCTCCCAGCTCAAGAGCACGTTTTTTACTTACAAAAATTGTCTTTTATGTTGCATAATTATTGTTATCAAGAGTGTCACAATTGTTTTGATTTGCTTATGTTGGTTAAAGTGTACCACTTTCATTCTCATCGTATAGTCGTTATGGATAGCTGGTCACGGCTGTCAGACCACTTTTAACAATTTGTCTGCGTGTAAGTTATAATTAGTTTTGAGCAGGCCGTAGAGGTGAGATGGGTTCTTCTTCGGTAAAAATGTTGTATGACCTGTGTGGTCGCGAGAGAAATAGCTTCGTGCATTGGGCCTGAATAGTCTTCGTGTCTTTAAGAAGTATTCCTGTGTGGACAGTACAGTAATTTTGAGAACTCTGGCAGCGATGAGTTTGAACTGTATACAGTGGCGCCTCGTTTATCCGGACGCCTCTGTCTCCAACGAAATCGTCCGGATAAATGAATCGTCCGGATAATTGAATCACATCTCAAAAAGCACTCTCTAAGCATGTATATATGCACATTCTTGTTTCAAATGTGACAGCAAAGAAAAACAACTTTTAAATTATATTTTGGTTAATTGCTTTAAAAGCAGTAATTTATCAATGAAAAAATATATTAAAATGTAATTTACACAATAAAAAAAAATGGATGGGCAATTTTATGCCGAGACCTCCTTTTTTAATTCGCCTTCTCTTTAACATGTGACTTCATGGGTTGAGCAAATTTTGATCTACTGTTGTTTTATTTTGCCATATATTATAATTATTGAAGCTCATATGATATGACAGAACTGTTCAGCATCATCATTGAAAATGTTCAAATATAAACTAACCCCGTATATTCCCCGTATATTCATTACACAGGGTTACTATAAAATTAACTGAACACTGCAAACTAACTCAAACAAAGTATTTAAAAAAAACATTCGTAAACACAAGCTATCTTCATCATTCTCAATATTATTTTTTTCCTACAGACGCTAAGTTTGAATTTCGATCATTAAAACGTAATCAACTTCTGTACGTAACGACAGTTTTATATGTAATGGACGTTCGTAAACGGTAGTACATTAGATAGAGATATTTCTTCAATTATGTACCTTTCTATACTGTCTTGTGGGGAAAAAAACGTTTCAAATACATTTACGTTTTTTAGAAATGGAACATCGTATTTTAAACCAACGCAATCGTCATAATAAAGAGCATTACGAAATCGCTCGTTATTTATTGTGTATTTTATTTACAACTCTCCAAAATTCTCCTGAATTTACCGATGTATATACGGTTAGCAATATGATTTTGAATGGATTATTAATTAATTAATACACGTGTCAGCTAAATTCTTTGAGCTTCATAATAAAGATAAACGTGTGATTGAATTGGGGTAAACACACGCTAATTATAGACGCTATTGTTTGTAGGTCACAGGTAACCGCCTTCAAACTGACTGCATGGCCAATGTTTTTACAACAATTAACACGAATGCAAGATAAGTGTGAAAATGCCGTTTCTTGAAAAATTACCGTCCGGATAAACGAGTCATTTTTCAATGAACCATTGTGTTTTGTAGTAGAAATTGACCGTCCGGATACGGAACGCGAATTTCCGGATTAATGAGACAAATCAACATGGAAAAAATCGGTTCCCAAAAAATATCGTCCGGATGGTGAAGCGTCCGGATAAATGGCGTCCGGATAAACGCGGCGCCACTGTATTTTGTTAGCTAGGTGGGTTTTTTTTAGGGGGGCGGGGTATTTTTTTAAAAAAGGAAACGATTTTATTTCATTACTTTGTTAAGTTTTATTTGTATTAGATATTGTACCCGATATATTCAAGTACTGTAAACCAACTTTTATTCGCGTGCAAGAAATTTTCGCGAGGTTCGCGAGAGCCTCGTCATCGCGAATATTTCTCGCCGCGAACCGATCTTAAAAGTCTTTCTTTCTATTATAAATGCGTTTATTACCGACTATGGAAACCCAGACCTTTAAATAATGTGTTATTATAGGTGACCAGCTGTGTATGTGTATGTCTGAAGTAGCAGGTGTACATTATGGCGTACTGAGACATTCGCGCAGCGTTGGAGGAATTCGTACGTACTAAGGCTTGACGGCTAGAGGGACTAGCGAACTTTGGTCGTAACGGCAATTCCATGAGCTCTAACCAACGACTGTCTGTCTATGAAAAGAACGGTAACGTCTTGAGTCAACCCCGGTGGTCTCGCCATTCACTGTTTCCTATTTTGATCGGTCACTTTTATATTGTGCATTGATATATTGTACAGGTGTATTGATACTATTTGGGGGGGGGGGGGGGAGCATTATTATTTTGTTGCTTTTTTGTGTGTGAGTGTTGTAAGAGTGCGTGTTTTGTGTGCATGCGTGCAGATGGGTGTTGTTGTTGTTGGTGGTGGTGGTGGTGGTGGTGGCTTTTTTTTTTTGCATTTTGTTTTGAGCACTACAATATACTTGTTTGCACATACTATTTGTCCTTTTTCAAAGCTTTGGTTGCAGCGAGGGAATATATTTCCATGCCATTATCACAAATTGTGACAAAGAGGGTCCTCGCAAAGGTTACCCAGTGCAAAAATTATACATGAATTCCATCGATTCTTCAATGAGTTTGCTAGAAAATATTTAAAAAAAAAACAAATACATGTTTTCTGATCCTCATGACAAAAGGAGATTTTGAACATGAGTTACTGAATGACTCCATGGAAACATATATTGACAAAACAAAACGTAAACAATCATAAGTAAAAAACATCCAGGCTTTTCATAAGTTAGGCCTGCTTTATAATATAAGGCAGTGAAGAAGCGTAAAGAAAAATGCAATGACATCAATATAAAAAAAAATTACAAATGATATGAGTGACATACGCAATTCAACCAGAATTAACGACAATTAATTTTTAGCTCACCTGAGCTGAAAGCTCAAGTGAGCTTTTCTGATCACATTTTGTCCGTCGTCCGTCTGTCCGTCTGTCTGTCCGTCCGTCTGTAAACTTTGCACATTTTCGACTTCTTCTCCAGAACCACTGGGCCAATTTCAACCAAACTTGGCACAAAGCATCCTTGGGTGAAGGGGGTTCAAATTTGTTCAAATGAAGGGCCCCGCCCTCTTCCAAGGGGAGATAATTAAGAATTGGTGAAAATTTGGTGTCATCTATAAAAAAATCTTCTTCTAAAGAACCATTGGGCCAGAAAATTTGAAATTTAGGTGAGACCTTTATTACATAGTGTAGATTCAAGTTTGTTCAAATCATGACCCCCGGGGGTAGGATGGGGCCACAATGGGGGATCAAAGTTTTACAAAGGAATATATAGGAAAATTCTTTAAAAATCTTCTTCTCAAGAACAACAAAGCCACAATTAATCATATTGATATGGAATCATCCTCAGGTAGTGTAGATTCAAGTTTGTTCAAATCATGACCCCCGGGGGTAGGGTGGGGCCACAATGCGGGATCAAAGTTTGATATTGGAATATATACGAAAAATCTTTTAAAATTTTCTCCTCAAGAACCACTGGGTAAGAAAAGCTGAAACTTATGTGGAAGCATCCTGGGGTAGTGTAGATTCTAAATTGTTCAAATCATGACCCCTGGGGGTAGGGCGGGGCCACAATAGGGAATCCAAGTTTTACATTGAAATATATAGTAAAAATATTTAAGAATCTTCTTCTCAACAACCACTGGTCCAGAAAAGCTGAAACTTAGGTGGAAGCATCCTGGGATAGTGTAGATTCTAAATTGTTCAAATCATGACCCCCGGGGTAGGGCGGGGCCACAATAGGGAATCCAAGTTTTACATTGAAATATGTAGAAAAAAAACTTTAAAAATCTTCTTCTCAAGAACCACTGGACCAGAAAAGCTGAAACCTATGTGGAAGCATCCTGGGATAGTGCAGATTCTTAATTGTTCAAATCATGACCCCCGGGGTAGGGCGGGGCCACAATAGGGAATCCAAATTTTACACTTAAATATGCAGAAAAAATCTTTAACATCTTCTTAAGAACTACTGGACCAGAAAGGTTGAAACTTATGTGAAAGCATCCTGGGATAGTGTAGATTCTAATTGTTCAAATCATGACCCCTGGGGTTAGGACGGGGTCACAATAAGTACTACGGGGGGGGGGGGAGGGAGGGGAATCAAGTGAAAAACAGCAAAGCTAAAGTTACTCAGGTGAGCGTTGTGGCTCATTGGCCTCCCGTTTTTTTTAATATTACTGATGAATAACAGATCCCAAGTTTAAAAATCTTGTATAATTTATAATATGTAAAAAGAATTGCTGAAATGAATGCTTAGGATCTTCTTGCTCATACCATAAATACATGTACGTCTTTCTGCACAAAACTCTTTATACGAGGAAAGGAAGATAATATAGATTTATTAGAAATATTTAATCTTATAAAGGGTAAGGCATTCTGCAAAATACCTTTCATTCTACAAGGAAGGTTGAATTAATTAAGAAATAAATAACAAGTTTAAAAACTTCAATGGGAATTGAAGTGGGTCGGTCACGTGATCAAATCCTGTGAAGACCGAAGGCCTTCTCAGAAGATTTGATCACGTACCGACCCACTTCAATTCCCATTGAAGTTTTTAAACTTGTTATTTATTACTTATATATACATTTGAGACGGACAATCGAATATAAATATTGCACTAACTGTACGTCGTAGATTTTGACAAATTACGCTAGGTGTAAATCGGCTTGAAAAGAGGTTACGCTTCAAATTCACCTGACAAAGGATTGTTTTGAAGGGAATATTCTGTGAAAGGCTACTTGTGATCAATTATTATAGTGAGCATGTGTCTGGGATTTTTTGTATTCATGAGAACCCATATTCGATGTTAAAAAACACAAGAAACACGTCCGATGTTTGATACTAAAAAGTTGGAGGAATTGCGGTCGGAAAGGGATGGATGGAGACACTTGTCCGGACCAGATAACTTGAAATCAAGTACAAAATTTGATCAAAAACATAAAATCTACGATTTCAGTAAGGCATATTTATTAATTTATGATGTTGACATGGAGACACTGGCGACAGCTTACATTGTTAAGACAACGTCACAACGATCTCAATGATGGAGGTGTGCCTACCGAACTTCCAAAGTGCAGTGTTTGTCAGCTGTCTGTGGCGTGATTGCATTACATTGATATTTTCCAACAGATTTTCAAATATATTGTGAGTAAAGTTTAATGGAAAAAAATTATAGCATTCAGAGGTCTGCGAGAAAAATAAGGGTAAACGTTGAGACTATGCAGCTCGGACATGAAACTTATAACACGTAGTCTTCTATTCTCTATGTAAAATCGATCAAGAACTGTATTAAATACTCGTTTACATTGTAAATAAAATGATTATTATTTTACTTGCGTATTTTGTACATTTTTATGCATGAAAAACATGCTATATTGCTTAGTGGAGTAAGTCTTTTTATGTAGATATTACTGCGCTGTGTGATTAGGTCACGTAATGACCTATGACCTTCGAAAAACTTCATACAGGTATGAAGTTATTTGCTCTCTGCATGTTTATATAATAGAGAGATACCACAAATGTATATATTCTCAAATAAATGCATTTAGATATGTAATAGGAGTAAACTTTAGAACACCATTTTCATTAGTGGTTCTAGAATATTTTTGTACACTCTCCTATATTTTCATGTTTATTATTTCCCAGGTTCTTATTTTAATTTGAGATTCTGCTTGGTCTTATTTCCGAGCTTATTTGTACCTTAATTCAACACTTCATGTCAGTCGTAATGAAAACACCAGTTCCAATAAACAACAAAATTTATTAACCTTTGTATAGACAAACAAAAAAATATAGTATAAAAAATAACAACTGTAAATTCCTGCCTCGTAGAAAAATCCTAACAACCGTATAAAAATCACCCCCGACCTAGCGTACGGAAACGCTAGCCCAACCTAGCCGGGGGAAAAGGCCTAGGGTAATTTAGAAAAACCCCTTATTTAAGAATACCTTAAAACCTATCTCCTAGCTTTTAGAATTATGGCCTAATAAATTTAACAGGAGCTATAGACGACGACAATTTAGTCAAAATGCCTAATATCTTAACATAATTTCTAGGGGTGCAACCTGTTAAATACCTAATAAACCTTTATCAAAGTGAGAAAACTTACAGCAAGTTAATGCTTTCCTAGATTCCCCACGTGTCTAACAGTTACATGGGTTTATATACTCTTTGAAAACAATAGAATCTTTAACTTAAAATCTAGTGAATACACCCCAAGGGTATGAACTTTGACTGAAATTAGTAACACCCAAAAGGTTAACTTCCGTATTGATAGCCAATGAGAATTTAGATCATCAAACATAAACATTTACCCGTAAGATTTGATGGAAGCAACACGTGCTATTATCTGAGAAGGTTTGTAAATATAAAGAAAAATGATATGGGGGATAAGACAGTATACCAATATATGCATGAAAATATTAATAACGACATTACATTGAAAATGCAAGGCATAAATGCATATAACAAAATTCATTCCTGCTACAGATAGAAAAAGGTCAATATATTGACTTTTTTAAAATCGTATATTATGCATACCTTGAAAACATTTATAAGAGATAGTATCGACTTCATATTGAAGGCAGAACGCCTTAGCAACCATACAGTAAGTGCCTGCTGGTCAGCTATGATGCAAAAAAAATAACATATCACGGTTGTGTCCGGGTAAATTATACATTATACAGTTATTGTGTCTTACTTGTTCATCATTGGTCCAATAGAGGAATTTCACTTCAGAATTAACGATTAAACAAGGAAAATTATATCAAAAAAAGGGCTGAATGCTTAGAATAATTGGTAATCTGAAAGCTTACACGGAAAGTAAAACAATGGGTAGTACTTTCTGCACGGAGGTTTTAAAAATAAATTTAAAAGGTGTTTAACGTTCTATATATGTCGCCCGCGTGGCGCAGTGATTAGAGCGTCTGCTCTAGAGTCGCGGAGTAAAGAGTTGATCCTTACGTCGCGGGTTCGAATCCCTCTGGGGAACGTGGAGACCGGTCCTTCCGATGAGGCCGTATAAACCGAGGTCCCGTGTTGCAGTAGGTGCTTGCACAAAAAAGATCCCTCACTGCTCAATGGCCATAAGTGCCGAGTACAGGACAAAATTTGCAGCTCTCCACCGGCAAGTGGTGGCGTTACCCTATGAGTGAAAAATTCTCGAGAGGGACGTTAAACAACATACAAACAAACAAACAAACGTTCTAAATGTCCAGATAAGTTGCATTTTATTCGCGAAGCAATGAAGGAATATGTCCAGGTTGTTGTTTATTATATGAATATTATCAGCTACTTCATTGAACGTAATTCATAAATGGGGGTATGACACAAACACTCACATATTTACAGACTTAAGTGAAAATCAGTAGTAATTTTTCTTTCTTTCTTTGTTAAGGATCAATATTGTTTCTTTTTATATCAATCTACAAAGCCAATTATGAAAATTATACGCGCATTGTGCTGACATTTTCAGCAAGTCTTTATTTATCACATTCATGTATAACTGAATTTATTTTTGGACAAAATGAAGACCAAAAAAAGTTTACATAAATCTTGTTTAAACGCAGGGTATGGTCCTACGGAGCACAACCGAAATTCAAAATCTAATTATAGTTTCATTTCGAGTTTCATTTCAAAATAGTGGGAATAATTCAAAACAGTGGGAATTATTTTATTTTATTCTGCTATATATTATGTCATCATTATGAGAACATTTTATAGTTTCCCGAGCTCTTGAAATGAAATAGTAGTAAGGACAAAAAAAGAAAAATTGCGACGTTTGATTGCATTACAGTACACCGAAAAGAAATTCAAAAAAATGTAGATTAAGGAATGATCCCTCTACAGACTTTTTTATCGATGAAGGAAAACGACAAATTTAAGAATATCACTTGATCTTTGCTATGAAAATAAAATTAGTGTGCGACATTTTAACGAGCAGATTTTTGTCATAAAGTCCCATATATTATAGATCAAAGCAGGGAAGAATAAACGGCTACTGGAAGTTATAGAAGACGCCATCTACGCAGACAGTCAAAGAACTCCGAGATCACCTGTTCAGTTGATATTGATATGGGTACCTCTGTAGCAACCGCTAATGATAAAACTCCGCTTAATGATAGAAATATCACTAAGCGTTGCAATGCAACGCTTAATGTCATAAATTATTGCATTAATAGGTGACATACTCATCCGCTTAATGATATAATTCTTTTATTAGCGTCGATTTAGCATTAGCGGTTGAGGATGTAAACTATTTATAAAATAATTTATGGCATTAAGCATTGCATTGCAACGCTTCATGACATTTCTATCATTAAACAGCGTTTTATCATTAGCGGTTGCTACATAACTCTGACATGTTATGGTGAAACTTCAGGCAGTCCTGTTGACAGTGTGAGAGAGACTAGTTCCCAGCCAGTTAAAGGAGTGAAAAATTCCTTATGAAATCAGGCTGAACATTTTATTTTTACAAATTATTAAAACAAATGAAATGCCGTGATTGTTGTTGCAAAAGTCATTTTGACGTTTTTATCCGCGCTTCTTAAGGCAAAACTATATGGTACATATAATTACATATTTTGGTTAATAGAGCAAATATCAATATGAAATTTATTAGGTATTTTTGGCAATAATATGATAATGAGTGATGGAATGGTTAGAGTGCAAATGAAATTTCTTATCCCCAGGGCACACAATTCTAAGAATTAATGTCATTTTGTTTTTAATTTCTTTTTAATGCAGACTTTTTACTTTCTTTCACAGAATAGGCTGTCTCAGTTTTCGAGACATCCCTGGAAACAACCTCCATTTTCTTTATTACAAACCGCTTTATTTGCACATTGCCACAACTTGAAGAAGAATTTCTTCCATAAAAAAACACGCAGCACTGTTAAAGCGTACTACGAACAAGTCAACGGAATATACTAGTAAAAGTGCATAAATACATACCTTTTTAAAGTGAATTTAATTTTGTAAAGCTACTATATTATCACATGATTTTTATACTATTTAAAGTAACATTGTATACCTCGTTTTGTACCGAATTTGGTTTGGTCAAGTTATTTAACAGTCACTTGATAAATGCATGTAATGTGTACTGTATGTAGGTCACAAACAAATTTCAATATCGCAAGGGCATACCCTAGTTAAAATTAAAAATTTAAGCAATTAATTGTTTCTACATATCTTGTAGTTTATTAAAAGTGCTGTTGCTTTAAATAGAATTCGCATTTTATTACTTTAAATTTCAAGTTATTTGGCTCTAGCCGAAATATCTGTGACCTTCACCAAGCATTTTTGTATTTATTAAGTTATGCTCTGGATTTCAGGAAAGCAGCAGCACTTTTCAAGCTAAGGAATGTTTCCTTTATGTATGTTCAAAAAATGGTCAAGATCTATTAAGTGTATGCCCTTACCAAAAGGCGATTTAATGAAGCATCTCGACGTGAAACATGCAAAGGTTAAACCCTGTACACAAAAACAAGTTAGAATGAATTTAATACATTCTCTCAACAGTTTTTAAATAATGGCACTAAACAATTTTTTTAGATTTGTATTAATGGTTTTCCTAAGATTTGTAAATAATATTCTGTTTAATAATAAAGGCATTTTTACCGTGAAAAAGAGTACTTGACCCGCCTCTCACTGCAAATAAAATGCGTCAATTTTTTCCATGATGACGTCATGAAGACAAGTGCATTGCGATCAGTGACTTGCTGTGTGGGAATTAACTAGCAACAAAAATGAATGCAGCGGTGAGTTTTGATGTCCTTCATTACTCTTAAGCAGTTTAAATTCTCAAATTATTTCATTTTCTGTTATTGTGAGGAATGCTATTTGTGGGATGTCACAATAAACATTTTCACGTATAAATTAGGCCCGGCCTTCTATATGCAGCATTAACTTTGCACCGATACATTCTGCAAAAAAAAAAAAAAAAAAAAAAAAAAATTAGGCCATATTATGGACAAATATGTTTGCTCTCCCTCACCGACTGATAAAATATGGCCAATACCAAAATTTTCTTAAACATCCAGGAAACAATTTTTTTTTTAGTCATTCTGGAGTTTTCGCATCCTGTCATAGGCTTTTCAGCTATGTTATGGAAGGCGATGCGATATGGGAAATGTGATCTTTATTTCCCTTTTTAATATAATTTAGTTCTAATGAACACTGTAACAATAGTAACTGCATACTAGTACATGTAGGGAAAGTAGTGTGGTCACCCTAGGGCTTAATGAATAGGTTATAATGCATGTATCAGTTGCGTTACATGTCATTGTATAATATAGTATTGTCACTGTATAAAAATAGTATTGAAAGCCGAGTGTAGAAAAATACGCTTGTGCAACGGTATCCTGATGGTTTTTACCATAAAAATTACTACACATTAAAGGCGGTTTCCATCCTCTATCCTGAAACGTTCTGGATGCAAATCTGCGTTTTTTGAGAAGTAATTGTAATTTTGCTGGGAATGCATGTAATAGAAAAAAACGTCCTACTTCGCTTCTATACCGTGACGGTTTAAAGAAGTTTTACAGATCAGAATGAACTCTCAGCACTTTTAGAATTAAAATGACTTAAGTCATTGATATTCCTTATTCGAGCTTACCAAACTTCTAGTGTATTCCCTTACCTTACTTTTTGGAGGTATATGCTAAAAGATCGTATAAGTATTTTTTTTAATCTCTGTCTTTATGACATTATGTTAATTTATTTATCCATTCCATCATTTTAAAGATATGGTTTGCTTTTAGTTCAATTGGATAGATTTAAAATTTATGTTGACTTATTTGACCAATTTTATAATTTTTAAACCAATAGATCCACTCTTCTGTATAATTAGCGTTTCTTTCAAGTCAAGGATTGTGGTGTCTTTATTATATTTATTTCTAAATGATCAGCACTGTTATTATCAAATGGTGAGATTTTGCGTTCTTTGAAAAATACTGATAAAATAATTCATGGTATATACAAATTTGAAGTCTAATCTGGCCTTCCTTACCTGATTTTCTTTTTCAATTTTATATTGGCATGTACTTGATCAGTAACTTTAACATCTTTAACCGCGAGAGAGCAAGTAAATTTTATTTTAAACTGACCAAATCTAGATTTTATAAAAATGATTTATAAGTAAATCATTAAAATTCATGGCTTTCAGATTTATAGCATTTATAAAATTTTACGGGCCATACACGATTACTTCGGTCTTGAAATATAATTTCCCTTATAATAATTTATCTTTGTTGATCACATAGGCAAATCCTATTTTGGCTATTTTCCCGTCATCAAATTACAATTGTATTTAACCTTTCTATGTAATCGGAGATCAAGAATATAGTAAACAATCTAAGAAATTTAAATTTAAGTAACTTTTAAGTATACGTCCTCAATCTTACAAAAGCTACTTCTAAATCAAATAAAACAGTTCTGTGGAGTGCAACTTATCATTAACTCTCACTTCGCATGTTTCTACAGAAGTTTTTGCTACATCTACGTCCACACAGTTTCATGTAAATCTAACAGGCCTTTCGGTAAAGAAAACTACATCTTGAGCTAGCTTATTCACAGTTATGTTATAAATAGACTCAGGACATCCTGACATAGGGTCGTGATGATGCACAAGATTCACCATATACCCGGAGGATAGAAAAGAGGATTCCTCTTCATAGATATAAATGGAAAATCCAATGGCCCTGCTTTCGGCTAAAACATAGGTCAAATATCATATATTTAGCATAATTACCCCTCCTTCTCCAAAAGAAAATGATAAGAATTGCTGAAACATCAATATCTAATTTTCGAATTCTTGTTATTGTAGAGAAAACTTTTTTGCATTAATTTCAAAACTGAACTTTTGGCTATATTTGAAATTATACAGACAATTCGAACTTAAACTATCTTTTCTATCAACAAATTTACGAATTAGTCATGGTAGGTTGAAGTACTGTTGTTATTTAAATTCACTTGTATCTATCTTTAAATAAATTTTAAATTTCAAAACAACTCAAATCAATTATCATGGTGCTAATTTTTAGTTTCTAAATGTTTTAAGTTTATTATTATATATATAGTAAGTAAAACAGAGCTTAAATAAAATTCCTTTATCAGCATGAAACTGAAATGAGACATTCTTACAAGAATCTGCTATGATAATCTTTTTTTTCAAATTTGTACAAAAAATAATTGAGTTTTAATTCCTACATTCAAAAATCAGTAAAGTTGTTTAAGAGATATGAGGGTTTTATGTTGCAATTGTATTTCTGATTCCATGAACTCCATAGAACCAAAGCCAGCACAACCATATCAACTTAACTGAACCCCAAATATTACTGTAAACCAACTATTATTTGCGTCATCTTTTATTTTTATTCACGAATCGTCAGTATGAAATCAATTTGCGACAATTAATTTTCGCAACTGAGGAAACATTCTCTACAAATTGGTTTACAGTAATCATATTTCTGCTTAATTCCTAATGGACATTTTACTTTCAATCGAAATTTTTGTTTAATTGTTATTTAATTCTGTGATGTTTTAAGGGTGTAGAAATTTTGATTTTATTTACATTGCATTTTTTCAGCACACTATATTAGCAATTTTCAATAGCGAATGGAATAATACAAATCACGAATATGAATAGGATTTTTTTTTTTTTTTTTTTTTTTTTTTTTTTTTTTTTGCATGCTACAATTTTGCAACATGAGAACTACATAAACAACTGTTGGGATATGTTTACTGTATAAGTTAAGAAATAAGGTATCATTTTAAAACTTTTATCGGGGTGTAAATACTCGCTGGTCATGTGATCAAAGTCCAAAGGGCTTTCTGGTATTTTGATTACATGCCAATCCGTGTTAACATCCCGATCAAAGTTTTAAAATGATACCTTATTACTTATATTTATATTTGAGACTGATTTATAGCTTATATTATGTACTTAAGTTTAAAAAGCATAAAATGGTTAAATTTTTCAAACCCCAGCGGTATAAATTAAATATATTTAATTCATCTACCATTTTTACGTCACTGTCATATTACGCTAATCGTTTATGACTGAACAATGAATTTAAGGACACGTGACGAACCCGTTTTTACAAAGAATTAAATACGTACCTGCATATATAGTTATATATATAGAAGGGAAAACATTTGCAGATGTCAGTATTACATAATAAATGTATTGTATATCAAAATTACCATAGTGCGTCGGTAAGTGTTTGTTAAAATCTTTAAATGTCAATGACTTTTATTAAAGAATCTGCTTATTGAACTGTCAGTAGAAACAAGGTCTAATTGGAAAGATCAGATTTTTCTGATTAGGTCTACTTTGTACACTCTTAATCTCATCAATTTGTAGATAATTTGTTCTTTGTAGTTTCTTTCGTGGCCCTCCGTTACTATAGGCATGCATCAAGAATCTAATAAACAGTCTTAGTATTTAAATCTATATTCTACTTTCTATAAGTTTTTTTTCTTTTTTATTCACAAAAGTTTATTTGTTTAAACTACACGATGGTAAATATTTCTATACGTTGATCAAATCGCTGCTCTTTAACAATAACATTCGGGTAAGTTATATGATATTTACTGTTCTTGTATCTATCTCAGTCACCAGTGGTCCAATGGAGAAATTTAATTTTGAAATTTAAGATATAACGAGGAAGACATTATTAATATTGGCATGATACCTTGAACCTTAATTGTTAAACTGAAATGTTACACAGGAAGTATAATCAACATAGTAGTACATGTATATCCAATGTAGGAACATTAAAACTAAAGCTGATAGTGTCTTGATGTTCAAATAGGTCCCTTTTATATATTATTACTACATAAGAGTAATAATTGAGCATGCCCAGGTTGACGTTAGATAAACTGTAATCTACATGAATCTACATTACAATTATATAATTACAATTACATGTACCTCATTCAAAATAATACATTCATCTTAATTTTCGACAGTTTCCAGAGCATTTGAAATGGGAAAGTGGTAAACAACACACGGAAAGTTGGGTTTATCCATCTTTTTAAGCAAGGATAAAATATGACGTTGCTTTAGATATTTTGACGTTATCATCCTTTTTTCTGAAAGGCGACCACACATAAAATAAAATCCCATATTTTGTTTTTTGACATATATCTATTTGAAATTTGCTATGTATATTCATGAAAAATATACTAAAAAGAAATGAAAATTATAGAACGCAGTGTTGATTACATCGTTAACTTCCCTTACTTATGTAGCAAAATACCTCTATCACCTGCATATGGGGTTTATATCTCCATACGCAAGAGCATGCTCCATGTATGAATAATTTCTAAAAACACGGCAAGCTATTGACAATCAAGTTGATGAAACAGGGATATCAACAGTCTCGTTTAAAGTCATCATTTCGCAAGTTCTATGGTCGATTCAATAACCTTGTAAGGAAATACCATCTATTATTAAGTCGAATGCTGACTGACGTTTCTCATACTAATTGTTAGGTCATTATTTAAACACTATATTGTCTACGGATTTTTCCGTTTGCTCGAACATGGCAATGATCACACCTCGGGTGTGATCGGTTGACAGGGGATGCATACTCCTCCATGGCACCTGATCCCACCTCTGATTTTATTGAGAGGTCCGTGTTTGCTCTGCTCGCGATCTGTATTGTTTCAATGGTTTGATTGCTGTTTGTTTTCCCCGTAATATTCAATTAAAGTTCAATCAGATCAATACAATTTTAGATGATTAAGATTATACATCTTTTCATAAGAAGGTAACTAAATTTATAAAACTGCTGTATATTATTATTTTGAATGAAAAGGTGAAGAAAAGAAGAGGAATCGTGAACCGGGCAAAAACACGGACACTTGGAAACACCAGAGGTGTGTGTTCAGGTGCCTAGAACGAAATATATGGAGATAACGAACAGTATTCAAGCTCAAAAGTCCATTAAACATTACAAAATAGGTGCAGAGCAAACACAGACCTCCAAAACATCAGAGGTAGGATCAGGTGCCATGGAGGAGTGAGCATCCCCTGCCGACCGGTCTCACCCGCCGTGTGCTCCTTGTCATGATCAGGAATAACGGAAAAATCCGTCGACAATTCAGTTTGTAAATAATGGCCTAAAATAAGTATGAGAAATGTTAGTCAGCATTTGACTCAATGATAAATTGTATTTGCTAACAAGGTCATTGTAGAAGAAGTGCGCATCATGCTGACCTGTCACACCCGTCATAAGATCAGGTAGACGGAGTAAAGAAACAATGCCATAACAATCGGAATAAAACAAGTCAAATGAAAGTGTTTGTGAATAGGTGACTTTCAACGAGATTGTTAAATCCTTTTTGTACTGATCACTGTCCAGAGATGAGAAATTCTCGCAAATGCGTATGTATTTATTGTCATTTCTTACATTGACATCACACGATTTACTGTAAAGAAAAAAAAATTAAAAAATATTGTAAACAAAAATACTTCCTGATACACAATGCAACACAAAAAACAGAAGCAATTCGCACTAGGAATTTGGTAATGACAAGGCAATTCAGACTAGTAATATACATCAAGATATATGCTACCAATATATCAGATGGTAACCAATTAAGTAGTAAAGTGGTGAGGAAGTTGGAACATTGCTCAAATTCGTATCGCGTTTGGTAATTCAGAGAAATGAATTGTATGGAGATAACGAACAGTATTCAAACTCAAAAGTCCATTAAACAATACAAAATAGGAGCAGAGCAAACACGGACCTCTTAAACATCAGAGGTGGTATCAGGTGCCATGGAGGAGTGAGCATCCCCTACCGACCGGTCACACCAGCCGTGTGCTCCTTGTCATCATCGAGAGATAACGGGAAAATCCGTCGACAATTCAGTGTGTAAATAATGGCCTAACAATTAGTATGAAAAGCATCAGTCAGGATTTAACTTAATGATAAATTGTATTTGCTGACAAGGTCATTGTATCGACCATAGAACTTACGAAATGGCGACTTTAAACGAGACTGCTGAAATTCTAGTTCTAGAAATTGCATGCTCTTGCGAATCGAATCAACTGAGAGATATAAACCCCGTATGCAGGTGACGAAGGTATATTGCTGCATAAGTAAGAGAAGTTGACGATGAAAAAGTTAAAGTCATCACATTTATCATAGAAAATTGCTTTTCAATCCTTATCCTTTTTAACGAGGTTGGATCCTGATATTTAAAGTCTTAAACATATTTTGTCAGGTATATTTCTAGCTTCTACACACATAGCTTAATTAAAATCAAAACAAAAATGGGGGTCAATATGATTCTTTAGGCGCTGCAATACATTTAATATGACCTCTTTGCACTGAAATTTGTGTCTTAATCAAAAATCACATCTTCGACGTTTTCCCTCCAATGTTTTTGTCCAAATAAATCATGAGACAAAATAAACCATTAGTCTACTTAAAAAGACACATTAAAATTGTGACTAAGAAGAAGTTTCAAATTGCTTCGCATAATCATAATAATGACATTTCTGCACTCACAAAATGTGATTTTTCTGGCATTAAAAATTTAACAAGCAAGAAAAATATTTTAAAGTCTTAAACTTTTGCTTAATATAAGCAGATTGATCAGAGTTATCTTATATATTCAGAAAAGAAAAACAAACGTAGGGGTCTATGATGTAAATTTTTAGATATTAATAAAAAGTGTTAATTTTATGCTAAAATTGGCTCAATTTTTTTTCCTGGACTTTCAGAATATATTTACTATATTTGTCACAATATAATGAAAGAATTCATAAGAAGTAATTTAATAGATATTTCAGAGCCAGCACAAAACATTTCACTGCAAAAACACTCTGTGTGCAACCAACATAGAAAAATAGGAATCTAAACTTAACAGTACTGTATATACATGTATTTCAAAAGAGAAAAATTGATCATTTTCTTCAAAGAAAAAAAAACTTCCGCCACGAAATATAGTTCCTGGCTTAATCCTATTTGAATAGAATTTCATCACGGTTTTTTCATTGGATATAGTTTAATTTGCATCGTAGAATCCATATTTAATGCTAGAACTTAAAAATGATGCAGAGATTTTAGAATTAAAGGTCCAAACCAAAATCTGCTCAAAAGCTCAGGATCGAACCTCCTTAAGGAGTATCAGTATTTTTATAATTTCCCTTTAATTTTTCTGAGTCATAGATTGTAATTTTGATGCAAAACGAGGGGGTGGGTCTTTTTAACATTTGTCAGTATCAGAGCTATGTTTTTGTTGTAATTAACAAGCACATTTTAATTCAATCCGGTTTTACTTTAGAGCTGATTGCATATATGCATAGGGATGTCACTGTTCGTGACGTTCTGATGCTTTTCTTGTCTAGAAGTTTAAATACTACGTCACGCTGTCACCACATCAAAGGAAGTAACCGAGTGCGTGTCTCTTCCACGCTAAAGTCGGTCAACTGCAACATACAGCGGGTTCACAAAAGGGGATAGATAGTCCAGCTGTCATTTTATTGAATATTACCCATAAAAATACCTTTAATACTTGATTAAGAACATTTCGACAAGGAAAGCATCAACACGTCATGAACAGTGAAATCCCTATGCATATATGCAATCAGCTCTAACATCTCTTTTTGAGATTCAATTTGAATTCGCACAAACTTTTGGGAAGTGCAATATTGTCACTTGTCTTTCTTAAACGGTTTCAAAGAAAATGGGTCCAGTTAAACATGTTCCTATATAACATGACTTGACACTAATTTATAGATGTAGAGGGGTGATATGAAATGCATGATTTTTACCTTTCAGCAATTAAATAATTATTGCAAATCCGCCATGGTCGGGAGTCTATTTACAGATTTTCTGGGATAGGTTACTTTATTTTTGATTTTGAATGAATATAAGTGAATATAGGAACTAATGTGCCGCTTTACTTCTCATCTCAGTAATCAATCATATCTTTTATGTAAATCGGAAGTTGAATCATAATGTACAGAGTATATTTATTAACATTCCTTCAAAAATATAACGGCAAATAAATGTCTTTTAAGTACTCAATTTTTCTATTTTTGTTCCTATTCATGTAAATGCATATTAAGGGTGTATTTTGGGATATATGATACCAAATTCTTACCAATATGCACGACGCAGAAGACAAAGGAAATTGAAAATGTCGCTAAATGCTAACATAAATAAGTTGTATATGAGTTATCGAAATGTATTTGAGTTATCGAAATGTGACTAGAGATATGTATTGCAAGTATTGGAGTCAAGTGTTCCTGTACCTAAAATTGTAATCTGTATTTGAAATTTCAGATTAAGCATACAGAAGTTATGCAATAAACACATATGAATATCAAACTTTTTAAAATATTTATTTGTATAACAATACGTCCAAATGAAAACATCATCATTTTTAAATCTACATTAATATGACTCAAATAGAGAACGTAACAATTATC
Organism: Saccostrea echinata; assembly: GCF_033153115.1. Lineage (NCBI taxonomy): Eukaryota > Metazoa > Mollusca > Bivalvia > Ostreida > Ostreidae > Saccostrea > Saccostrea echinata. Next base: position 2,766,034 of record NW_026889766.1, read on the forward strand.
TAACATTTTAAATACATGCATATTACATTCTTTGAATCACATGATAAAGTATTTATAATGGTAAAAGTGTTTTAATTTGTGAACTTCAATACTTACAAGTATGTTTACACGTTATTTAATATAATTAGAATTTCTCCTATTTGTAAACCTTAAAAAGTGATCCTGCATGATAAAAATGTGTTAATTTATTAATTAAACCCCTTTCAAGTTTAATCCTGCCCTTTACATTTAAAGTGTCTTGACAAAAAAGGATAATATACATTTCTGTTATTTATGAAAAAAAATTACACTCTAGCATAAACCTTTTTTCTCATCGTTAATAAACCATTTATCATCTCACGTAATGTGTCGGACACAAAAAACCTCTAACATGTATCACTGATAATTGGTCATGCACACTGCTCTGTCGTGTGGCCCGGGGGCAATCTCGTGCAGTGTATCCTGACAATGGACTCTCCTGTCAATACCTAGCTGTTAGGGGACCCACGTCTTACACAGGAGGAGTTCACAAGCTTCTGATGACGCCTAACATTCGGTTTGTCCATCTCAGTACACTGTGCCATGTTGGAACTTGTTAAATGCATCATTTTCTGGAGCCTGCTGATAGGTAAAATAATGTTTATTTTAAAAAGTAACATTTATGTAACCATCCGCTATATAAAACGACAAAATTTGAATTATCTTTTTTAAGAACACCATGCAATTTCTTATTTCTTTGGTTTAAAGCTTTGCATTATATAAGTCTATAAAATGATATTTTAAGTGACCTAATATGATTTTGTTATTCAAGTAAAATCATTTTGTCTGGTGCAATTATTTGATTTATTCTGATAGTAATGACATATATTGTTAGGTTTTTGAATTTTAGAAATTCAAATTTCGGTATTTACTTTTTATGTAATATATAATAATAATATTATGGATAAAAAATTGGAAAACTTAATGGTAAAGCGATAAATCAATTGCGCTAATTTACAAAAAAAAAAAAAAAAAAAAAAAAAAAAAAAAAAAAAAAAAAAAAGCATGTTTTTTTTTCTGTCACCATCATATGTTTTCCTTTGAGTATTAAATAATACTCCCGCTTCTTCATCTCTCATCTCTAATACTAGTAGGATATTTTTTGTTTAACATGTGTACATTGTATTAATCTGATCGGTCAGTAAAATCAATTATTTAAACCCAATCATATAAATTTTAATTACATAATGATGAAATGAAAAATATAGCCTTTGATAAGTATGCAAAAGGATAACATAGGAAACACCATTATATGATATCTTGCTTGCACAAATGCCTGGAAAGGTACCTCGATCTTTTTTAGTTAACATTTTAAAATAGCAATACTTCAATGACAAGATATTGGAAAAAATTATATATTATTGAGGAACGTGTCGTCTGTCCTTAAGGCTTTGAATAAAAACTTTGTTTTCAATAACTTGAATAAAGATGAGAAAAGTTAATCTAAGAATTTCAATGCAGATCGCTTTCTTTTCATGAAATCAAATTTTATGTCTTTACAATATTCCAATTCATTTTTAGTCATCTTCAATTTTCCAGTACAGAAAAAATCTTTGGCATTTTCTTTAGGTCCACGTGATATCACCACATAGAGTCAGACCACTATTACTTTATACCTATTACGAAAATGCACAAATATTCCATTTTGGGTAAATTTGCCAACTACAAACCCATTTAACAATATGTTTTCAAGCCCAGTGAATGTTTTCACAATCTGCATTCCTGTCGCCCAAAAGGCTCTCCAGGGATTGGTTTTATCTTATCTTTATTATTTATACATTCATTATTATTCATTATTATTCCAACCGTATAAAATAATCAATAAAGATCGCATTAAATCATCACTGAACATTGAGATATACATAAATGTCCTTAGATACCTGTAAAATATTCACATTTACTTATTCTTTATAATGACTCGACAATCGTACGTCAGCACTGCATGTTCAGATGCTAAAAATTTTATGGACAGATAACTTTACTTGGGATTCTAAATTAAGACTATGCATTTTAAGAGAAGCTTGGTTAATTTTATCACTAAACCTTATTTTATATTAACGTTAGGATGTTTGAATTTTCTTCCTCTAATTTTTAATATATAAAAAATTTCATGACTCTGATATCATATTTTTTATTCCTTCCTCAGTGTTTTTTTTATATGTTTTAAAAGGTACTTTCAAAGCATCATATTCTTTCAATTGTTAAAGTACATGTAATTGGAAATCTTTACTATGAACAATTCATTTCTTTTCTCCGACGGTCGATTTCAGAAGGAATACCTTATCATAAATAATGAAATAAATTTGGGCATTAGCTCTAAATCTCCATTTTATCCCTTCTCACATCAATAAAGCATAAATCTGAGCTTTACAAATTATCGAGACAATTGCCATTATTACTTACAAGCATAACACTTAAGAAATGAGATTTATGTTCTAACAGACACGTCATTTTCATATCATCACCATAGTTGTGAATTTGTCCCTAAGGCATTTGGCACCGTAGGGTATTCTGAAACATCATTATGTTGTCTGGACGTGTGATATTTTGAATGTATGCTGACAGTTTATCTTTGTAAAGATTAGACGATTTTAATGTAATATCAACCTTGCATATTGTCATACATGTGAAATGGATTTAATTTCTATCATCTAAAATCCTAATTATATTAATTATATCTTAAGATCTTAACGAAGACTAATGCTGCAGATAATGTCAGTTCTTATTTGCTGAGTAAAAAAAAATGCAAGATGTAAAATCAATAGGAAACAGAGAAGATAATGTAGTTCTATTGATGTTTGCGTTTAAAATTGCTTCTGTGCAAATCTTTTGAAGAAATACAAAGAGAATGTCTAAGTGGAATAGAGCAAAGATTTTAAACAGAATATTTTGCTTGTATCTTTTCAGTTGTTGATGTTGCATATCTCTTTATTTTTAACAGTAAAAGATTGTTGTTTCCAATATTCAGGTCATACAAAAATATACGTTTATGTCAATTTTAGGGAGTGAAGGATCTCTATGATTACTAAAAAACAGGACCTTTTTTCAACTCTGATAATTTTGTTACACATATACGATTATACAAAGTATAAAAGCAAAGGAAAGAGTGTACACTATACTGACAAAAGATGCAAAACAAATTACTATTGAAGATAAACATATTTAAAGGACAGTTAATGATTAATGTAAGAGTAATCTCCCTTGTAACAGAAAGTCATCCCCCCTTAAATATAGCTTCCTCTTACAGAAACTAAAATTACCTTATTCTTTTAAAATGTAAAGAGACAATAGATTGATTTTCTCTACAACATAAAATATAAACAGTACTAGATAAAACTAGTTGACAGTTGATCTAAATTGTTGTAGTGAGATATCCTAAATGATAATAAGTAAGCAATCAAATGACAAAATCAATTATCATTGAACGAATATTCTATATATTTGTTTTTATGTCTAATTACAGGCTGTGTATATGGACAACGTAAGTAAACTACTTCAACAAGCTTTATCTTACTTAATTTAAATTGAAACTATAATTCAATACTGAATTTATAATAAATAAATTCCGAATATCTACGATTCCATATAAATATATAATAAATCTATACTTAATCTTTATGGAATCTCTATTAAATCTCTACTTGGCTAATTGTGTTCCCCAAATGAAGTTTGCGAACATACTGTTTTTACTTTGTTTCTTCTTTCTTCTCCGGTACTGTTTTGTCTGCGAGTGCTCTCGAAAACTACTCATCCGATTGAGATGAAAACTTTTTAGGGTTAATAGGCATCCTATGTATATGTCCTGATCGAGGCACATACATACACGCGAGTGTGCCTGCAATGAGTGAAATAACATATAACTGAAACAGCTTTATTTGACAAATTTTTTGAACGAAATGTTTTGAAATGTAGTATATAAAGATATAAATAATGTCTAGACACAATGACTAGTTGAATAAGCACGTGTGCTTTGCTCTGGTTGGATGATTCAAATATTTCTATAACTCTCTTGATTTACGACTAAATAATAAGAATTTAAAATTTAGGTATATATAAAAAATTTCTACTACATGATTATGATATATACGAAAACTCTTAAAAACTGACTGAAACTTTAAACGGACAAACTTTTTTGTAATTTAAAAAAAAAAAATCATTACTAAATTTAGAGTATAGATATGTATAAAGTGTTCTACATTTTGGAACTATCAAAACTGAAAGCAAGGGCATACATTGCACGTTTGTCTAATTCTGATTCTTTACTACTGTAACGGCCGTAACTCTAGTTCTTTTCAACAAAATACATTGAAATTTAAAACATAGGTATGTATAATGAGAGGCTATAAGAGGATATATCTAAGAAATATGGGGAAAAATGGTCGATAAACACGCCCTGAAATCTGATTGGCTAATGCTCGTAAAGCTATAACAGCGTTGTTTTCCGATAAAATACATTGGAAAATATAAAGTATTTATCTATAATACAAAAAAAATCCAAATCAAATAAAGCTCGTAAGGAATGAACATCATATGTGAGAGTGTTTGGGGAACATATGTATTGGTACCCGTTATAATTTGCACTAGTTTTTGTTGCTTTTTCTAAAAAGATAACTGAAGCAATATGCTTTTTTTAATTATTGCAGTGAAATTTCCTTCCTCGGGGGTCATTGTACCCCTTGGACACGATCTTTTATCTGGAAATTCGCCAGGTGCCTTTTCCATAGCTTTCCATATATATCAATAGCATATATCTATCAGTAGATGATTGACTTGTAAACCCACTATATATATATATATATATATATATATATATATATATATATATACTACTTTCTGAAACCAAACATCTATTTCAATGCCTTCATAGTTGTTCTGTGTTGTAGAATAGAACGTAGCAATACATGTATTGAAAATATGGTTCTCAAGACGTTTTATACCTTCAATATTATTACTTAAGTCGTGGAGTTGAATGATTAATAATGATAGATAGCAAAATTACTGGTATATAATCACATATTGTACGGAGAATTGACATTATAAACAGTATTGACATTATAAACAGTATTGACATTATAAACAGTATTGACATTATAAACAGTATTGACATTATAAACAGTATTGACATTATAAACAGTATTGACATTATAAACAGTATTGACATTATAAACAGTATTGACATTATAAACAGTATTGACATTATAAACAGTATTGACATTATAAACAGTATTAACATTATAAACAGTATTGACATTATAAACAGTATTGACATTATAAACAGTATTGACATTATAAACAGTATTGACATTATAAACAGTATTGACATTATAAACAGTATTGACATTATAAACAGTATTAACATTATAAACAGTATTAACATTATAAACAGTATTAACATTATAAACAGTATTGACATTATAAACAGTATTGACATTATAAACAGTATTAACATTATAAACAGTATTAACATTATAAACAGTATTGACATTATAAACAGTATTGACATTATAAACAGTATTAACATTATAAACAGTATTGACATTATAAACAGTATTAACATTATAAACAGTATTGACATTATAAACAGTATTAACATTATAAACAGTATTAACATTATAAACAGTATTAACATTATAAACAGTATTGACATTATAAACAGTATTGACATTATAAACAGTATTAACATTATAAACAGTATTAACATTATAAACAGTATTGACATTATAAACAGTATTGACATTATAAACAGTATTAACATTATAAACAGTATTAACATTATAAACAGTATTAACATTATAAACAGTATTAACATTATAAACAGTATTAACATTATAAACAGTATTAACATTATAAACAGTATTGACATTATAAACAGTATTGACATTATAAACAGTATTAACATTATAAACAGTATTGACATTATAAACAGTATTAACATTATAAACAGTATTGACATTATAAACAGTATTAACATTATAAACAGTATTAACATTATAAACAGTATTAACATTATAAACAGTATTAACATTATAAACAGTATTGACATTATAAACAGTATTAACATTATAAACAGTATTAACATTATAAACAGTATTAACATTATAAACAGTATTGACATTATAAACAGTATTAACATTATAAACAGTATTAACATTATAAACAGTATTAACATTATAAACAGTATTGACATTATAAACAGTATTAACATTATAAACAGTATTAACATTATAAACAGTATTAACATTATAAACAGTATTGACATTATAAACAGTATTAACATTATAAACAGTATTAACATTATAAACAGTATTGACATTATAAACAGTATTAACATTATAAACAGTATTAACATTATAAACAGTATTAACATTATAAACAGTATTGACATTATAAACAGTATTAACATTATAAACAGTATTAACATTATAAACAGTATTAACATTATAAACAGTATTGACATTATAAACAGTATTAACATTATAAACAGTATTAACATTATAAACAGTATTAACATTATAAACAGTATTGACATTATAAACAGTATTAACATTATAAACAGTATTAACATTATAAACAGTATTAACATTATAAACAGTATTGACATTATAAACAGTATTAACATTATAAACAGTATTAACATTATAAACAGTATTAACATTATAAACAGTATTAACATTATAAACAGTATTAACATTATAAACAGTATTAACATTATAAACAGTATTAACATTATAAACAGTATTAACATTATAAACAGTATTAACATTATAAACAGTATTAACATTATAAACAGTATCATTAATATACCGTAACTGTAAAGATTACATTGTTTCATTTTTCTGAAGAAAAAGACATCTAAAGAAAACTCAACTTTAACTAAATCAAATTATTATGTACTATTATATGGGGATGTTAGATCTCGCATTTACTTCTATAGAAACTAATCATATATATACAGAACTTAACGACAAATCAATCTGAATGAATATTATTACCTTATTATAAACCAAAATTTTAAAGAAAAATTAATTACTACAACAAATCTTCAAAAGTTTAAATGCGTTGCATCAAATATGTTTGGAGAACACTTGAAACAAGTATAAGTCCATCGATAAATCCTATTCCATCTTACAGATATGACTAGTTATGTGCCTATAAGGGCAATTATCTGAATGACTGTGGCCGATATGATAATATTTATGTCAATTAATCAATTCCTGAATAGTGATAGAAAGGTCTGTCAGTTCTTCTATCACCACAGAATGTACTTTTCTAAAGTCAGCAATTTGTTCCAGTTCTTTAATTACTCCTCTGCTTTCTGCCTTTTCTCGTAGAAGTGCATGTACGTACATTTGTATTATGCAATGAAAACTCCTTCAAAATATGTATATATACTATCATTTCATCATATATTTACATCCATTTAATATTTTCTCCATTATCCAATTTTACGAAAACCATATGTTTACAATGTTTACTTTTTGACCATAGCTATATCCAATTTTTAATGGCATTTTCCCGAGAAGTAATTCCAAGTATGAAATAAATGTTAAGGTGTAACTGTTTTATAGTTCTTTCATCGATGTAACATATGGCTCCATGAACAACACATTGCGTATTTTACCTCACCTTATATTAATATTTAAGTTCTTGTACATCATGACTTATCTGCCATCATTTATTGCGTATTTTATCTCACTTTATATGAATATTAAAAAAGATTAATTATTGTACAGTGTAACTTTTCTGCCATCATTCATTGCCTATTTTATATCACCCTTTATTAATATTTAAAAAAAAGAGTCTAAGTTCTTGTACAGTTTAACTTTTCGGTCATATTGCAACGGTCATTTCCCGTAAAACACCAAAAAAAGAAAGCAATTCCTTGTTTGAAGAATATCTCCCTATTTACGTTCTCCAGGTTGTTTACATTTCAATTACGTCAGTAATTTTCTGGTTATTACATCTACTAAAACTATAACCAAACAATAACAAATTAACAGTAAATGTCCCCATATATCCATAAACTACTGAAGTATTGAGTTGTTTTCCTACTTAATTAGTGTTTCACAAGGGTTTCGTGGGACGTGCGTTATTATTTGATTAGTTTGTTGTACTATTTCATGCACTCCAATTATTTGTCCACCTTTCTGACAAATGCGTTAAGAATATAATGCATGATAATTTCCTATTTATAGTTCCTATAACGGTGTTTTTATTTGCAATTTAACTATTATTTATAACACTTACATCGATTAAAAATTCCAAAGGAGAAACAATTTATTAGGAATGTATGATTCATGAACATGAAATTACTTTTGGCACTAACATGTTCATGCCAGATGAAATAAAAGAAAATGGAGAGGGGTTTATAAACATTGTATGTTGCTCCAACTATTCAGATAAAAAAGGTGTTTAAATGATTATTGGAATATTGCAGTTTGTGGGATCTTGTTGATAATCATACTAACATTGAATACTTCTTATTGTTGCGATCACATAAAACTTAAATGAAAGAAGACCAAAATCGCTGTTTATATGTCTTTAATTTATTCTAAAGCCATATATCCTAGAGATCACAAGCCCTAACCAAAGAGCTAAGACAAATTTCAAATGTAAAATGACTTAAAAAATCTAAGTTTCAATTTTATCAAGTTGTGAAAATGTAAAAAGTAACAAAATGATCATGAAACAACAGCTCTTATTTCAGGTAAATTTTAATAAAATCACAAATCTTTATATGAAAAGCAATTTAATGTACATTGAATTCGTCTAAATCATCGAGTATATTTGGCAATTCAGAGTACTGAGAAATCATATAACATTATAAGTTTGATTTTATACAGATTCCTTTCCCAGCACATTGCACTTCCAAATGCCAACACAAGACTTGATGACTGAATTAGCAACAGAAGGTTATTTTCAGTAGCAGTAGCAGTGTATATGTAGATGAATTTCCTGTAGAAATAACAAAGATGTCTGTATATTAGATATTTAGAATAAGGGTTATATATGTGTAACTCTGGCGTAAAACAAATCTAGTGTAATATACCCTTATTAGTTTAATGTAGAAAGCCTAGGGGGAAAACGGACATGTTCTTTGAATTTTAATCTTATAGCTGGGTTTTTTCAAAAAGTTTTAGGACAAACAGGTACATGCTAAATATCATAGACTTACCTTTTAAATGTCAAAAATATGCTGTATATCGGCACTATGTACTATTTTGATAAGTAGGTCAAAGGTCAATGCTGACGAGATCGGTAACCATGGTAATTTACAAAAGGCATAGTGCAAAGCAATATATGTGCAAAATAGTCCAGTCAAATTAGTCCTAAAACACCCTAACCTTAAACAAATTGCAACAGAAATTATTCCAGTAGAATTTTGTTATTTATAATGTGCCTTTTGATATATCAAAACTCTAGAAAAATATATTTGTCCAAACATCACTTTTTTCAGTTTTCAAAAAACCCGATTTTTGTTCAAAAATGCCGATAAATCACTGTTTAAAAAGACACTCTATATATGCATAAAAATAGTTTTGCCATCTATATGATCTTAAATTTTCTTGATAGGTCATGCAGAAATGAATCCTGCACACTGAAACTGGTAATTATTTCATTAATTGTTATGAATTCCTGTTTCCATGGCAACGGACATAATTGAAAAATAAAACTATTCCAATTCCTCAGTATGGCTTTGTGTAGGGATAAAGAATATGTAGCCATAGTAGGAATGACAAGTTTTATTAGTTAAAATAATTTTTTTTTAAATTATATATAGGGGACAATTAAGCACTCATCCCAGGAATTTTTTTCAGGGGTGGGGGGTGGAGGGGGAGGGTTCATATTAAATATCACAGATGTCAAGTCTCGGAAGTTTTCTGACAAGCAAATATAAATAAATAAATAAACAAATAAGTAAAAGGAAATGAAAATAAATAAAATTAATTGCCTCAAACTTAAAAAACCTTTTCAGAGGAGAAGGGAGGAAGGGGGTCTCTTTTCATAATGCACACGACTTCTTGCCTTTTAAATAAGTGTCCCGGGGAATGGGTTCATAATGCACATGACTTGTTGCCATTTTAATAAGTGTCCTGGGGAAATGGGTTCATAGACATGTTTTTGTTACTTTTACATATAACCTTTTAACTCTTGAAAATCTCAGGGGGAGGGGGTCAGTCCCCCCCTTCCCGACAAATCTCCCTTTAAAGCAATGCATGCTTAGGACATTCATCTGAAATACGTTATATCTATGGATACGTATCACTTGAACGAAATCTTAAAAGTCAGTTTTCCCCATTGCTTTTATCTGAAAGGTTAATTAAAAGATATAATAAAAAGTAATATCGTAAAAATCCATTGAAGGTGCCACAGAATACCTAAAAAATAAATGAATGATAATCTTGAAACTGGAACTGGTTCTTCACCTAAATGTCAACCTCAATAGTATATATTCAAATTGCTTCTTTTTGTATTCAATATAATGTTCATTGATAGTTTTTATATCTCCTTTGGATTTATTTTGTAATTTGTGTGTGTGTTTCGGAGGGGGGGGGGGGAGGTATCACATCATTTAAGCTCTCGGCACTTTGAAGTAAACGTTGCAGGTCTTTAGGATGAGACTTTAAAAACCCCATTAAAGGCCCCATATCACGGTACATGTAGGCGTTAGCATGATAAAGAACCCTCACTGCTCAATAGCCCTAAGCGCCGTGTAAAGGTCTAAATTTCAAGCACTTTGCCGATATAATTATGGTGACGTTTCTATATAAGTGAAAAGTTCTTGAACCGGGCGTAAAACAACATACAATCAACCAATCTTCACAAGCGCTGCTTATAGAGGCTTAGATCTAGAGTCATTTTTATGACAATTAAATTACCTATCTGATCATTTTCTATGCTCTTTTAAGTGATAAATTTCATTTTTCGTGATAGGAAAATAGTATTTTTACAAAACTTTTCTTATATATATGCAGGTGTATTTGGGATGCTACTTGGAAAATAAGTCGATAATGTTGTGTAGTTTTTAAAAAGCTGAAATGCACAAATCTATTACATAATTGGATGTGTTTAAAAAATACAAATATTCCACAACGCCGCTTATTTCAAAGACTTCCTGTAAATTTAGATCCCGGCCCTCGTGTGACCCTACTTGGCTCCGGGGTTATGTTAAATAGAAACTAGAAGCGAAATCTGAATCAAAGTGACACAAATATAATGTTTAAGAAATATGTTTACAAATTACAATAAAATATACTATACATAATAAGCATAATTATAGTGATTATGCACCTCCCCCCCCCAAAAAAAAAATATGAATAAGGCCATCATTAAAGTATTGTTTGTTTGCCCTCTCCTGATTCAGGGTAAAATTATTAAATCGGCAGGTAGGTAAGAAAATCTTCTTTTTTTTTCTAGACAATTTCAACATATTTGTTGACAGGATAAGAGGAATAAAAAGAAAAAAAATATGATGTCCTGGAATGTAAAAACAAAAAAGTTTTGAGTCGGACCATTTTTAGTCAGTCAGTCGGAAGAGGGCAACCAAAATTTTTTTCCAAGATGGCCTAATCTATTTTTTTTTTTTTGGAAATAGTAAAGTAGATCTCACTAATATAATCAACATTCTAAAGAAAAAAAAATCTTTAAACAAGGTCATACACCAAAATATAACTTTTACAACTGTAGGTAATCAAATATTTTTATGTTGCAAAAATACCACTGACAACTTTCCATAGAATATTTCCCCTAACGTTTCCAATATCTAATAAAAGAGAAGTAAACACTAATTTATATATGTGCACGAGTTATTATTAATTGGAAGATTGAATTTTTACAGAAATACATGATTAATATATAATTTTTTGTGATTCATAGACCTAATATTTGAAAGAAAGGTTCCTACATGCTTAAAAATTGTGATGCAGATAATGTAGTATATACTAAGGTTTCAACAATATATCGTTAAGTTTAGACATATATAAGATTCTCAGATCTTATATCTCCAGTGCATTGGTGAAATTTAAACCAAAGCATGTATACAAAATGAATTATAAATTTTATTATGCTTCTTTAAGAAGAAAAGTGGTTTGTTTACAGTGGTTAAAATTGTCTCCCTTGGTGCATATGGTAGCACATTTCTGCAATACATATTTTATCAGACCAGTAAATATTTATTTCTGAAAAACACATCTTTCGCCTTTATATATTTTTCTAGAGTTTTTATATGTTGATTATAATACAATTTACTAATTATAAATAAAGAAAAAAATTCTGTTGCAATTTGTTTAAGGTTTATGACAATTTGACTGGACTAAAATATCACATACTTCTTTCAGTTGTCGAGATATAAGATATGACAGACGGACAGACAGAAGCCGGGAAAAGTGATCCCTAAGTGTCGCTCTGTTCATTTTAATATTTGAATATATTGAAAGAAATGTGTTGAATGAGTATTACATAATTTGAAGTATTCCAAATGAGAGGGATTATAATTTTTTTTTCCAGAAATCAACATGAAATACAAATGAAGTGTAGAATAAGTCGTGTTGTTTTGATTATTGAAAATATATCAAATGTCTTCAGGAAAAAAATTGATAGGGCTCACGGCAGGTGTGACCGGTCAGCAGGGGATGCTTACTCCTCCTAGGCACCTGATCCCACCTCTGGAATTTCCAGGGGTCCGTGTTTTATGCCCTCTAAACATATTTGTAATGTTTGTGGATTTTTTGAGATGGATCACTGTTCATTATCTTTACCTTTTACATTATAATACTCTAGATGAAATCCCGCGCAAGCGCGGGGATTTGAATTTATACCACTACCGGCAGAAAAATTCCTATAATATATTTTGTAATTTTTTACCATGCACGGATCAAGAGGGGGGGGGGGGTTCCGGACCACCCTGGAATTTCCAGAGTTATTTTAAAGTATATACTGAAGCAAATAAAAAATGACCCCCCCCCCAGAAAACGTGGACCCTACCATCACCACCACGAAATAGGTGTTTTTTGGATATGAGTTTTACGTTCGTTTTTTGTTTTTTGTGCTTGCCAAGAATTTTTTCGGTTGGAATTTTTTTTTGACTGGAGTGGAAACCCCCCCCCCCCCTCCTTGGAAAAAAATCCTGGATCCGCGCCTGTCTACTGACAGCCTACCCCCCCCCCCCTTCGTAAAAACTTGAAAAATAACAATTTCAGTAATTGACGTATATTGTGAAACCTGCTATACTATGTTATGAATATTGTACTTCGAATGCCCATATTTCATTTCCGTCAAATGAAAAAGAATCGAATATGCACATTTTAATGATGAATTGATTTCTTTTTCCTTTTTCTTTTTTCTTTTTTTTTTTTTTTTGTAAACATTACGTTTTAACGCCAGGCCAAGTATTTGATACAAAAGACTGTATTCAGGAAAAAAAAAACTGAAATGTGTTATTAAATCACAAAATTTTAACAGCTTTAATTGTATTTGAACAATACCTTATTCAATTTTCTCTTTTCATGTAAGCAAATTTATTACGAAGTACAAATTGTACTTCAGGTTCGTTGCCACTATGCTCTCATAGAGGAATATACAGATTTTACATTAGGAAAACCTACTTATAGTCGATCATTCGACATATAAATATATTCACAACTTATAGTGTTATCTATGATTTACCATAATTTCGATGACCATTCACACAAAAGTTTTTATTTTTTTTTATGTTCCTGCAGCTATAACATCGGGCTCGATGCTATGTGATGCTCTAGAAGTTTCCGTCAATATTATGATCGGTGAATTACGAAAATAATTTGTACATTTCCCTTTTGAATCGGTTATCATAACTTAATTCTTTTATATCATTTAAATCAAGTTTTGATTGAATAATTCAGTGATGACATTTATGAAATAAATAAACGATTGCTTGTTGTCAGTTTTATTAAATTGCCAGTAACTTAGATCCGCCAATTGGAACCGCCACCTTACTCACATTTTTGCTATTTCATGGCTGTTTATAGAAAATGAAAGTAGACTTTTAATTTAATGTACGATACTTATTATGCGAGTGAGATCTGAATATAGTTTATGGACATCATCTTGTATCTAGTGCATTCATAGAGGAGTTAGTAAGAACTCTGGTGCACCCGTTTTGGAGTTTATTTGCAAAATCTATTAATTTATAAGTATAGATTTTGTATCAAAAATATGTCTATTTTTATAAAAGCTGTAAACAGGAGTTGTTTTATTTACGTAAAATTAAGAACAAATCTTTACACGTGATTTCTCCTTAAAGACATACATTGCAACACAAGCAACAAAATGATATATTCTTTACGTCAAAAATGGCATACGTAGAATTATGTTTTTATTCATTGCTAATCAATCATATGTCGTATTTCCCATGCCCTTTACTGTCAAAATCTGTCAAAAGGAATATGTGCCATAACAAGTGCAAGTGCATGGGGAACTGGACCTACATTGCATTAAAATTAGACCCACCCACCACTTATATCTGATAAAAAAGTGTTTTCAATGGAAAGTCTTCCTTTTTCCATTTTATGAATAACAAAACCCCGAGCTATAACGATTTATGTACAGTCAGTTAGATGTATTATTGAATGAAAATGCATAGAAAAACAGAATATTATTCCTGTAATTATTTGCAGATTTTGCTTTTATTTAGAAATAAGTTAGTTATAAAAAAAAATCTATATCATGTGTTACACTTTTTAGTTTGTAATTATTATTATAATGTTAGTTATCATGAAATTGATACACATATAATATGGTTACACCTGACTGTATACAGTGTATAATGATCAAAATATGCAAGCTAAAACCCACGTATCACATAACACGTAACGAAATACAATCTATACATATCGCATGTAGTTGAGTGTAACATTAAAAATTTTCACCCCAAGAAAACCATTGTCAACCGAGACGCAATGTTACACTCAACTAAATGCAATATTTATTTATTATACTGAATCTTTTATACAAATACATATAACAGTGAACTTTGCACGCATAAATTCTGCGCAGTCACTATTTTTTCGAATATCACCCGTCGTCAAGCAGTGTTGACTGTTGCTTTGCTGGGGGGCATGGCTTCATTATTCAGTGTGTTATTTAACAAACGTTTCTCGGCGAATCAGATTCAATTATTTTACATGAAAGTATAATATTAATCAATGTATGAAAGTAGATAAAACCTGAAGTGATCAATACCTGTTGCGAAATGGACACGACATATTTGGTGTATTTTAACTAGGAATGGCAATCGGTTAAATTTTTATAACTGGATAATCGTAATTTTGTTCCGACCGAGTAACCGGCTAGTCAAACAGAAAAGATTTGTTTGTAACTTAATTATGTAATTTTTTAAATTCGATTCAAATATGCAATTAAAAGTTAAACTATGATGATTAAAATTCTTTACTCCCTAATCAAAGTAGAAAACGATAAACATAGACTTTAATTTCACTACTTTCTGCAACTTTTGTAGACGTTCATACTCACATCTCCATTGTTATTCTTTATTTAATTCTTTCATTAACCACTGATGATGAATGGAGACTTTGAAACTTATTCACCACCACCAACACCCCCATCCCACCTTACCCCAACCCCCTTCCCCAAGAAAAGAAGAAATTTTAAAGTTTTGGTAGTTTTGTGCTCTTTTAATCATGGTTAAATAGTTATGTCTCAGATACATCTTTAACGACTTTTAAAGAGGTAAAAATTAATTTTCTATGATGGTGCGTTAGCGATTTTCTCTAGTGTAGATAGATGTATAGATTTCACTACTATCTCTATATCTTCATAATTGTCAAATAGCGTCATAACAATAAACCAAGTAAAAATCCTTGCTTAGGCATAAGATATACTGATTTTATGATTGAAAAAGATTTGAATTAGGCCCTACCTTTTATATTAACCTGATATTCTATTTACATGTTGTTTCGTTTTCATGATGTGTTTTATTTTTTATGCATATTGCTACTAGTCAGAAAATAGTATTTAATGTTTTATTTCATGATATTTACACAGAATTATAAAACGTACTTACACTGAAAGCATATCAATTTGAATGGAATGTCTCTGACAGAATTTTTTATATCCATCTTCTTTATCATTTCAGGCAGCAGTGTCGCAGGTCTTCGACAGAGTATGTACTAGTTATAACATTATCATATTATATTTTGTTGAGACATAGCAAAACCACATATACATGTCTTGATACATTATACAAAAGAATATGAACAATTCAAGTACATTTATTTTCCTTTTTACCCCTTGAGATTGTTTTTTATCACTTTAATACAAAACAAATTTTGTCCGAAGAATGCATTTTTTTTTATCTTACCAAATAAATCAAAATATAATTTCTTAGAATTACTGGAGCGACTTTTAATCAACAACCAACTACAACAAATGGCCGGACAAGGGTTAGGGAGCACTATGGACATTGGAGGTGGATCTCTCGCTGCTTCCTCTCTGGGGAGCGGATTGAATGGAGGTTTGGTGACGGGAGGTGGTCTGAGCAGTTCCGGACTAGGTCTAATGGATTCCAGCAGCCTGCTCGGGAGGGGCGCTCAAACTCCCTCCTTAAATATCGCCTCCCTTCTGGACTCCATGTCGTCTCCAAGAGCACAGATTTCACGTACGTTTCGAAAGATATTTTTTACATCACACTGTAGATTCCTTATTTTTCGCGAGTACTTATTATCGCGAAATGGTGTTTTAACGTCAAATCGTAAGAAAAATAATTCGCCAGTGGACGGTTGATCAAGATATTTTACATGGATTTTAGCACAATGAAATAAAAGCGAGTAATTTTATTTCGCGAGGGGTGTTTCTCGCGAAATTACGCGATAATTTATTCCTCGTGTATATTTAGGAGTCTACAGTAAATTACAATCTGCATATCAAATATTTACATTGATGGTTCACAAAGTCGTTAAAATTGTGTCGCTGTATTTTCTTACATAAAAAGAGTAATATTCATTTGGAAGTATCTATAAAAAAAATTATCTGTCATATTACTATCACGGTAGCGCAGTCATTAGAGCGCTCGCTTTGTGATCGTATAAAAAAAGGTAGCAATTGTTCCTTCGCCAGCGCTCGGCACTTTATCTGGTAAACTAAACCTATACATTTCCTTCTGAAAATATGAATAGAAAGTTATTTGGAAATTTTATATGAATTAACTCCATCAAAAAGTAAATCTTACTGAGCAGCGAAATAAGATATGTCTGTGGTTTTCCTATAATGGATAATGTATTTGAATTTTAGACAAATATTCAAATAATTTACCTTACTTCTTCAAGAGCACAGTTCTCATGTACGTTTCGAAAAATCTTCCAAATTATAATACGCATATCATATATTCACATTGATGATTAAAAAATTCGTTAAAAATGTATCGCTGTATTTTATTAAGAGGTGTAATAATAATTTGGAAGTGTCTATAAAAAAATTCATGCAAATTTTAGCATACAACTTTTCAAATTACTCAAAAACTGTAATAAGGAAACTTTATTTGAACTTACTGTGTTTATGTGTAAAAATTAGTGAAAAGGGCATTATAAGGACCTTCATTATAAGGGCAAATGTATACTAATTTTAGACAAATGTTGAACGTGGTATCAAAAAATGTCAATGCAATCGATAAAAACACTGGTGATTTTTTGATTATCACGTTATTTTTATTTTAATCTTCTAGAACCGTCTAATACCAAGGTATTGACACGAACAGCAGCTATTCAAAGCCTTCAGAGACGGCTTGATGCTCTCAGAGGAAACCAGCTTCCTGAGACGCAAGGATTAATGAAGAGTGGAATAGGATTCCAAACACCTACACGAGACCAGAGCTTAAAAGAGAATATTATCAGACAAACACGTAAGGAAACGCCGAATGCTTCAGTGAAAATCACAGTCAAAAGGACAACTAAAACATCCGGAACAGGAAAAACCAGTAAAACAAATACCCCTCCCATGATTCCTGCAGCTACAGATTCCTTCAGTGCAGCCTCCTTGCTTAACAATATCCCCAGGACACCGACAATATTTCAATCAGCCCCTGTTGCTCGTGCACAGCCTGCAAAGGTGCCTCAAATACAGTCTCCATCCACAGCACTTGTTCAAAAGACTTTACCAACACCAGTTTCACAGACAGCAAATCTTGCTGCTGCCAGTGCAGCCGGAGCAGCGTCAGCCATTAATTCTGTGTCGTCAGTGGCAGCAGCAAAATCTATGCAAAATCAGATTTCAGACATGATGGACACGCGGATGGATATGATAGGTGATATGGCGGAAGCGGGAATGTTAGGTGGTGGTATGATGGGACTAGGGGGACTGAGTGCGATGAACAGTTTAGGTGGATTAGGAGGTATGGGAAATATGGGGGGTTTGAGCAGTATGGGAGGTTTTGGGGCCATGGGAATGGGTGACATGATGGGGGGACTTGGTGGTATGGGCATGGGTGGGCTTGGAATGGGAGGGTTGGGGATGGGGAATGCACTAATGGGCGGTGGACTCGGCGGTATGATGGGTGGGGGTTTAGGGGGCTTAGGGATGATGGCAGCTTTCTCATGAGATGATTTAAGAGGAAACTAAGATTATCTGTCTACACATACATTGCTTCCGAATTTCTTATATTATTCGAAAGAATCTAATCATTTTCACAAACGTGGGAAAATGATAAAATCGATAAATGTCGATAAACCCAATTATATCTCAAGGATTCATTAAAAAATGCACCTCTTGTCATTCAAGAAAGGAATTGTATTGCCTGAGAATGAAAAGTGAATGTGGAAAAGTATGACAGAATTAATGTGCGAACTCTTCATATTTACAACGGTGGGACAGCATTCTACAGAACACAAATATAAATCATTTTAGTCACTGTCTATCATTTTCGGGACATTATATCCACGCATCTCATTGTCAAAGATAAAATTATCATCGCCATAAATTGACAATAAACGGCAATCCGGTGTGTTTATGAATCAACCGGACAAAAGAATTAGATTTCAGTTTTCGATTTATCAATCTTTTTACATCATTCATTAACTTCCTATATTTGCCTGCAAAATATAAAATAAAATGTGAAACGGTTATAAAATTGCAAAATTGTCAAACAACTAACAAGCGGTAAAACTCCTAGTTTGTGACTTTTTATGAGATCAGTAAAATAGAGCTATGTATAATAATGTATAATATACCAGCACTGAACAGCAGTAATTAGTCTTTTCATTTCGCCATTTGTAATAAATCATCATTTCATTAATATAGAATCTTGTCCTTCAGTAGCTTTTCTAATATTTATTTCAAAAACGTAGATAGCTTTATTGAAATTTCTTTGTATATACAATTATTTATTATATATTTATCAAAATAAATCAGTCTCATGCATATATCTTCTTCTTTTTTTCTCTCCCCCCCCCCCCTCCCTAGCGCGACGATGTCCTGTCAATAGGAAGGTTGGGAATGTGGGTTATATCAAACAAGTCATTTAACTTCTTGAAATATTCTTGATGATTATAATTGTACAGATCTTTCTAACTCGTGAGGAAAGGAATGAAATAAATCTATTTCTAGTCACAATGGGTTCATATTCAATCTGACTCTATGTTCTTTTAACGTCAGTCTGTTTTTGGGTCAGTTAACAACCTTTCAATATTTGTTTCAACTCAAGAAATAATATGAATTGAAATATGACCATAACGAACAGTAATTAAGTTCAAAAGTCCATCGGAACAGTACAAATTGGGAGCAGAGCTAACACGGACTCTCAAAACATCAGAGGTAGGATCAGTTGTCATGGAGGAGTAAAATCCTGAAAATTAAACCAAACTTACACAAATTAGTTTGGTAAAGAGGAAAGTTTGAATCTTCTAATTTTCAGGTGCTTTCAATTTACGTCAAATAACCTGCCTGTCCTATAAAAATCTTTGCAAGGACAGCTCGGCAGAACAGTCACACCTCTGTACAAGTTTCCGGATTTTTTTTTCCGATCATGGCAAGGAGCCCACGGTGGGTGTGACCGTTCGGCAGGGAATGCTCACTTCTCCATGGCAACTGATCCCACCTCTAAATTTTGAGGGTTTTTCCATTGGACTTTAGAGATCAAATAATGTTCGTTATCTTCATATTTCATAAAGAATGAAACTCGCCAATATTCAAACAAAGAAGACCTGTTTAGATATATAAATAATTATGATTTATTGATTTTTTTACAACATAGTATAACAAAGTGTAAGAACAAATTCGTAACCATATAAACATTTGCATATTTAATATGCAATATAATAGAGAAATGTTGATTATTGATAAATTTGGCTCGGAAAAAAAAGAATTCATATACTTATATTGTAAATATCAATTCAACTCTCCACTGTGTTACTAAATATTGTAATTAATGATACATGTACAATGTCTCATTTCTTTTGATATTCTTTTTGTGAATTTATAAAAGCTCTAAATAAATATCAGATCCCTTGATAAATTTGGGTCTTGTGGAATTCTGACTTTGTACAACACAAAACTGTTCCATGTTCTTCAGCTCGATGTTTACTGCAAATAAAATGAATAAAAAAAATAATTAGTTTGCACGATGAAACTTCAATACATGAATCTAATCAAAATCTTTTTTGTAAAGGAATATACAACTATAACCGTAAGAAATTTTGGAAGTATGAATGATTCATTGTCAAAATTGTGTTCAAGTGGTTCGCCAATTTTACATAAATTCTTTTTACCTGGATATAACTGTAATTAATCACGGTCTATGATTCTGTTTACTGCATTTACCTGTAATTAATCAATCTATGATTCTGTTTACCTGGATTTACCTGTAATTAACTAATCACAGTCTATGATTCTGTTTCCTCCCTGATACCATTCTGGAGCACAGCCACCGCATGGATTTGTTCTATACAATACATTTAAAACCATGAGTTTTAAAACGGATATTAAAGACAAAAAATAATTCAATATTGAACAAGGAGGGACGCATAAAATTTTAATAGAAACGCTGGCACTATTGCATCAAGGAAATTTGATGCTAAGTGTATTATTTTTGAAACCTCTTTCATTTATTTTTTTTAGAATAAAATATCCTTTGAAATTATTTGGTTTTTGTTTCCTTTAAACATAAATATTCTTGAATTAATTTTTGAGAAGTAAATATTAATGACAGCATTTTAAAAAAAATCTCAACTAAAAATGGAAAATTTGAATGTTTTTTCTTCTTCTTTTTTACTATTATGAAAATATCAAAGAGACTAAAAAAAAAGTAATAAAATTACATTCATATTTGAAAGGTAGGATTTTTTTCTTTTATTAAATAATGAAAAATTAGAGCACATATTAGTAACACTCTTTTTTTTTTTTTTTTAAATTTTTGACTTTCCATGTAATTAATTTTAAAACATTGTACTGTCAAGTTAAACAGACAGATACAACTTACACACATCTTGCAGCCGGAAATCTTTTACATCTTACAGGACAAGGATTGATTTGGCAATGGCGGAATGTTGTAAATGATGGACATTCTGTAAAAATATGATTTTAACCTCTTTTTACCGTGTATGCAAAAAGAATCTCTACATTTTACAGAGAAAAAAATATTCCTCTACATAAAAATTTTACATAGAATAATACTCATCTACGTAAGGATTTTGCACAAAAAAATATACCTCTACAGAAGAATTTTACAGTAAAAATATTCCTTTCCATAAGGATAAAGAAAAACATTCTCTACATAAGAATTTTAAGAGAACTCTTTTTTCTGTTTTTTTTTTAAATCAAAAATGGTGATCAAACTCTGTTAGTAAAGCACTGACTTATTTTAGCAGCATTAATAAAATCTTAAATTTATGACAAGTTACTTACGATTAGGTGTATATACAACTTCAGGTGGGTCTAAAAAAAAAAAAAAACAACCAATGTTATAGACTGGTATAATAAACGAACAGAAAATTACTTTGAGAGAATCATTTGATGCAGGAGAACTGTATATTTTAATGAATGATAAGATTTGAGATTTTGTGTTAAAGTTCAATTTATTAATAACACAATAACAGCAAGTCAGTGTTTATTGTCTTGTTATTAATAGGGATCTACTTACTAGGATTGAAGTTATCTGAAAGAAGAAAGGAAAAAGAAAAATTATTTGCAGTTTATAACGTTTAAATTCACTGAGTATTATCTCCATCATATCCAAAAGAAAAATAACAAATTTTGAAATAAAATGTTGTGTCCTCAGTACAAAATAATCATATTAAAGGATCATTTTTCTCGCTTTACATCTCCTAAATAAAACTGCTTAAATTTCATTCATTTTCATCCTCTGTGAGAAATATTTCATAAATACAAAAAAAATATATCAAGCTACTGAACAAAGATTGTACAATGTTAAATGGCATTTCCTATTGTAAATAACATATACAAACCTTTAGTTTTAAAGATTTCACAATTAATTTACAAAACTTTATTATCTTCTGTTGAATTTCTTTTTCAATCATTAATTATTAAAATTTCAAAAATATTTTAAAATGTTGCTAAACAACTTCAGTTGGTTTTGACAACTAGTAATTACCTCCCATTCTGCTAGCCTGCATACTCAACATTAGGGACATAGGATTCATCATACCTGAAGGGAAATTCAATAATAATATTAGAAAATATATATCATTAAAAATTATCTTCACATGTGATTTAACAGTTCGTTCTACTTAATTGTATTATTATTTTCCTGTCGAATCATTTCAGAAGTACATAAAATGAGAATAAATTTTAATAGAAGACTGTTAAAATTAACATTAATATGAAAATACCTTGATTTTATCTATTAATCATTTTTTTCTAAATGTTCAATAAATAAGACATTTCCTGACTTTAATATTGCTCACCAGACATTGCACCCAAGCCTCCCATACCACCCATCCCGCCCATGGATCCGCCACCCGAATTTCCTCCCATTCCAGCTAAACTCATCATGGCCGCCATATTGGCTGCCTCCATCATGGGATTGGAAGATTGTGAAGAAGGATTGGACCATCCATTATTTTGTGTTCCCCAATTGTTGCCTGATTGTCCACCTCCCCCTCCCCCTCCTCCGCTATTGCCAAATTGAGGGTTTGGGTCCCAGGAAGGGTTGGATGAGGATGATCCTAAAACATAGACGAGTATTTAAATCTGTATAACATTATTGCTCAAAGTAACTTGGTTTTTACAAGAAAATTTTAAAAGATATCAGGCCTTTAGACTGGGGATAATATATGTCGGACTGAACAGAAGAATCGAAAGCGCAGCTGAAAATGCTGAATCCCTGCTAAATAGCAGTAAACATTTATACATGAGAACCAAACAAATGAAATTAAATAAAGTAAAGAAATATCTCTCACTTCAAATACAATGAAACTTTATTGACATATCAAAAATTATGAGAAATAGTTTTTCTTCTTTAAGTTTCGGAAACTTTTATCATACTCATTCAAAGACATATAGCTTTGGGAAGAAGAAAAAGTGTTATTCATGTATATACAGTATACAAAAACCCACATGTTACTGTACTGGGTGTTGTTTTTTATTTCAATCTAAAGATAAATAAAGTCACATACATGTTATATTAGATTGCGGTTAATCATACGAAATCTACAAAAAAGAGTCTATTACATTGTTTTAATGTTGTATTAATTTCAATACATAGGAAACTACGATAATTTTGAGCAGGATACCTTTGCAAAACTTGAAGATAATAGATTAAGCAACATTTTATGCTGTTTTTTTTTTTTTTTTTGGGGGGGGGGGGATTCTATTTTCAACATTGAAAGCAAAAGCAATTTTACATCCAGAGAAATAAAATTATGTGAACATGAACCAAGTGACATATGAAATGAACATTACTTGATGTGAATAAATGAAGGACAATATAAGATGGCCTATATGAGTCGGTACTCGGTCTAATGCCTCTTTGTCATATGTATGACAGCACTAGTCACATCTGACGCAGAGAACGTACAAAGGAGCGACGAGCGTATAATCGTAAGATGCACATCTACTTAATTTCCTTTATCATGATACCAAAGATCTACAGAGGGAGATTTATATAGGTTAATGACGGATATTTATCTCCATAATTATATGAAGAATTAGGCCATTTCTAATGACACACTTTGGGATATGCATATCTTCGTGCATGCATAAAACTATGACTTTTGAGTTATAAATAAATTTTATATATTCTTTAAAACACCGGCAATTTGGTTTATTTCTTTTTTTTTTTTTAAAAAAGAATCATTAAAAGTTTTCTTTTATTTCACAGATTTACATGAATTGTTCAATATAACATAGTAACATATAATCTTATTTTTAAAGGAGGAAAAGAGTATATGGAGACATATTAACAGACATATTATTATCAACAAATAAACAGAGTCTTTTATAATGTTAAATTAGGAAATATATTTTTCCCTCACTTTCAGACTATAATTAGTCCATTGTTATTAACTGTTAAAGAAGGATGAACATATCTATGTAAACAAAATAATAAAGTTTATTTCAATGTATACGTTTCCAGGACAGTTAGTTTTTTTTATAATTGTATATCTGTAAATATTTGTAAATATTATATATTTTTTTACAAAACATTTGAAGGATTAGTTCGTTCTAGGAAACCAGCTTCAAAGAAGGATATAAATTTACCAACACAGACTTACCCCAGTGACCTAAAAATCGGATACCAAAAAATTGTCGATATGAAGTCGATTCTCTCAAACATATAAATAGATCCGAATACTTTTAAAAAAATGGATCAATCTTATTTCTAAAAGATCATGGGAAAATCGTATTGCTAAAGACATTTTGTTTTATCAAATAATTTCAATTTTCTTTATTTGCCAATTTAACCATTTATTCAGTTTTTGCACTCAAGATATATTTAGACCTTTATAAATGCCCTAAGTTCCGTTCTTACTTTGAGCAAAGAAGTAATTGTTTGTGTTTGTTTGGTATACATCAAATGGATACGTCATTTCCTTAATAATTAATGTCATTACTTGATAGATAATTAACAGCTCTCGTCGTAAAATGGCATACTTACTGACAACGAAAGATGATTTACTCAAAACAAGTATTCTTTTATCATAAGGAAAACTTTGATTTTTTCCCCTTTTTTCTGTTCTCTTTTTATTCTTTGTAATGCCTTTTAAATGCCGTTTAAGAAAACTTACCTTGGTTTTGAGCAAGCAAAAAGTTGGTACCTAGAATTTAAAATCACATTTGTAAAATTAAAAATAAAGTTTCGTACTTGATTTAGGTGAAAAAAAAGCGGAATATTCTGAATGTGAAAATCAGTTAAAATATTATCGTTATCTTTCTTGACCGTGTACAAAAGATGTTTTTACAAAAGCAGCCATTCTATGGTTTTGCTTCATATTCGCATATCAATACTGATATCTACAATAACAAAAAATATGAAATTTTATCAAAATCTCAATAAAAATAATAACTAAGAATTCTTACCCAGTAAAACAGCTAAACTGATGACCCACACATAATCCATGTTGCCTGTTCTAGTAGTCCAATTTCCTCTTCTTAGTCTACACGGGTCAATTCAAAAGGCCAAACTGAGCTCAATGCGGACTTTTTTCTCGCTTGACCAGAGACGACGGACAAAGAATATAATTGATGTGTTCATGGTCAACAAAGCAAGCAATCGCCTCGATCGTACACGGGAACTGCAGTGCGTAGTGTCACCAAAGGCCATAAATTGCCGAGTAACGCACGCTCTGCATCGCCAGATTTCTATTTAAGTGTTTATCAATGTGTATTACAAGAGATGTGATAATACATGTACAATAAAAAAGGCAATAGGATATGTTAAATATGGCATGAATAGGGACGCCATAAATTGTAAATTGTCAAGTGAAAAAAAAATATATATGTACATGTCGGCTATCCAAATAGATTGGAATTTCCAAAAACAGAATTAAATAGGCTTATAACCAAATATGGGCTATGTTGTCAATAATACTTTAAACTAAATAATGCATTAGTGTAATGATTTAAAACCTAGTCTGATGAAAATCTTATCTCTCTCTCTCTTTAAACCAATCTAAAGGCTAGGGAGAAAAATGCTAACATTCGTTTTAAGTTGAGATTTAGTAATGAAGATACTTATTCTTAAATGTAAATGTTTGATCTCTAATGCAATGTGATTGAAAACAAAATTAAGATTAACTCTCAGATTTCAACTTCATTTAGTTTGTTATTAAAGAAAAAAATACACATAATTCATACTTCCTAGTTTATAAATAACCCATCGACTGAATAATGATGACGTAAATATCAAGCGATGGGAGTTTTCAGCTTCAAGCATTGACGTCATTGACTCTTTCAAAGGAGTAATATCATATTTATAAGAGGAAAAGACTGTTAAAGAACAAGATTGTATAGAAATATATATCTTTCATTATACATGTATTAATTATAAGTAAATGTTTAGGTTTTAATACTTTATACATTTACAACAAACATTACTGAGTTTAATGAAATACAAGTCATAAATCTATCAATCAAACTTAACTAGTATCTTTTCCTTTTAAAGTTTTTTTTTCATTACATAGTATTTAACAAAATCATACTAAAACAGCATTTACGTTTTTAGATTAATATGTAACATCAGAGAAAGGGACCAAAACAGAAATCGAAATCAACTACAATAAACCATCATATTTAATACAAATGGCAATTGACTCGGTTTAGAGTTGAATTAGGGCAGATAATACAAGCAAAGCTTAATGCATAGATTTGTTAGATTTATATATATATATATATATATATATATATATATATATATATATATATATATATATATATATATATATATATATATATATATATATATAAAGCACAATTTACAACAACTCTTAAACTAACATAAATGCCCTAAGTGAAGAAATATTAATATAGAAAGCACAAAGAAATTCACATTTATAAGGATACCCACTTCCGCCCCAGCCCGGGGTTGAACTCTCGACCTACGGAATCTGTCTCCTACCAGTACAGGAACCGCTTGGCTATCTAGGCAAGTCAAAAAACTTCCTTTCGATGCCGATAAAATTCTCACAGCCAGCGCCGCCCTACACTACACGGTCATTGAGAATAGAAGTGAGATACAGTTATTTGGACATTAGTTTTTATTAGAGGATCGTTACCAATACACGTTGTAATGAAATTACTTAGGGCAGTTATGTTAGTTTAAGAGTTGTTGTAAATTGTGCTTAATAAATAAAATTAATTTCATTACAAAGTGCATTGGTAACGTAGGGCAGCGCTGTGAGAGTTCCATCGGCATCAAAATCAAGTTTTTTGACTTGCCTAGATAGCCAAGCGGTCTAACTCGCTATTCCTGTACTGCTAGGAGACAGATTCCGTAGGTCGAGAGTTCAACCCCGGGCTGGGGCGAAGTGGGTTGGGAAGTGAATTTCTTTGTGCTTTCTATATATATATATATATATATATATATATATAGAAAACTTTTTGGGTTTTGGTCTGTAAACATATGCCCCACTCCCCTTCCGGTAAAAAAAGGCTTTGGTATTCATTTCTCAAATCACCATTCATTATACTTGTAAAAAAGAATTTTTGTTTCACAAGGGGGGGGGGGGGTTAAAACATTTCTCTTTTTCAGTTTATTTCCATTATGAAAAACACAAGTTTTACCAAAATTATAAACTTTTTCTCTTTGTTTTCCCAAATAAATTATATTTGAGGAAAATTCATATCAATATCTAAATAAATATGAAAAAAAGCATTGATTGACCTGGAGGTGGACGGCAGAACAATACTATCCTTAATTACTTCTACGTCACCCTTATAAAATTTCTAAACTTTTTAAAAACATTTTATAGGATTTCAATGAGAAACTTTGAGTGAAAAATATTTTTTTTAATTAGTTAAATGGAAAAAATAAACAGTTAAATTTATTCATTTTACTTATATAGACATGGGTTTGTTATTTTCGTGATTTATGGAGAGAAAAAACTGTAACATCTGTTCTTAAGATGTGTAATAAAAAGAAATTTTTTGAAGACGTTTCTACAAAGAGAAATTATATATATATATATATATATATATATATATATATATATATATATATATATATATATATACATATATATATATATATGATTACATATTAAAATGCATTATGCATAAAACCTCTCTAGTATTCATAGAAATTAAAAACTAGAATTCTGAGAGAAGGAAGTTAAACATTTATTATAAAGTGATAAGTGTATAAACCTACCAAATGATCAGAAAACCAGTACGACATTATAATGGATTATAAATAAAAATATAAAAGGTCAATTTGAGACATTATTTATTTAATAAGAATGACTGTTTCTCATTCATCACATATCATTCAGGCATATTAGCTCAGAGAGAAACTTAAGTATATTTTTTTTCTATTGTTAACATAGAAAAGTGAGATCAAAGTACCCAAAATATCTTACTAGAATATGGAATGTAATAGTTATAACACACAAAAATACTTCTGAACGTGTTCCACATGGTGATGAAGAATACATGAAAGTTCATCATTATATTCTACCTAATTTTCAGATGAAATAGTTTAAATCTAGTTCATTATACCAAGATAAGAATTTGACAAATGTTAATATCAATCAGTTTTCAGTGATGTTTCCTCCCCCTAAAAACTTGTCCCTAATTTGAACTTAATTGTGAAAGGCATTTCATGCAATATTCACTTCAATTTCACTTGAAATTTAATAAATCAATGCAAAATACACTATAATTATTTCCCTGAAATTCAATTGGAAACATTTCTGTGATACCTTTTTATTGTACTTTATTTTTCACATGAAATTTAATTAAGGAATTATTTTCAGTGTACATTTTAAACATATACGTTAAATTATGCTTTCTGTAAATCCTTTATTTAAAAAAAAAATACATGTATCGAGGAATAATAAAAGCTTATTCACATCATAAACATTAAAAATATATCCAAAAATTGAATATACTCTTTATCAATGAATTCATTTGTTAAGACATGACAAAATAACATAGAACAAATCTCTGACTGATAAATTCTTGGACGGAAAAAGTATATTAATAATAAAAAACTAAAATATTGATAAATAAACATTTGCTCAAATAAGAAGCATAAAATAGGATGGAATTAGTTGCATTGATCTAGTTTGTATAAGGAAAATTAATCACATAATAATATATACATTTCA
The DNA here is from genome assembly GCF_033153115.1 of Saccostrea echinata. Lineage (NCBI taxonomy): Eukaryota > Metazoa > Mollusca > Bivalvia > Ostreida > Ostreidae > Saccostrea > Saccostrea echinata. The sequence goes on from NW_026889766.1 coordinate 2,795,319, forward strand.
CTTGCTTTACACCAAGACAATTTTAAATTCATAATCTTTAAAACAATAAGTCTCAGTAATCTTTAGTCAAACTAGTGTATTGATTGTGGAGCTAGTCAACTTAATTAACAGTTACATTATGTGCATTTATTTATTGAGATAAAAATACGCCAAACTATTCCTCAAGCTAATCCACCAAAAAAAAAGCAAAGTAAATACCATAACAAGCTAAATATCTTTCAATAATATGTAAAAACAAAATGGTTAACATGAATTTCAGAGACATCTAATTTTCTACCTGATTCATGCTAACAACAAAGGTTCTAAAATTTAGAAACTACACTCCAATTTCCAGCACTTTATAAATGTAATACCCAACAAATACTATGTACCGGTATTTTTCAGGTCTTGATTTGGTTACATTACTATCAACACTTTAACAGTCTCTATATTGAATCAAGTACGGTCGAAATCTCATAATTGAAATATCAATTTCACTAGTTTTATACTATATTGAAATTAGATGAATTTATGGATTTACCTCAATACTTGAAGAAGCAACACAACTACACATAGTAGATATGATGTGCAGTCTTAAGTTGACACAGAGTCTTCGGTAAGTACAAGAACACTGTCACTAAAGGGGAGAGTTTACAAAGGTGTTCATACACTAAAACAACATTTACATACATGGGGTCAATTAAAGTAAACATGTTGAGCAGCAATGAGAATTTACTCGTAAAGTGTCTGTCTATTCAGCGGTGTTTCTCGTCCGTTTGTTTCGTCGGGCCGCGAGTTTAGCCTCCAGTCCCTGCTGAAGGCGGGCCTTATTCATCTCCTGGGCCTTTTGGAAATCACTCACCTCTTTCTCATGTTGTTTCTTTAGTTGTTCAATGTTACCTATACAAAAAAGATCATAGACCAATGAAGACAAGATTTCGATTTTTAAAATGAACACAAAGCATCTTTGTGCTTTGTCAGGACACAATACATGTATTTTAATTATTCACACTGAGTATATTATAAATTTCTGAAAGAAAGCTAGGATCAGCATACTCAAAGTTCATTACTGAAGTAGTTCCTGAATATAATTATGGAATATGAAGTATTTTTTCATGCTAAAGCATTTAGATTAAATGTGCTTTTTATAAAGATTTCTTGAAAAAACAAAAAAAACAAAATAAAAAACAAAAAAATCAAGTTAAAATCTCATGAACTACCACTGATGAGGATTATTATTAAGAATATACATGTATATCAATACTTAAAATCTAAATTTGTGAAATAAATGGAACATGATTTTTTTTTTTAAGTTTGTGCATTTGAATGAGACATGTTAATATGGATGGTTGAATACAAATATTCAAGTGATTTATTTCAGCATTAAAATTTTAAAAGGAAACGTCTTGATACTTTTAATCACGGCTTTTTTTTTCATGAGGTGCTTCATGACACCTGACTGGTGAAAGCCGCCATGAACTTTCAAATAAAAATGCATTTAATCTTACCAAACAAATCCTCCCCAGATGGGGGTGGTGCCAATTCACTCAGGGGCACGGGTGTGGGTGCTGGGGCAACGTCTTGTCCTCCTGGTTTCAACTACACAAAGATAAATTAGTATATATCTGTGTTTCCTATTAAGTCATTTAATGTAGAGATTAGAAAAAAATGCAATTCTATACAGTAGAACTTTGGTATCTGGAGCATTGATATCAAAACCACGGCCAAGTTAAAGTGAGTAGGATGTCACAATGACTTTTCTAAAATACATTTTACCTCCATATATCAAATCTTGCTTGTCTCAGTGCTCTTGAAAACTATCACACCTTCTGTCCTTTCATTTTTGTAAGGACAGCTAAAAATCTTTCCGTCATCAGTCCCAGGGACCGACAAAAAATGTATCAAATTGTGATTCCAATATATTCTCTTTCAATTTACTGTAACATACATGTACTTCGATTATGCAAATGTCTGAACTAAAGATGAAAGCTTCAATGAGTGGGGAAGAGACATGCTTATAAGATGGAAAAGGGGTCAAAGTGTTCCTTTCAGGTGGAGGAGAAGGGGCTGATAATAAAACAAAATGTTAAAATGTGTCATTAAACATTTCAATTGATGTAGCTCAGCGGTCCACTTTTTCTGGTCCCTATAGGAAATCTATGGGTCTTGCAAGAATTTCCTCCAAGAAGGACCTATTGGTTTCCTTGTTGATGAATGCTTTTAAAAACTCTGGTATCTACAAGTTTTTTCTTAGTCCCATCGATTTCTTGATAGTTCAATTGTGCTTCTTTCGATATACCTGTACATTTTATATATCATTGCAAAAAATATATGCTTAAATTTAATTTGAAGATCATTTAATTCTTGTCATACTTCTTGTCATAGTTTTAATGTCCCTGTATGTTTGGTGTCATAAGTTTTTGAGGGAGATAACAGAATTGGATTTTTGCCAGACCTAATTAACCCACTCTTAAAATCTTATTATTAATAATCTCAAGATTTTTCTTGTCTTCTTTTATGACTATCTCTCATACTTATTACAAATATAGATTTTGAGTAAAAGATAAAAAATAACACAAATATCAGGTAAAATGATAAAAACAGAATAACAAGAAATTTAAAACTGTGAAAATATCCATTATTTTTCTAATCTTAATACTCGAATGGGACGTAAAACACTATTAAATCAATCAATCAATCTAAACTTAATATATTACAAAATTCTTCAGCAAAGCAATATAGAAGATTTTAAAGACAGTGTCCCTTACCGAATTATCATCTTCACCGTCGGCTTTGAAGATGACTGCTTGGAGTTCAATATCTGCATCATCATCATCATCATCAGCTAACTGTATAGCTACGAGAAGGAAGCACCAGTCATAACAGGAATGTTATCCTTTATATCTGTACTTACTACACTTAAATGGTGTTCAGTTAATGGTAATGGCTTATACTATAATATGGATGTATAAAATATGTGTAGTCTCAATTCAGAATACTTTTTTTTCTTAATTTAAGGACAGATGATATAAACTTTTATCACAAATCTTGAAAATAACAACTTAAGTTATGTTTGTATAAATAAAATTAAACAAGTTTAACCGAATATATTTTAATATTTCATTAAAAATTTCACAATTATGAGATTTAAAGTGACAAAAAGTTGAATAGATTAATAAGGAAGGTTGGAGAAAAGAATTTTAAACATCATAGAAAGTTTAAAATTTCTTGATATTCAAGAAAGGACTATATTCGGTATGACCAATACTTGCCCCCCCCCCCCCCCCCCCCAATCAAACTTTGATGTACGCGAAATCTATAATTATGTTCTAAACCTGGGGGATATCTGCAAAATTCAAATCATTAAATATTTTCATCAGCTATGACGCCGTATGTTAAATATGAAGTCAGGAAAATGACGTAAATTCAAAATTTCCATGATTTATAGAGAAAAAGTGTATATTACGTATGTATTTTGGGTAAAAGTCACCGAGCGCAAGTCTGCTCTAACTCAGTGTTTTGAAATAATGTGTAGGATGATAATACCCCCTCTCTGTAGATCTCTATAGATTTATTATTATTATATTATTATATATATATTGGCATACATATCATAAATAATGTATAGTATGATAATATGGTTTTTGTGATTTTCAGAATAAGCATATTAAGTGTATTTCAAAATATGAAATATGATAGAAGAAGTTTATATTCATATTAGTTTGTTTTAGTACACACTTTCGTTACTTGATTAAGAAAAAACAAGACAATTACAAATTACAAACTAAGTATTTCTGCTGAAAGAAAGATTTCAAGTGGTACCCTAAATGCAGAGAGTCACCACAACCTAATTTGAATGTTACCAGAAAGTTTTGAGAAAAGGTAAAGAGAAAAAGTGGGTTATGAACATAGTTAAGAAAAGAATTACTTCAAAGTATGAGTTAGTAGAAGCTCTGTAGTGCCACTCTACTATTCTATGTTCACAAAAAACAAATTTTATTGATCTATTTTCGGAAAATATATGCAAGTAGAGATTCTATTCTTTTCACCAAGAATACAAGTAAAACTAAAGGGACTCAATCACTGAGTAATTTTCTATACTATGCAAGATTTACTAAGGGCATTTGGTAACAATTGTACTGGTCTTAGTTTAAGGGAGGGGAATGAAAAATATGAAATAGAAATAACTCAGTGCACAGGTAAATAATATATTGCTTCCTTTACTAACAGCTCACCTTGCAGTTCTGTGTCTACAAATCAAAACATTTACAAGAAGGTAAACATATTATTAATTGGTTATGTCTTTGTTTTTTCTGTTTTTTTTTAATATAGTAAACGTACGTTTAACATCAAATGGCCATATTACCAAGGCATGTTTTCATTGGAAACACCAGCTTACATCTATGTTCTCTCTTTTATTGTGGTCTTGTTTATTTGCTTTCTTATGTTTTATTTTATTTTTGGGGGAAAGAGTATCTTTTTTATGTCAAGAAATGTTAACAAAATGTTTTTCTCTTTCAATAAAAAAAAGACATATTTGAACTTTATTTACCAAGAATTAAGAAAAGAAGACAGGTTGAGGCTCTTATCTAATGATAATTTTCAGGATGCCTAAATTAGCAAGAGTTATTTTCCATTGGCTGCCATATTGGAGGTCAATAGCCCATTTTCCTTCATTATTCAACCATCTTTAACTTTTTATACTGGCCATTGTGGGGTAGGAAGCATTGTTTTCTGAAAAATATACATTTGTCAAAGCCTCTTTTATTTCATAGTTTGTATTCTATAAAAATATTTTTGCTACACCCTCTTAAATTCAGTAAGACAAAGAGAAAAAAAATACCAGGTTGACCACCATGATGGCGGCCAAGGAAAATAACTTGTAGAGAAAATACGTCATATGAAAACTATCAATTGTATTGATAGTATCTCATCATTTTAAATATGCCATGTATGTCTCCAATAAAAAAAAGACAATATTTTAATTATTGAGAAGTAAAGATAAAGTGATATCGTAATAGCTGGGTCACCACAGTTCTAAATGTTGTTTATGGAGACAAAAAGATAAACTACAGACAATATTTATACTAAGACTTAGCTTTACTTTATAATTCTGACCAATTTATTGCCATCAGTAAATGAATCATACTGCTTTGGACCTTGAGCAATGGAGGAAGAAATGGGAGTCAGACATTAATTCTTACTGGCATGCTACTAAGTAACCCTACTTGACTAGCAATTTAAAATTATGAAAAACTCAGTGATGTCATATACATGTATCACAGCAACAAAAACTGACCAATCAAGTGCATCCTCTGTTTCAAATTCAACTGACATTCTTATCAATTCAAGAATGCTAAATTTACCTTATTCAAAGAAAATTTGCTAACCCATTATTCAAATTTATATAAAATCAACCTATAACTACATTAGCATGCATGAAGCTGTAATATTCTCTGTTAAACATTCTGAGTGTGCACTTACTTAAGATTTATCTTCATAATATATTATAATAATATACACTCATTTGTTCATGCTTTCATAATGTACTAAAACCAAAATTGCAATGGCATAATTTGGAATATAAGCATTGATCATGTTGATATGATCACAAATTCTTGTGATAATTTGTCCAGTGCTTTTTATTGAAAACTAAAATAAGCACACAAACAGAACATGGATTTTTTTTATGCTTGCAGTAGTTGATTTAGCTAAGAGTTATATGTTTAAATTTCATTAATGCACTAGCTTATAACTGAAAGAAATGCAACAAATAAACCACTGTTGTTAAACAGCACCAACAAAAACCCATTAAAAGAAAGTCCTGTATCTATAATTGTTACATAAATTATCTTACCAGGTTTTTGTGCTTTTAAAGGAAATGCAATTGAAGAACATTTTTTATTCAACTGTGTAACAGTGTTGCTTATTGTATTTCTGCAAATATTCTCCTACATATATGTAAGAAAAAATACTAACAATCAGACTTGAATTTGTTTTTACATGTCTATACCAGATTCTTTTTAGCTCACCTGAGCCAAAGGCTCAAGTGAGCTTATCTGATCAAAATTTGTCCATTGTCTGTCATCGTCGTCGTCATTGGCGTCGTCGTAAACTTTTCACATTTTCATCTTCTTCTCCAGAACTACTGGGCCAATTTCAACCAAACGTGGCACAGAGTATCCTTGGGTGAAGGGGATTCAAGTTTGTTCAAATGAAGGGCCACGCCCTCTTTCAAGGGGAGATAATAAAGAATTAGTGAAAAATTAATAGCATCTTTTAAAAATCTTCTTCTCAAGAACCACAAAGCCAGGGAAATTGAAACTCATGTGGAAGCATCCTCAGGTAGTGTAGATTCAAATTTGTTCAAATCATGACCCCCGGGGGTAGGGCGGGGCCACAATGGAGGATCAAAGTTTTACATAGAAATATATAGGAAAAACTTTAAAAAATCTTCTTCTCAAGAACAGCAAAGCCATGATGAGTCATATTTATATGAAAGGATCCTCAGGTAGTGTAGATTCAAGTTTGTTCAAATCATGACCCCGGGGGATAGGGCGGGTCCACAATGGAGGATCAAAGTTTTACATAGAAATATATAGGAAAAATCTTTAAAAATCTTCTTCTCAGGAACAGCAAAGCCCTGATTGATCATATTTATGTGGAAGTATCCTCAGGTAGTATAGATTTAAATTTGTTCAAATCATGACCCCCTGGGGTAGGCGGGGCCACAATGGAGGATCAATGTCTGAAATAGAAATATATAGGAAGGTATCTTCTGATGAAGAACTGCAAAGCCATGATTAGTCATTTTGATATGAAAGCATCTTCAGGTAGTGTAGATTCAAGTTTGACCCCCGGGGATAGGGATGGGCCACAATGGGGGATCAAAAAATTTTCACATAGGAACATATTGGAAAATATCTTCTTCTCAAGAAATGAAAATCATGTTTAGTCATTTTGATATGGAAGCATCCTCAGGTAGTGTAAATTCAATTTTTTTTTTAAATGATAACCCCCAGGGGTAGTTTGGGGCCCAATGGGGATTGAAAGTTTTACATAAGAACACATAGAAAAAATATTTCTTCTCAAGAACAGAAAAGCTATGTTTAGTCATACTGATATGGAAGCATCCTCGGGTAGTGTAGATTCAAGTTTGTTCAAATGATGACCTCTGGGATAGGGAGGAGCCACAATGGGGGATCAAAAATTTTACAAAGGAATATATGGGAAAAATATTTTAAAATCTTCTCAAGTACAACAAAGCCATTTGTTATATTGACATGGAAGCATCATCAGGTAGTTTAAAATTCACCCCCCCCCCCCAACCCCCAGTAATCTTTTCAATACTGAACTGATTTGTGTCTAGCTAATGTGCTCAGGTGAGCGATGTGGCCCATGGGCCTCTTGTTTCATTTTGAATGAATTTTCAACAAAGGTACAATACATAGAAAACAATAAATTTTTCCCCAAAAGTCACGATAACAATAAATAAAGAACTTATTTCATAACTTCAATCTTTAATAAAATCTTTAATAAAAGTCTAAAAAGAAATGATGAAAATACGCAAAAACGTGTCTGTAAATTGAATTAAATTTACTTTTTTATATAGTTATTTTTACATTTCTAATCTGATATTTAAGTAGCACTCATTGTCATTTAAACTTATATCAGTGATCCAAGGTACCATACATAATTTATGTATCATTTATTACCCCCCCCCCCCCCCCCCAAAAAGGAAAATAGAAGAATGAAAATTCATAATGAACATGAATTTTTTTGACATCAGTATCTTTTACATGTATTTTGTGATCTACAATTTACTTTCACTTTACATACCTGTGTCATCTATGTCTACCTTTCCACCCTCCCCTTCTACTTTCTCTTTCAGTAGTTTTATCCTCTCTGCCCTCAGGGCTCGGTTTGCCTCGGACTCTTCTTTTGTTGCCTCCAGTATATCTTTCTCTATTACTGTGTTAATGACCTAAAGAAAAAAAAAATAGAAAAAAACATAAAAAGATGCTGACAATATTTTAGTTTGTGAAGCACAACACCATCTGAGACTGTCAAATTCCTATCTGTTAAAATACATGTTTCCAGTGCACCTACCAAGTACATACAGACATATTAAGAAGAAATTAAGAAAAATGTTTTTAGGAATTAACACCATCTTGTTGTATGTCTTAAAATATTCATTTAATGCAATATGTTAAGTAACATTTTTGGGGCTACACAGCATAAAATTCATAACAAAGAATAAACCTACTTCAGTATAACACTGTCTATTCTCATCATTGTATAGAAATATAGGCCTGTTTTAAAAAAGAACTTACATTATCAAACCACTGTAACAATGCCGCTGCTCTTTTATGCGTGACCTTGTAGCATTCCCCAGCGTGTTTGTGTCGGTCAGGTGACTGCATATCTATGTATATATTATTAGTTGCCTTCTCGAGGGTTTGGACTTCCTTGGGCTTACAGTAGGGGAAGTCGATATTGTCTAGGTATTTCTGACAGCTCTGTAAGTTTTGTATGGCTGCTATCAGGTTGTTACGGGCTTCTGTAGCAATACCGTATTTCTCTTGCATGTTTCTGTAGAAAAAAACATTTATATTTCTTCAAATTTTATTCAAAGTACACAGGTTCTTATCAAATTCAATGAGGAGAGTTATCCTACTTGAAGAACTCTAACATTTTCTTACAATTTTTTGTGTAAAAATTTAACATAAACAATTATTGTTTGTATTCTGGGGAAAAAAAGTGTACCTTATTAAATCTTAAGATTGGCTTAGTTTTAAGGTTTATTGATCCTCTGATAAGAGAGATAACTCTCAAAAGTAAATGACTTTTGTTCCTTTATAATAAAGAAAACTTAGATAGTGATTTGCATGAAATTTTTCACCTGCAGAGTATGCAGAATTTATGTGAACTTTAATTACCAGTATAATTCAGCTTTTTTCAGCAAAACATTAGTATTAAAGAAATATTTACTTGAGTGAACTTAAATAGGCATATCCAATCCATTGACCAAAATCATTTTTCCAAATTTCTCATTTAAAGTTTTTAAAAAATGATATTTTTTTCCCAGCCTTTTGAATTTTTCAATAGAGTCTTAAATCAGGACTACAATGAATTAAAAATTTTACCACTTTGTAACTTATTTTGTTTTAAAATGATATTATTTTTATCCTTGAAGATTTTATCCAATATTTTCTAATGTAATAGAAATACAATTTTTGTGTGTGTCCTACTACATCTTAGATACTCTTTGTAGAACTGGATTTCTTTCTTTGAATTATAAGATATTTCTGGGTTTTCTTTAATCATAAAAATATTTTGTCATAATATCTTGTCCTGTAGAGTAGCACACTTACACAGATGAGTCCTGTATGTCAGCCCAGCGTTTGTTGGCAAAGGCCATCTGATTACAGGCATGCTGCAGCAGAATTCTCCCATTAGTCCACTTGTACTTGGCATTACCTATCCTCTGTCTCTTTTCCCTGATAAGGTCAAGGTCACTTTCCAATTTGTTTTCAAGGTCACTACCATATGCACCATCAAAAATTTCAGCTGAAAATGCATAGATAAAAGAATATCAGTTCAATTTATTTTTTACCCTCTGAAACCAAGTTAATTTAAGAGTTCTACCTCATCTTACAAATTAAATCAGTGGGGTTTCCTCTTCTTGACATAACTATTCTAGTTCATCAGTGGCCCCCTTCTCCTTGTTAATTAAACAATGATGTTAATTACACACATTACTTACATGTTACACATGTAAATTAAACACTTACTTATACATCTTACTTGCATGTGTAACTTGCACAGTAGAGTTTCCTTTTCTAAACATAACCTCTCATTCATCAATGGCTCTCTTCTTGTTAATTGCACAATCATGTTATGGTACTTACAGATGTTACTTACAGCTGTTTAATTACTTAAAGATGTTACACATGTAACTTACACAGTAGGGATTCCTGTTCCTGACATAACTTCTCTAGTTCATCAATGACTCACTTCTCCTTGTTAATTATACAATCATGTTATTTATAAATGTTACTTACACATGTAACTTACACATGTTACTTACAGATGCTACACATGTAACTTACACAGTAGAGTTTCCTGTTCCTGACATAACTTCTCTAGTTCCTCCATGGATTCTTTAACCTTGTTAATTTCCTTCTCCATCTCCCCTACCTGGGCCTTAATGGAGTCCAGCTTTTTCTTCATTACCTCTTCTTTGTTTAAAGCCTCTAAGTATTCAGCCTTTCAAAAATTAAAAAAAAAAATACAGTAAAACTCAGTTATATAGAACTTGATTATGAGGATTCGGAAATATTGGCTTTGAGGAAGTTTTTTTCATTGTACATGTATATGCATTAAAAAGAGTACTGGTTATAAGGAAGCAAAAAAAAATTAGAGGTCCAAGTAACTCTTATAACCAAGTTTTACTGTACATGTCCTTACATACTCTTTTGTGCTTTATTTAAGGAATGCTTTTAAGTTTTGTGTGAGTTATTGGTGTGAAAATCACACAGACTTGTCACGTAGGCATATTTCAAAAGCACCCAAAATATACTTAATGTTTGAATTACTTGCTGCCCTATATCCTTACATTTTTGTTAATATCTCTGTAGCTTATTGTGATGTCACTTTAGCGCGAGTTTCTCTGTGCATATTTCTACGTATAAGTATACACAAAAATGACATTCAAATCAATTTCACAGTTGGCTTAGCAGAAAAACACAAGAAAGGTAAATATTTTATCTTATTAAATTAAAAGTTCAAACATGCCCCAGTAGAGAATGTTTACAAGGTATTTTACAAATTCTAAAACATAACAAAAATGGTAATATCTAATCTCTTCTCCCTCAAATGAATAGTCCAGTGTGAAGCTTCTGTTGTTTCTTAAGTTACAAAACTTCACAAAGATAATTCATCTAGAAAATGAACACAGCTTTTTAAGGTTTTTCTCATTTGTTTTTATATGAGTAAATCCAAATTTCAAATGTCCATAAGAGGAAGAACAATCTAATTAAAATTAAATGTTCCGAATCCGCTACCGCTTCTCGATGTTTGAGAAGCGGGAGCGGATTCGGAACATCTTATTTTAATTAGATTGGAGAAAGAAATTATTTGAACAAACTTGAATTTACCCGACACTACCTGAGGATGTACAGACAACACACAACTTAAGTTAAACATATGGACACTGGACACTCTTCGATCAGAAAAGCTCACTTGAGCCTGCTCAGGTGAGTGAATAGAAGCTCTAGAATATCTAAAATGCTATGATGTGTGGAGTACACTAACCTCACGTATCACGGTATTCAGTTCACAATACAATACATATCACAATACATGACAAGGTTAAAAAGTCTTTCAAGTTTGTCATCATATTTTTTTTTTTAACTTGACAGGGTTATACAAAATGTCGTATTTTTTAATAATAATTAAAATAACATTTTGTTAACTTTGAATTGGATTGTTAGGTAGATCTTTTGAATTGTGACAACATTCTAAACCAATGATGAACAGTTACAGGGAACTTTCCTAATAATCTCCCTTTTAAAATGGAATGAAAGGAAGACATTCATTCTTTTATTCCTTTTATTAAAGTAAAAAACCAATTGTCATATTTCTCGTGTTAATACGTTTTAGTCAACAAGACAGCGAATTTTCATCAAAATACACACGTGATGGAATATCGTGTATTACCAAAGAATACGTTTAGATCTAGTAATGGGTTTATCATTTGTCTTAACATCTATAACTTATAATCACATTAAGTCCTTCTCCGTGTTAAATCTGAGGTCTGTAAGATGCTGGAGATAAGTTTAACTGCCGTAAATGCGTTATCTGCGACCTCACTTTTGCGCGGAAGCCATTTTGAAATAGTAAAGAAGGAAATAAAATGGACAAAATGGATAATTCTGGACCGATTGAACTGAACCGCAATATCAGTTTAGCGTATCGTGAACTGAACTGTGGAAAAATATACCTCGATATACCGTCAAATGGTTTATCGTTGCACCCATAGTGTGGAGGCACTAAAGTTTTCAAGGATGAAAAAAGGAGTTGATAGTATGAGTGTGTGTACTTTTTATGGTAAATACATGGAATATGTTACCTGCTCTTTGGACATAGACTTGTCAAAAGCTTCCTTGTTCAGAAATGATTTTATGTCCAGTTTGTCCACATCATCTTTCTCTTTTGCTCTGTAGAAAACAATCAATAATTTATAATATTATACATTCATGTAAATTACTTGAATTTGATTCGTCGAGAAACATTTGTTAAAAAACACTGTTACCCTCTGAAACCACACCTTCCAGTGCGGTAGAACTTAGCAACAGTCAACATTGCTTGACGATGGGTGTAGTAAAAAAAAATAGTGACAGCATGGAATCTATTTGCATGCGCTTCACCTTTCTTTGTATTTGTATAAAACATTCAGTATAATATAATAATAATAAATATTGCATGTAGTTGAGGGTAACATTGAAAATTTTCACCCCTCGAAAACCATTGTCAACCTCGGTTGACAATGGTTTTTTTGGTATGAAAATGTTAATGTTACCTTCAACAACATGCAGTATTTATATAATGTATACCTAATGCATAACTTACTTATATGATCCTAAATTCGCTGTCAAGGAATTTTCGTTACGTCTATCTAAAATGCCATTTATTTCTTTTTCTTTCACAACTTTGATGAATAAACTTATTTAATAATTTTCTGATGCTCATATTTAATAACTAATGATGTTTTAATGATTGTCAAGCGAATAATCAAACTTGTAATGATTGTTTTTGATGCAATTCAGTGGACAATCTCTGTGACATTTTTTCATATGGTCCGAAGAAATGAAGGAATAGCAGCAGTAAATAAAATCATTCCACTTAATTTTCTTGATTCGTTTATTATATACAAATTTATTTATTAAATTTACTGGCTTTGTTAAAAAAATATTGAATATTTTTAAAATTAGACAATGGTTAAATTTTATGCTTGGGGATGTAACATTTCGTGTCAATTTTGTTACGTCTCGCGCACAGCCGCTTTCAGATACAATCGAAGGAAACTTCGATCGTTATGTTCTATTTATAGCAATTAGAGACGTCGTAAAAGATTTACGAACTATGGCTGTGTTCAAATGTGAAAGTTTTATTTCAAAAATAATCATCATAATTTTATCTATATTTTCGTGTCAAAACGTTACGTCTGTATACACGTGTCATACATCAAATACTCGGGTGACCAGAGGAAGACATCCTGTTTGTATGACATTTTCTGGTCTCTACTTTCATTTTTGGTGAGACCCGTGCACGTGTTGGATCAGTTCCAAGAAAAAGATGACAGGAGACGCGAGTAGTAGGTAGGTCATTTACATGTTACGTCTCTCATTTTTGGGGGACCTCATCTTTTTCGGCGATTTAAGGATGTATTTTGAAACATATATAATGCCAGATTTGCCTGTTTGCAAAGAAATAAGAATTAATTTTCTAATAAACTGTAAATATTGAACTATGCTTCATTAATATAAGAATTATGCTTATATATTTTCACACCATGGTTGGACTGATTGTGTCCACAGTTACATCACGCCCCCCCCCCCCCCCCCCCCCCCCCCATCAAGTATTACCTAAATCTTTTAATTCAAAAATGTTAATTTACATGTGATTAAATTTCAACTGATTCAGCTTAATTTAATTGTATCAAGTAATAACCATTATAAACTCTATTTTAGAAAATTTTAGAAAATATCTGAAAATTTATAAAAGATGTAACTTTGACAAGATTATTAAGCCACAACAGAATGTGTCATTGTTACATCACTATTTATGAATGTGCATATTTTTTTGTTGATTGGCTTCTGACAAAAATTCCTAATTGGTGTTTTAAGAAGTGCAAAACACACAATAAACTCGAGTGAAATAGTATGTATTATACATTGTTCTGTCATTCTTTAACTTCATACATGATGTAACATAGGACACCAGTTTTTGTGTCCAAGTTAAATTTGTGAAAATATCATGAGATCAGTGTTACATCACTATCAAAGTACGAGTATAGATCTTAATATCCTTGTCAAACTACCTTTTCACCATTTTTTTTCTTTTCTTTTCAGGTCATAGAATGGCCACTGATCACTTCTGTGACTCTTTAACTTGGAAAAGATCAAGATTGATCTCTTGACAGAAGATAAAATGACATTTGTGTAGAAAGGGGCATATACAATACAATGTATATTATTTTTAAAATAAAACTGAAAATTTGTTCAATTGTTTACTTATTTATTAAGTTAAAATTTTCTTAAAGTTTCCTGTGATCTGATTCAAAGTAAAAACTTAACAATTAAGTAAATTAAAAAAAAAAAGTTTGTTGGAAGGCTTCAGTGTCCAGTGTTACATCTCTATATGTTGAAATGAGGCATATAATTTTCTTCCTTTGCCATATGATTATGCAAACTTGGCCAAAAAATGCCCAAATGTAAGTGCAAATCCTTTAATAAAAAATTTGTTCAATTAATTTTAATTTTGGAGGAAATTTTCTTTTCTGTGTGCTGAAGTTTGTGTCCTGTTACGTCTGAAACAGAAGGTGATCTTTTTATGTATTAGTCTTTAGATTTGAGTGTAAATGAGAACAATGGACAGAAATTTTGTTTATAAAGGGGCAAAAATGAGTGTCACAAGTAAGATATAATTCAGTTGTAATTAATTAATTTGAATTAAACTTGAAGTGTCTCCGTTACATCACTCAATATTAATGAATTAAATTTTAATTGTATTTTAATTGTTTCAAGTGCAACTATCTCGGCCTTCCTAGGTGACTTGGTCCTGATACCAATCTTCAATTTGCAACAATTTTTAGAGTGATATCTTAAGTCTGAAATACATGTATTGGACACAAAGCTTTGAGTGATGTAACAAAAATTCCTTGACAGTGAATTTAAGATCATATCTAATTTCTTACCCTGGCACATGTATAACAAACATTTTAATTAAATCATAATTAGTGGCACTGTAAGCAAAGAGCTCACAAAATGATACTCCCAGCTGTCATATGAGGATAATGGCAAAATCTGTTTTGCTGTAAGAAAGCCCAAAACTGTGTTAGGGGTTGAAATATATGGTAGCCCGACGCCCGGGGCTATAGTCATTTTAAGACTAGGGCTAGCTAATTCAAATCTAACTATAGTGTTAGTTTACTGTAGCTTTTTCTGTGTAGACTGGTTTCTTTTGACTGAGAACTAATTTAATTTGTTCCTGTCACCAAAGCGTTTGACACTTTATGTTTTCATTTAGGAATGCATGAAAATTTTTGGGCTAGTTAAAGTTTGAGATTTGGGCTAGTAAATTTTTACTGATCAGAAGCCCATGAGCTAGTGTTTTTTCCAGAAAAATTTCAACCCCTGTGTGTCTGATTAAACATTAAATGGGAGGTGCATAATGGCACTATGTAATATTCTGGGAAAGTCTCCTTAAATTTTATTCAGTGGACAGGTATAGAAGGAGTTGCAGATAAGAGATGGGTACCCCCATTATTATAGAAAGAATGGTGGCGTCCATGTTTCCTATGGGATACATACCCTAAATATGTGTTTCGTCAATTTGTAATTAATATATAGGAGGTCAAATGGCACTATGTAATAAATATTCCACAAAAGTTTCATTAAATTTTATTTACTGGCACAGGAGAAATTGCAGATAAGAAATGGATATCCCGAAGTGAAATAAATGGATGGATGGATAGACAGATGTACGGATGGACAAAAACCTCCATCAATATATTCCCCTGCTTTTCAAGCTATGGTATAATAATTTAATTCTAGTTATAATGCGGTATTTGATTGGATAAAAAATTTACTTTATATTGTATAAATTGGGTTGCCTACGTCACAATGACTTGCATCAAAAACGTATCGATCCGCCTGACATTACATTTGAATTTTGTACAATTTGAAGTCATTTCTTAAGGGCAATCATCTTTTTTCTTAAACTAAATGAATGAAAATTAAATTAAAAGGAATGAATTTAATAGCTACATGTACCCAATTAATACTGTATAAAGTGGGTTGGAACAGTTTACGCTTTTTTATAAACCGCTTCGTGGTTTATAAAGCATAAACTGCCCCAACCCACTTCATACTGTATAAAATGGGTAGCTATTAAATTCATTCCTTAAATAAATACAATATTTCTCAACTATACATGAACAAATGCAAAAAAAACTTCAGCACTTATAAAACCATAACCTAGATGGGGAGGACAAATGTTTTTTAAGGAATAACTGTCTACTAGTTTTTGGTTTTATGAGGTGATCAAGCGATTGGCTTGCATGATAATTTGCATAAACACTGAAGTCATTATCACACAAGCCAATCGCTTGATAATGATCAGATAATCATCATAAAACCAAAAAAAAATGACAGTTATTCCTTATATTTACATAATTCTGTAAATTTGCATGCTCTATCCTAGCTTCTCCCTTTTCTCTTTCTCTCACTCTTGCTCAGCACTTGATTTTTTTTTTTAACTCCGTCTATCGATGAACCAAAAGCTTTATGAAGAAATCAAGGTTTTTTTTTATTATTTGTAGTTTTATTTTGGACAAAGAAACTTTTAACAAAAATATAAAGGAATAAGTTTATTTAGACAACACAAACATTGAACACCATACATGCACAATGTCAGAAGCAGAAACAGGGCTTGCTATCAGTTGCATCCAGGTCCGGTAAAAGGACCCTGTCCCAACCAAAAATTGACTTTTTTCCCCAATTTAAGGTAAAACTTCCCAAATGACAAGTAAATTGAATTTTTCTGTGACTTTTATATAAAAATAACTTGAATTTTAAAATTATAATAAATCAATAAGATATAAATAGGGAATTAATCTGCAATCTATCTACATAATTATATTTTAACAACAGTCAAACATAAGTCATCAATATTTCCAAATTGTCACTTTTGGCCCATTAATTATGAAATAGTACAGGACTCTGTACCAAAAAGGGTCAATTAAGCCCTGGAAAATTAGGACCCACTCTAATCTTAAATAGTAATAGCTGCTCAATCAATTTACCTATACAAGTAAATGTGGATTAATACATGCATAATTTATTCAAAGTAATATCCTATAAATAATCACTATTTAAGGAATGTTTTGAAGTTTTGTGTGAGTTACTGGTGTGTAAATCACACAGACTTGTCACGTAGGCATATTTCATGAAGCGCGCCTAGTGCTTCATGAAAAATACGCCTACGTGCAAGTCTGTGTGATAATTCACACTAAACTTAAAAACATTCCTTATATTTACATTTTACAAATTAAAAAGGACCAATAATATACTCAATATTTGAATTATTTGCTGCCCTATATCGTTACATTTTTATTAACATCTCTGTAGCCTCATTGTGACGTCACTTTAGCGCGAGTTTCACCGTGTATATTTCTATGCGTGAGTATACACAAAAATGACTTTCAAATCAATTGCACAGTTGGCTTAGTAGAAAAACACAGCTAATCTAAATATTTAAATGTGAAACTAATAAATGTAATTACTGTAAATTACCAAACTTTTGTGACACCTTATTTTCACGTGATATATATTTGGCATTTATAAGCGAGACAAAATTTTCACTAATTCAATGCTCTATACTTGACTTTTGAAAATATATGTGAGAATATAATTTCGCAAGCAGACTGTCTCATGTAATTATGCAAAAATAATTTAAAGTTCTCGTGAATAAAAAGTGAGTCACAGTTTAAGTTGTGAATTGCAAATTTCTGATGTTCAATGCTGTGAAGACAAGTTTTCATTGCCTGCTAGCATGCATTATTCAATTTATAAGCACACACAGCAATCTCAGTCATGACACAATGAATGTCAAAATTTACAATTCCATGCTCAATATCACATTTTACTGTTTACAAGCAAGATACTGATGGGGGTGTTGTCTTTATGAAACTTTTTTTTTTTTAGAAAGAAGTTCAGACATATGATTGATTGTAAGAAGATTAACTTCTTTGCAAGAGTTTTTCATGCATACTAAGAGTAAGATGTCAACAGTTACCATGGTTACAGAATCCAAACACTTACGTCTGCTTTTTACATTGCTCGTAGAGTGATTCTAGGTTTTTGACAGTGGCCAGCATCTCATCGTAACGTTTCTTGATGCTGTTGTACGTCTTACGGATATTTTTGTTTTCCAGCAAGCGGATTTGGTTGTCAAGGGCAACATATTTGTTGAGGGTTTCCATGGTTACCTCCTAGGAATGAGGTAAAAAAAATATAAATTAAGAGCCTTATGAACCTTCAAATTTTTTTTTTTCAAGATAATACTGGGTAATTAGAAGCTATAATGATAAATTTTCTCTTTTTCTTTCCTCTGACATTATTTTTGAGGCACTGGTGGAAGCCTAAATTAAGGAGAATGCTAAATAAACTCCTTTAAATAAAATACCTTTTTTATCCTTTTGCTATGTCTAGCGTCTAAAAAAATTTATGATTGAAAATCTTCAAACCTTTTGCAACAGAAGTTAGACTGTATTTGTTCTTACAAGACAATTTCAAGTTTTAAATTTGTCATTAGATGACTGAAATAGAATCACTGCCACCTTTTCAAACACTCAACACTTAAAAATTTAAAAAATATAATTATAAAGGATCTCCAAGAATATTTCATAACATTTTATAATCATCAAATTTCATTAATATTTCATTTCTCTGTAAATTCTTTGGTGAATTTTTTAGGAAAGAATTTATTGTATAGCTACTCTTTTTACAGCTAGTACGTGCTTTGGGTGAATTTTCATAAATGATTGTATACTGTGTTATGCATGCATGCAATATTACATTGAAAGGATTTTGAAATATTCACAGCCGGATACCAACACCTTAATGACTGAATTAAGTCTTGAAGGGACAAATTTCTTGTGTGATCAGGGCATACAATCTTATATATAACATGTATATATATAAGGCAGAATTTACAGCGAGAAATGAACACACAATACTGATATCTATATCTAGGTTATTTGTGAAATATTGTTTAAAGTTGAAAGAAAGGCATGGAATTAATCAAAATATATACTCTACTTACCCCAGACATTTTGGTGTGTTTTTAACAGCAGGCCCACTGACCTAAAGAAAAAAAGAATTTAAAGATTATACAGATAAATTAGAACGTTTATATTCGAAGGGGTACAAAAAGAGGAAGTAATTATTATTGTGAATTCAATAACTGTAACAATCAATCAATCACAGAGTTATTTGAGTTAATGGAATTGAAATTCATTGATTGTTCACAGTGTTTATATAACATAAATAATTAAGCCTAAAATATGATCGTATTTAACGCTTCTACAGATAAATAGCTGGAAGATATACATTACATGTATATGCTTTAAAGCTATAAATATAAATAGCTCAAGATAGCTTAGGATGGGATACAATCAACGATAAACACAAGCACTTGCATCCATGCATCCCTCCCCCTCCCCAACTTTGCGTTATTTTTTCATACCAAATTTCCTACAATGCTCTTTTAGCCTCTCACGTTCACTTCCCTTTTTAAAAACCTCGCATACAAGGTATGTATTCAATCAAGATGAACTTTAGATATCCCAAACCTTACCTACTACGCTGCACTGAAGCGGTTTATTTACTTCTCGCTACTTGCGAAATTAGGGGGAAGTGACGTCATTTCCATAGCAATTACTACAACACTACAAAGTCGGTTATTAGGCAATATGCGATTTCTGCATTTCCTTAGTGTTTTGTCAAGGAATACATTTTTTTCTGATCAAAATGGTTGCTTTCAACTGAAGATCACAATTACACTAACCCCCCCTTTTTTTACACAAATGTTCTTACCAAAAGAAAAAAAAGAGGGGGGGGGGGGCTTAATTCTCTAGGACAAAGATAGTCCTTAGAACCAGACAGGTGGGGCAGCCGGAAAAATCTTTTTACAACTTACCTGAAAGTCTAACTTGACAAGCCAAAAAAAGTAATTAGGATAAACTTCCCCAAGTCAAAATCCTTATTTCGGGGGGGGGGGGGGGGTTACTTCAAACTACTTTTTTAACCCCCTAAAACTTTCTTAACCTTAATACACTATAAAAAAGGGGGATTGAAATAAACATTTCCATGTATAGTAAAAAATAATTCATTTTTATAAAAAAGAGGGGGAGCTGGTCCCTAGCTCTGCCCCCTCCCTCTATGCTATCCGGCCCCGGGCCTATACATGCCTGGTACACTCGTATCCATGGGATCTCTGATCTTGCGAGGATGTATGCATGTCAACACATCTCTAAATTTTTCTCCAAGATTACAAAAATAAGCAAAAGATTGATCAAGCTACATGTATCAGCTAGTGGCATGCATGTACCCTAGACAATTTTAAATAATGTCGCGGTGGATGCTTTTCTGACTCTAGGGGTCTTGATATGCCTGTAGCATTACAACCCATCAGAATAAGTAATGCATGCTATTTATTTTCCTTCTTTTTATTGAACTCTCGTTTCTTAATTTCAAGCTGAAGTTAAAAATGATTACATGACAAAGTCTTTCAAATTTCTAATTTTTTGTAGAGGACAGAACTGCTGACAGTGTGACCAACGACACCAATTCACCATGCGCCTCATTGCAAGGGCGGATCCAGCAATTTTTCAAGGGATGGGGGCGTCCAGAGTGGTGACAACCACCCCACTCCCTCCAACATGCAAGCACATACAAAGAAAAATCCTTGTAGGATTTCTGGTTTTATTGACTTGATGTAATTTTATAAAATGTTTTATTAACTTAAACTCAGTAAAGACTGGTGTACTTGGTCTAATTTCCGACAAAGATATGTACAATGTATAGATAATAAATGTTTTACGTCCACCATAAAACCAACAACCTATCGTTTCTATCCAGGAAAACACACAAATCAAAAGGGGGAAAAACATTTAACAAGAATAATTGTAGAATTTCTCATCATCATTTGAGATTTTTTTCTCAGATTGTATGAACAGATGAAAGTAACGCTACTACATGTAGTTTATTATAACAACTACACACCTTTAAAAAGAAAATGAGATGCCGATTCCAATTAAAAGAGTGAATTGCGTTGCAAATATTTGTAGTTGATTTTTAGGGTAATTTAGTGTAAAACTTGGAATAGCCTATCTTAATTATCAGATTCACCAGGGACTGTTAGTATATAGGTCCCTGGATTCACATACTCAAGATTACACATATATTATATAAAAAAAGCTTATTCATACATATATATTTGATTACAATTCAACATCTGTGACCCTTTTCACAAAACATCTTACGACTAAGATAAAATTTTGACAACTCCATAATTTTTTGTTTAATAAATATATTGAATTTTTTCTTAAATATTTTTACAATGTAAGCTGGTGTAATAAAAATATAAGACTTTTTTCTGTCCTACTACAGCTTAGATTATTTTTGCAGAAGGGAAATTTTTTATCTTAGTCGTAAGATTTTTTGTGAAAAGGGTCACTGCTTTCTTAAAGTGATCGATAAAATTTTTAGGTACCTCTTCATTTTCATCAGGCTGTGAGTCGTTGCCGACCTTACGCTTTGAATTTCTCGCCGGAGAGCTAGAAGATATCGAATGGCAGAACATGAAAATATAAATTATACGCATATTACACAATTTTATAGTAGGAAATTTCTTCATATACAGACATTAAACACTCATTATAAATATACTTTACATGAATTTGACCAAAAGAAAAAGGTCAGAGTTTTCCCCCTTTAATGCATTCGAAGGTGTTTTGTATTTTCCCGCCAATAACTCAATTACAATAAACTTCCGGTTGCTGATGCTATGCTCTTCTTCATGATGGCGATTTTTTACTCGATAAATAGAAACAAATATAAAATGTAAACATATGGAGGAAGCGGGGCTTGTAGAATTTATCTGCAGCGCTGGGAGCTAAAATCAATTTCTAGAATCAATATTCTCTCGTTTTCCGATGTAAATTTAGAGTGATCTCCCTTGGATTGCTAATTATCATAATCAATACCGTGTTGGTTGCATTGCATGCTGTTCGCCTGTTTATCATAAGTATCTTTCAAAATGGCGTACGGATAGAATATTCCTGTGCAAGGATTGTGTTCCAGGAAGTTCCTATCCCCGTCGTGTATATTTACAGTTTTATTTTGTTATAAAGACACTTCTTTCCACGGTTTATATATACATATTTCTTCATCATGGATTCAGGACGGCCCTAGGTAATGTATACAGACAAACAGTAATGAAACAGCACATAGTAATTTGTGTACAAGTTTAGCTTTTAAAAAAAGCTTAGAGAGTCAGCCAGTGGATTTTTCTTTTTCCATGATAATGTTTAAAAGAAACCGAAATTTCGTTTAAGAAAAAAATGATTTCAGATTATCTTTAGCCGATTTGGCCAGTTGATCCTTACCTCTTGATAGTTTTCAGCATGGGAGTTCGGGTTAAAATGCAGGTTCTCGCATTATTTTGTGAATTAAATACAAAAATGAAAAGTTTAATCATTTATGTTCAAATTCACATAGCATAATTCCATTAAAAGTGAGTAGCCGCTCACATCAGAATGATCTAAGATTTTATGACAGAAACGGGGGGTGGGGGGGGGGGGTGTTCGCCACAAAAACGTTTAGGCAACTTTCAAAACCCCATTTACACTACTTCTGCTTTAATACGTTACATTCTGAGCCAGTTTTACAATTAATTTTCTAAATAATTCTTTTTTGACAAATTCGTTGATTTTAAGACTTTCATGAGTCTGAATCCCCAGGACCACCACCCCTCTGGATCCGCCCTCTAATCTTGTCAAAGACGTTTACTCAAACTTTATTATTACATTATTATTTAAGGAAAAAGAGCATTGAAGTATTCCAGAAGGAGCTTTGCAAACTTCACTAACAGGTGTTAGTGAAACTTACAAAGTGCTCTCTGGTAGAGAATGTCTCCGTCAACTACCAAGACAAAGGGGCGACACCTTTGTCCTTAACAGTCATACTTAACCCCCTAATTAAGATTATAAATAAATGACAATTGCAAAATAATCTTGTAACTTTTAGGATACAAAAAATAAATATTTACTGAACAAATTCAAAACAGGTATCATGCATATAACATCGAAAACATATAAGCTTCGTACGTTAGAGCCTGTACATTGCGTTTTTTTTTTTTTTTTTGTTTTCATATTTTAGTTTATCAACTTTTCTTTTTTTACCTTACTAAATTTAATACTTTACTTGACATTCAAAATAATGTAGAATTAAAAAAATGAAATAAATAAAAACACTTTTACAAATTTATTTAATACCAATCTTCTCATGATTATACGTAACTATATAAATACAGCCAACCTGAATTTCCACAGCCTTAAAGTCTAATTTAATGATAAACAGACGAGTAAATAAGGATTCCAATATAAACAAGAGGCCCATGGGCCACAACGCTCACCTAAATAACTTAAGCCCTGCTGTTCTTCAACAGATTTTCCTCCTTGTAATACCTATTGTTGCCCCACCCTATCCCAGGGGTCATGATATGAACAATGAAGAATTTACACTACCCCAGGATGCTTCCACATAATTTTCAGCTTTTCTAGTCCAGTGGTTCTTGAAAAGAAGTTTTTAAAAGACTTTTCCTATATATTTCAATGTAAAACTTTGATTTTCTATTGTAATCCCACCCAACCCCCGGGGATCATGATTTGAACAGTTTATTTTCTACACTATACCTGGATGCTTCCACATAACTGTATGCTTCTACACTACCCAAGGATTCGTCTACGTATAAGTTTCAGCTTTTCTGGCCCAGAGGTTCTTGAGAAAAAGATATTAAAGATTTTATCTATATATTTCAATGTTAAACTTGGATTTCCTATTGTGGCCCCACCCGACCCCCGGGGGTCATGATTTGAACAATTTAGATTTTATACTTCCACAGGGTGCTTCCGCATAAGTTTCAGCTTTTCTGGCCCAGAGGTTCTTTAGAAGAAGATTTTTGAAGATGTTTTCTATATTCCCTACCGTGGCCCTAACCTACCCCTGGGAATCATGATTTTAATAATTTAATTTCTACACTACCTCAGAATGCTTCCATATAAGTTTCAGCTTTTCTGGCACAGTGGTTCTTGAGAAGAAGATTTTTAAAGATGTTTTCTATATATTTCAATGTAAAATTTGGATTCCCTATTGTGGTCCAACCCGACCCCCGGGGTCATGATTTGAACAATTTAGATTCTACACTATTCCTGAATGCTTCCACGTAAAAGTTTCAGCTTTTCTGACCCAGTGGTTCTTAAGAAGATTTTTTTAATGACCTCACCCTATTTTTGTCTTTTCTTGATTATCTCCCCTTGTAAGGGGATTGGTCTTTCACTTTAATAATTTACACTCCCCTTCAGCCAAGAAAGCTTTGTATCAACTTTGGTTAAAATAAGCGCAGTGATTCTTGAGAAGGAGTTGAAACTGTGAAAAACTTACAGACGGAGGACAGCTAGACAGACGGACGGACGACGGACAACGGGTGATCAGAAAAGCTCACTTGAGCTTTCAGCTCAGGTGAGCTAAAAAGAATGTAACAGGCGAAGCCAGCTGTGTCTCTCCCGATTTATCCATTGCATGCCTTTACAAATCATTTTGACCAATTCGATAATTAACATCGGAATCGAAATGCTTTAAATGAAAACGAAAGTAAAACCAATAAAATCCGAAAATCTTCAAAATCTGAAATAATCCAATATTTATGCCGCAGAATTGAATACACATGTAAAATACATGTAAGATACTTTTCAAAAGAGTTTAAACTGACGTGCTAAACACTGAGTAAAATGAATATCCAATTTTATGCTTCGCTGCGTAGACGTTTTATGAATAGATGCGAACCAGTTTAATTATTGCGAACCAGATTATAAAACAACTACAAAACCTCAATATAGGAAGTTTTTCCAAAGAAATCAGCACCAAACGTCTTACTGTTTTTAACCTGTATTTACATTTTATTGGTATATGGTGTTAAAATAAGGATTTCGTTGTTTAAACCATACTGACTTTACTGAAACGAAATCAACAGGAGTGGCTTACTATACGTCATTCACCCAGAATAGATTAACCAATGTCAGGGTACCAGTCTACATCCCAGAATTCCAGAACACGCAAGCGCATTTGAAGTTCTTCGTAAGATAACTAGTCAGCCCGGGGGCTGACTAATTATGTTGAGTAGCGTAGAAATAACGCTGGATTTGGTAAGTATGTTATACAGTGTGTAAAGTTTCAGCAGTAGAGATTGTATATATTTACATGTACATCATGTACACAGGGGTGCCCCTAAAAAATTGAAATAGCAGGGGGCTTTTAAAAAAATGGGGTTGAGGGGGGATACCAGAATAACCGGGGTTTTATGTCATTATAGGCAGGGAAATTCCCCAGCCCCCGGGTCTTGGGGACAACCCTGCATGAGTACATATCCATTAAACACTGACTGCTGCTTTGGTTTGATATCAGATGTACTTCTTGGGTGTTGCAGATGTTCAAACTGAAACTTGCATGGCAGGCAGGAAAACAAAATAAATTATTTACATGTGTTTTGGTTTAGCTGTAAGTGAGGGATGTATTATTTATTTGTATCTGTACATAATTCACCATGTACACATACATCAATGCTTGAATGGAGAATTATCTGAAAGTACAAATATACATTGTGAGAATTGAAATTGAAAGGAGGAGAGGGGGGTTGGGGGGTTGCTTCCTACAGTTGTATATATTAACTGCTAAGGGCTTCATTAAAATCCATATGTTTCTACCCTAACTTCTACTGAGTCAGTCACACATGGTGTGAAGCAATACTTCTATATTAGAAGTCTTCATTTGTTTGTTATTATTTAAATAAAAAAAAATTATGACTATTTTTAATTGTATTGACAACAATCATAGATAACTCTGAGATCCATGTCAACAGGTCAAGGTCACAAGGTCATTAAAATTACTCTGTACATGAAACGCGAAATTTTTTTAAATAGTATTCATGAAGTAATACATAACTATGTGTTACTGAAAGTAAAAACATTGTACACAGAGATGGTAAATAACCTTAGCATATACAGGTACATACTTTTTTTAATATCATCTTCAATATCATTAGGTAAGTGCCAGTTGGGAAATGGGAAAATAACACCATAGACGAATTTCACATTGGTAAGAGTTATCTCCCGTTGTCGGCATAACGCTCATTTTTCTCACTATAACCTTCGTAATTTACCTGTAAATATTTTCAACCTTTAATCGCAATTGGACAATTTTGATCCATTCCTATATTGCCATATAGTATGGGGCAACATAAAAAACAACAAACATATGCATACAGATTTCATTTGTAAGACATTGCCCCATGAAGTTAGTAATGGTTTAGAGGGAAAACAGTATAGGCCTGAGTATCACAAGCTACCTAATGATGCAATACATATCACAATGCGGTCATGCGATACAACATGTAGCTGTCAACAATTGAATTAACCATTATCTTAACATATTATTCTTTGCTCACCTCCACAGTTATAGAAAATATAAAAAGAATATCTTAATTGATACCCCCAACCAAAGTTAATAAAAGGTGGATTTATAGTCTTGACATTGTATTTTTTCTTTGTTACCTTTTTTTCAGCTATTTTAAAACATTAAAATTTGTTAGGTTGTATTTGGAAGATTCAAACAAAACAATGAAAATTATCTTGTACCGTATCACGATACATACATGGCGATATGATAGGCGTATCGTGAGCCCTTGCGATCAATACGATCGATGTATTGCTGTATCATTACACCTCTAAGAAACAGAGTCTTATGCCGGTTGACCCCAGATTGACCCCGCAAAGGGAAATAACTTTTGTAAATGTGAAAGTCGTCTATTTAGTTAGGAAGAAACCAGGTCACAGCCCCCTCTATTAGTTTAATGTCAGTTGCTGCCTAAAATGGAAGCTGCACATCTAGGGCCTCAATTGAATTACATTTAACCAGGGCTAGAAATAATTCTTTTTTTCACTAGTCACTCGGGCTATCACCTTAAATTTTTACTGCTCAACTGTACATCCCACTGGGCCAGTTGATTTTAAAAAGACTGGCCCAAAAGCATAATTAATAATGATAATATTTTGTTTATATTTTGATACTTTATAGTACTATATAACAAAACAAAAAAATGTCAGAACTTCAACACACAACCCTATCAATTAAGTTAACTATAGCCCTTAGTACATGAATGAGTTTCAACCGCGTTGGTGACAGAAACAAATTGAACTAATTCTCAGTCAAAAGAAACCAGTCTAAATAGATAAGTGAAAGTAAACTGACAGAATTTTTTTTTCCGTTCTGCTAGTCCAACGGACTATCGATACATTTAGATAAGCTAGCCCATTAGCAAGTCTTAAAATGACTAGCCCCCGGGCGTCGGGCTACTGTATTTTCAACCCCTGGGAATGAAGCCATTCAGTAACCCAATGCAATATTATAGACAATCAAGAGCCCTGGAATTATAATAATTTTCAACAGTCATTATTTGCAAGTAATAAAAAATGAAAAATGAAAAATAAACAAAATGGAAAGGGGTGTGTTTGTTTGGAATTAATGAAGGAAGAATCAAATGGAAAGGTTTGTGTTCATTTGGAATTGATATGATTTGTTTCACTCAGTGTTCATGTATGTTTGTAAGTAAATTATATTATATTTATATATTTTCTTTGTAGGTGTCACAATGACACGGTCCAGTTACCCGACGGCTGACCCAGGGAATGGACATTAATGAAAACACAAGACAAAGAAACAGTGTCACGGATAAACAGGTAATTACACTGGGAATATATTCTACAGACTTTGGTAAATTCTAGCCATGTAGACAAAGGGAGAGGGATTTTTCCTTCTCTTGTATAGCTCTAAGACTCCCATTCAATTACCAATATAGCCAATCTGAAGTGGCATTTTGCCAGTGATGTGTTTCTATTTAGGGGCAAAAAATCTTCAAACAAAGACAATAAAATTCCAATATTTGGTTTTGTCCAAAATTCTCGATTAGGAAAAGGCAATGTCATTTATGAAAGCTGGTGTTATGAAATAATTAGGCTTCTCTTTCTATAATATTCTATGTAACCCATTTTACTTGTGGAAGACTGGACAAAAAAATCAATAGCAATTGTGAGAGACTGACAAAACAAAAGAGAAGTATTGAATTTGGAGATTTCAAAGTGGAGATTGTGCTGGCCTATAAAATTATTTCTATTCATTGACTCCAGTGAAAAATTGATTTACTGTGCAATTTTTTTGCTCACTAAATCATCAATTATTTACAATTATCTGAGGGTCATAAGATTTTTGATGGCAGTTTGATATGAAGAATGGCGCTTAGCTCTTTGGTATTGTAGCATGCTAGGAGTTCTGTAATAAATGAAAATTAAAGGACAAAAACTGAAGCATGATGACACTGGTCTAGACTAAAAATATAATATGGAGAAGCCGGATAATCTGTGATATCAAAGTTTAAGACACAAAATCATGATAATATTAATAATGTTTACCTAAATTACATTCAATGTACAGTAATTTTCTTTATGAAATCCATTGGAAATCTACAACATTCAATTAAGCATGTTAAGAAATGAATTTAATTTTTGAAGATTCATGAGGACATGAACTTCTACGCTTCGATCACGATGGCATATTTCATAAATATGCCGGCAAGAAGCATTGTAGTTCATGTACCTCATGAATTTTCAAAAATTAAATTCATTTCTTATATTTACATTATTTTTCTGATGAGTCACCATAAATTACGCTATTCAACTATCATTTTTTTTTAAGCAAAACAGTTTGCACTATAGTTTTGACGTTGAGTGCGGTATTATGACGTAACAATGGAGATATTCATGCTCATCCATGGTAGTTGATGAGAAAATGAACAGTAATCTAATTTGCAAAGAATCTTAAGGAAAAATATTTGGAAATGTAAATATTACCCTATAAACAGACACGGAACCTTGTCACTGTGTGACAGAATTAAGGAACTTTATGCATTTTTAATACCCTAGGAACAACAAAATGTATATTGTTTTGGCTCAATTTAATTAAAAACAATTGCCCTATTATTATAAATTTATTACAATTGTATGTTTAAAATTAAATAATTTGTTATTTTTTTCCATCACAATATTCATTTGCGTTATTTAACTTTTCACGTCGCAATGGCTTTTATGTCTATTAAGCATCCAAGTTCTGATTTAGGCACTAAATTCATGATAAAGATTAACAAAATTAACAATTATGACGAGAGAAAATTACAGGATGTAAATATAACCATTGAATTCTTATTTTTCGATGTCGTTGGTGGAGTATTGTAACAGGACTTGTCCTTGCTGACAAATTATCATACTGCGCTAACACGCAGTATTCAATTTGTAGGCTCAGCCAGGTGCTGTATAGGACCAGTGACATCCAAAAATAAAAATTCAATGCATGAGTGTACATTTCTGTTAGTTCTGTATTTTAGAAGCATCTGCATGCCTTTAGGAACATATTTTTATATATAAAAAATTGTATGTAACTGTAGTCAGTGTAATAAATTGTATGTAACTGTAGTCAGTGTAATAAATCCATGCCTATGAATCTTAATTCCATTAACACCCCAATGGCCTATACCACTCTAATACCCCCACCCCCCTTAAAAAATGATGAGGACTGTTTGTTATACATAATTTTAATATTTATTTGGTATTTTACACATTGCTTTCAGTTGATGTTAAGTTGGTGATATATTAAGGAACTAGTGAGGGAACCTGATGTCAATGTCCTGTACATTGTAGGAAACTCAATCCTTTGTCCATTGGAAAAAAAAAGTTAAGTCAATGGTCATGATGGAATAATTCTGTATTTATTGATTGTTATAGAAGAGAATAATTATTCTCTCCAGTTGTCACCTAGTGAAAGCTCATTAAAGGGTCTTTATGAGAAGCCTATGAGTGTACCATATTACTATATTGACCCGCGGTGGTGCAGCCGAGTTGACATGTGACGTGACCTGATCATGGTCAAATGAAATCGTAATTGGAGACCTCTGAATCAGAAATGAGTCACTATTGGTTGTAGTTGGTGTGAGTTTCATACTTAACATGGATTGTTAAAGAGTGAACTTAGTTAATAGTATGTTTACAGCAAGCAGGGTCCATTCAAAATTTAGTGCACATATATCTGATGGTCAAATCAGTGAACTTGATCATGACTTAGAGTTCTCTATCGTGTCTATGCATGTTTACATAGGGCTGGCAGAAGCAATGCATAGGGTGATGTACATAATTATACAGAATGAATACTAACCTCACATATTTGATTAGTGATTTTTTTTTTTTATTTTCTTAATGATACAAGCAAAGCTTAGCTTTTTGGATGGTATTTACTATTCAATCAATGATGAAGATATAGGTATGATTAATGCATACTCCAGCCTCAAAGTGCTAAAGAATATTTACCTGTTAATTTGCAAATTATAAAGATAACATTTCTGAACAGATATGTCAGCATTCTTTGAGTAATATCAGCTATAGAAGAACCCATTATACTTGATGATTTATATAAAAGATATCTACAAACCCCCTGTTGTGATGGAGGAATGTTACAGAATAATTTTCTGATCACATTCTTCTGAATCACTGAAATTCTTTATTTCGATCCAAGTCAATTTTTTTTCTTTTCTTTTCTTTTCTTTTCTTTTTTTTTTTTTTTTTGATATTTGGGTGTTTGTGTGTGAGTGTGGGTGGGGGGTGGGGTGGGAATTGCCTCTTTCATTACCGTGTCATAATTATTACTCACTGTTTACTATTATGGAAATTTCATATTTATCCTCACCTTGATTTCAAAATACTGATTACGGATTGAAATAATGCTTCTGGGCTATGCTCTTAATTCTAATTTTTCATTTGTCATATTAATACTTAATCAATGGGATCCACTTAATGGCCTTGAAAACACTGATTTATATTCCGACTGTCAGATGATTTTTGTAATGATACATGCTGTCTACAGATAATAACAGTGTCTGAAACTCCCCGTAAAACTAGCTAGACATGCAGTGCTGACTACACAGATAATAACAATGTCTGAAACTCACCCTAAAACTAGCTAGACATGCAGTGCTGACTACACAGATAATAACAGTGTCTGAAACTCACCGTAAAACTAGCTAGACATGCAGTGCTGACTACACAGATAATAACAGTGTCTGAAACTCCCCGTAAAACTAGCTAGACATGCAGTGCTGACTACACAGATAATAACAGTGTCTGAAACTCCCCGTAAAACTAGCTAGACATGCAGTGCTGACTACACAGATAATAACAGTGTCTGAAACTCACCGTAAAACTAGCTAGACATGCAGAGCTGACTACACAGATAATAACAGTGTCTGAAACTCCCCGTAAAACTAGCTAGACATGCAGAGCTGACTGCTAGTGGAAGTTGTCAGTCCTGCCAAAAATCTACTAACCCGAGAAAATAATTGTCTTTTATAACTTTGTTTCTAGTGATATTGATACGAATTGGGCCAGATCACCGTAACTTCGATCCTGTTTCTATAGGATGTCAAATTCTACCCCTTTGCTTCTTACACTTTACAACCCCATACCATTGGTTGACTTGAGAGAGATTCATCAAATATATGAATTTTAATTTATGGGAAATTGGCACGGTTATTTCAAACACAGATAATAATGTAACATTCAAAAATTAGCCAAGGTATTGACCACAGTAGATTACAGATGAAAAGCTAAAATAGCAGAAAACTGCATGATGGGGTAAACACCTCTGTCTTTGGCATGAGTTACTGTTGTATTTACATAACTGCAACCTCTTCAAAATTTATCTTCCAAAATGCTCTCCAAATAACAAGCTTGTATTGATTTTCTCTTTCACGCCAGTAGTGTATCCACTAGGAGACTCTATAGCCATTTTTAAGACAGTTTATGAATATTCATGTTGTCTGTTATTTATACCTTCATAATTGCCACCAGGGAGTGTTGATGGAAGCTTTCTTGTACATGTAATTTACATGTAAATACTTTTGCACAAGGACAAAAGTTGGTCAATTAAAGGCTCTAAAGAGTGGTTTGTGCTAGCATTTTTGTCATTTTGCTATTTATTCATGTATTTTAATTATATCTTCTTCATATGTATATATGTAATTATGGTCTATATTGGGCAAACATCTGAACTTCAGTTTTTCAAATGCTGATATGTTGAATAATTTGGAATTTGTTTCAGCGAGTCTGCCGTCCCATTCATTTCAATTACAGTTGCACTTCAGTATCTCAAACACTGATATCTTGAATACCATGGATATGTCGGAACTGATCTGGAAGTCGCAACCACTTATTCTTAAGCATTTTACCCTTGATACATGTATCTTGAATGCTTGGATACCTTGAAGTTTTTCAATCGGACCAATCAAATTGGAGATAATGAGGATTGACTGTAAATGTTTAGATGACATGTTTTCTCTTTGGTTTTAGTGACTCCGGCCACCATGCATGCACACTTATTGTTTGAGAAACAGAGATTTTTCTGTATATTATTATTTAGGTGTTCATGAAAATTGATATGGTGTTAAAATGTTTAGTTGATCATAATAAATATTAAACATGTTAAATAGCTTCTAATTGGGAAAAAAAATAATTTAAAAAAATTAAAAAAAAAATAAAAGTTTACCATCATACTTAGTCATGACAATGGTCAAAAGAGTGAAATTTGAAGATCAAAGTCATCAAAACTTTATATAGATGTCAAAGATCAAAACATTAATTTTTTTCCCATACATTTTGTGTTACATGTATTAGGACTTTAATAAAACAGAATTTTTGCTTGCCAGGGCTGTTGGAAGAAAAAAAAAATAGTGTTAAAATTAGAATATACCGGTACATACTTTTTTTGACCAAACAGTTGTCTAGAGGAACAAATGTCGCATTATGTCATTATTCTCATAGATATCATTTTCAATTCAAATTCTTGATGTCATAAAGGCTGTGCTGTTGATGATGCCAACTCAAGCTACTCGGCATACATTTTTAGCTCACCTTTCATATGTAGCTGAAAGCTCAAGTGAGCTTTACTGATCACCTGTTGTCCGACTTTCATCCATCCGTTTATCTGTCTGTCTGTTAACATTTCACATTTTTGATGTCTTCTCAAGAACCACCTGACCAATTTTAACCAAAATTGGCACAAAGCATCCTTGGGTGAAGGGGTTTCAGATCTAAGGCCATCATTAAAAATATCTTTGTTTCCCCTAACCCGACCCAAAAATCTCAAGTTGGGTAGGTAGGTAGGCAAATATTTTTTTTTGACAGCAGCTTTGAAAATACATTCTTAATATTAAATGGAATGATACCCTTATAAATAAGTTAAGTACAAAAGAAAGCCATTTGTAAACAGCTAGAATACCATACAAATACCGTTTAGACTAACATTTAAGGTATATTAATTCACAACTATTATTTAATCGAACTTGTGAAATATCTCATACCAGAGTAAATTTGTTGAAATTGAATACATCTGTTTAAAAGATTATTGGGTATGCAAAGGGTATTTTTTCATACTTACTATCAGCTTCCCTTTTTCAAGGGCTTCGAACTGTGCAGTGGTTCTAAAGCATTTTGTTTTGGAGTCTCTGAGTAAGGAGCTATTTTCTAAGTTGCAGGTTCAAATCCCAATGCGGGACGTTGAGACCGATTCTTCGAAAGAGACCACAAAAACTTAGGTCCAGTGTCGCAGTAGATACTAGCACAAAAGAGATCCCTCACTGCTCAATGGCCTAAAATGCCGCATACAAGTCTAAATTTGGAGCCCTTCACCAAACAAATGTTTAAATAAATGTTGTTGTCCCAAAGGAATTTAAATCAAAGAAACAACCAACCTTGAATTCAAGGGCCTTATTAAAGAAAAATACACGGACGTCTCAGGAAGCTTGTTTCATAATTTCAAAT
Organism: Saccostrea echinata; assembly: GCF_033153115.1. NCBI lineage: Eukaryota > Metazoa > Mollusca > Bivalvia > Ostreida > Ostreidae > Saccostrea > Saccostrea echinata. Next base: position 2,829,337 of record NW_026889766.1, read on the forward strand.
CTATTTGGAAAAAGTATGTTGACCATATTTAATTGAGATAACCATATCTAAAAATGATAAAACGTCATACACAATGTCAAAGTCATGAAGTTTAACCCATGAATAAAAGGCATGAAGAAAGGACGTTTGAATTCTATTCATTAGGATGAAATATGCAGACATTTGCAACTCTTATGGTCCCATATACATGTATTAAACATAGAAATATTGATAAACTGTTTATAAGATCAAAACTCAAATTAAATAAAATGCAGTGAAATTGATTGGTTTGTTCACAAGAATGGTCCCTTGTCTGCTCATGAGGGGTATCATGAGGAGGGCCTACGGGCCTAAGCATGCTCTCTACGTACTTAATTTGAAGACAGATGGTAAATACAACCGAAACACGCTTAATAGGTCATTGTATATTGTATTTTATTTACAAAGTGTTTCAAGAGTATAGGATTCTTATATGCTAAAGGCATAAGGTTGATACATCGTCTTACTTTTAAAAATTGAACTAACCCGAGACATGTTGTGGGCGCCATTTTGTTTCCAACAAACGCTTGAAAATCACAGAACAAAACAGTCTTTCTGATAAAAACTTATTTTGATGGAATTCTATTTTATAAAAGTTGATAAACATAAAAAAAAATTATTAGAATAACCTTGTGAGAAAAACTTTCCAGTCGGCGTGTTTTAATTGGGTCGGTCGCGTTAGGGGAAACAAAGGTATTTTTTATTTTGGCCTAATTTGTTCAAATGAAAGACTAAACCCCAAACCAAGGGGAGATAATGAAGAAGTCTTTGCTAGACAATTTATTGTCTTCAGATGCAGTCTGGTACAGTTGCTCTACTTAACCAAGGTTATTACCAGGAACTCAATCAATAAAATGCAAGATGAGGGAGAAAATTATAGATTTTCTCTCTCATTTCCCCCCAGTTTTGGGGTCCTGTAGGACATTTTGTTACTACAATGCATGTTCAGTTACACTGCAGTTATGATTAATCATCAGAAATAATTGTTTGCTTAAGCAAAGGAATATCAATATTTAAAAATGAGCTTTGTTCAGAAATACATCATCAAGATCATAGCTTCCATGCATTATAGGCCTAGAAACAACCCTTTTCCCCCATTATCTTCCTTCAATGTATCACCAAAAAATTTATATAGTCAAAATTCTTAGATTGCTATAAAACTTCTGTTGCTTAACACAATCTGAGGCACAAAAACAATCAAAAGGATAAAAAAAAAATTGTTAGATGCAATTAAATCTGTTTGGCTGATCTGCTGATAGTAATACACAAAAACCAATGATTTTCATGCTTTGCCTATGTATTTGTACAATCAAGATTTGTTTTTATGAATGATTCAGCACAGCTGTGTGTGATATTATTGTCTAATGCACAAGGTACACCATGTACACAGCTTCTATATTGCGGTACCTATTCTGTAAAGGGGTGAGCAATTTAAGCATTTGGCAGAGGAATTGCCCGATCCCTGCAGTGCATTTTTGCTGATCTCCCATTCAATTAAGTCTGATTCTAGATAGTATCTAATGGTGGTATGCAGATGCATATGGTAATTTGGAAAGGGAATTTATCTCTGAAGCGCATCAAAATAACAGCCATTAAAAACTGCTTCCTGAAATTGAATTTTATTTTTTGCAGCTGGCATGGTTTGAAAAATATTTTTTGCATTCATTGATTCTTTTATTACTTAAGGAACATCACAGAAACAATACTGGCAAATTAATGTTTTTTTTTTGTTTTTTTTTTTTTAATTACAGAATTTTACTGATGATCATGTTGATAGGATGTGTAAAAAAAAAAAAGAATGGTCTTATATTAATGCAATAATTAAAACACATCTTTTCTGAAGTTCATTGCCATAAATTCAATTAAACCTGCATTGCATGTTTCTCCAGCAGAATTATTTTTGACTGTATGCGAAGAAACTTTGGAAATCCTGTATAACATGTATAGTACAGTACGTATTACATCAACATGATCATTGTTCAAGGACATCTAACTGCTGTTGTGATCTATCCCCCTCAAACAAATGTTTTTTTGCCGACGACAAAAAATTAGAACTGTTCAGACCTCACTTTTGGAAGTCTTTCGGAGGAGACTACAAGGGATTGGTTTGGTAATAGACCCACACAATGGACTGCTATTGATTGAAGCGTTTCAAGATGCTATGATAATATTACAGTTTATTGATTCCGAGCCTGAGGTACTGGGCTTACAGGACTATAGCTGTCTGTGTGCTACTTCTGTTTGTTCTGGCAGTGCCATGTACATGTTAAAAACAAAAAAAAAAAAAAAGAAATGAAAGTTGGTGAAATGTAATTTTTGTGTTTGTTGAAGTTGTCAATGACATTGGAATTTTACCACCTAACTAAATATTGTGTAACTGGATCATGGTGTTGAAGTTGACAAAACACACCCTCCAAAAATAATTGCTTTATCTGGAATTGTCAGATTTTCAGTTGAACTCATGAAGAGTTATAAAGTTACAGTAGCTTACTGAATTCCTTCACTGGATGCTGGGGAAATGTATTGTACGTGTTCAGTGGAAGTGAAATAAGTTGTGGAATTTTTTAGGAAGATCAGTGCTGCGTTTGTTGGGGTTTTTTGCTATACGTGTTACATAACAGCTGTCTGTTGGAATTATAATGTCTATGAGTCAGAAGGTTCTACATGTAAATGATTGTGTACCTATGAATTTTCATGTTTTAGTGTCAGCTTCTATATCATTCAGTTTAAACTTGGAGTACATAATTGTTAAAAATGTTCGTCTATTAATATCACAATATTATGCAGGCATGGCAAGAAATAGTAAAGGAGTTCATTCTAGCATACGTGTTACAGAATATATCAACTAATTATGAAACCATCTGATACTATCCAGTAAAGGTATATAAACCCTTCACTGTTAATCAAAAGTGATTAAGTCAGATCAATTTGAATTGTTTTAAAAAATGATGATGTGCTTTTTTAGCATACTCTCTTTCAAAGGATTGTATACAATTTAAGTGCCTGTCTATGCTTCTACTTTTACTTTGGTGAAACAAGCACTTTTTGCATTGGCATGCATACACTTACATAGTAGACTTGAGCATTGACTTTTCTCTGTAGAACATTTGTAACAGAATTCTGTTGAAGTCTAGATCAATATAGCCACACAACCCCATCGTCTGATGTCAACTGTTCTTCTAGAATGTTTTAATTGTCTATAACCAATCTATGAACTTGAACAAATAAGGAACTGCTCTACAATTAAAGACTTGTTAAAGGTCAATTCCAGTGTAGCATTTAAAAAAAAATCTTTGGTACACACAGTATAAATATTTATGCACTCATCAGTTATTTTGATGACATTTTAGCCTCATTTGCATCATTACTGTAGTTTGTGCCAATGTAAATGTACTACAGTAGTACGAACACAGATATAGCATATTTACAGATGTAATGAAGTTTTTCGGGATCTCCAGTAAAATTCTTAACAATTCTTGTAAAACGTTAAGGTTATGATTAACTCTGATATAACAAATTTATGGATAAACTGAACTGATTTTGTGTCCCATAGAGGTTAAATATAAGGATATTAAAATTTGAATTTAATATTTCCTTGAACATAATGCATAGTCATACCTAAGGAACACATATATTGCAAATTTGCAAATACGCTATATATATTTTTAGTGAATTTGTTATGTGGATATAACAAATTACAGATATAGTGAAGTAAATTCACAGATCCCCAGGACCTTGCTATAACCAAGGTTTCACTGTAAGAAAAAACTATTTTGAGATTCAGTATTAGTTCTCCATGTTCTCAGAACAGATTATTGTCTAGTACATATAGAACTTTCTCATGAATTCTTGACGTGTTCTAAATTTTTTTAACTTGTGAGTCTTGAATTGTTGTCATTGCTGTTTGACATTTGAATGACCTCATGATCTTCATGGATGAATGATTTGCTAACACTGTTGCTGTGGTTACTGTGTTGTCTTTGGTATTTTACGTTGTCATTGGTTACTTGGTTGATGACCTTTCCTCGTGTCCTTGAAACTCTGGTGCTATACATATTCTATGGATTTATTACCATTGAAATGAAGGTAAGACAAACAAATTGATATTCTTTTCTTTGCATGAGGTCATCAATTTTTTTATCATAATTTTTAGCTCAACCTGAGCCGAAGGCTCGAGCTTTTCTAATCAAAATTTGTCCGTTGTCTGTTGTTATCATTGGGTGAGTGATGTGGCCCATGGGCCGCTTGTGTTTTGTTCATCTTGTGTGAATCATAGCATAAACCAGTGTTAACAATTCACATGATTCAGGGAGAATTGAGATTAGATAGATATTCCAGTGCAGCCAGGTTCATTGTTTCTGTCGGTCCATCCTTATTTATGTCATGCTATACTTACATTATGGAGTACAGTAAATCCTATCTTGAACTTAATGGGACTGAGAAAAAACTTTGAGATATCTGAGGATTTGAGATATCAAGGTTAAAACACGAAGAGAAAGTTAAATTTGGACTTCCAACTCACTTCAGCATATCAATGGTATTTGAGATATCAATGCTCAAGATACTGAAGTTCAACTGTATTTGTAACGCACAGACAATACAATTTATTATATGTAGCTAATAGATACATTTAGCAGTTACATCTGAATTAGTTACATGTGCCAATCAAGATTACTTACTAAAATAAAATACTGAGGAGCTCTGATGTCAATTTTCTAGTCTGTGACTACTTTTATTTATGTCTTGCAAGCAAAACCAGGCAGTCATTGACTTTGTCAGTCATTAAACAAAGTTTGACATTTGAAATGAATAATTGGTTGGAGATAAAAAATATTTTGGAAAAAAAAAGAAACATGCATATGGTTATGTGTTTTATTGCTTACTTTAGTGACAATAATTTCATTTTTCCTAATCTTTAAATCTTGTACATGTATTAAAAAACCTTATTACATTTTGTTTCAGGGTCTAAATGGCAATCAGTTGTATTCCAAGGTGGACAGCATGGATCCATTGATTGGTCATGATTCCATCCAATCAGGAAAAACCTCAGCCACAGACAACCAATCATCACCAAATCATGTTGCTAATTTGAATATTCATCAGGAGGAAAGACCTATTCTCAATGGAGTAGTCAATCGTCTATCACCAGATGAAAATAAAGAAATGAGAATTACTGATGTGAAGTTAGAGACACTTAAAACTAAAACAACATGGCAGGAAATGTCTCCAAAGAGGGAAAGGAAAATCACAAGGCAGAACAGCTCGGGGAGCATTAAAAGCAGTAGTAGTGGAAGTGCCAGTGGCACATCAGGGAGCAGCGATTATTCTGGTTCACCACCATCTAGCCCTACAAAGTCTTGGAAATCCATCCGTGAAAGCAACCGAAATAATGCACTCTCGTGGAAAGATCTATCGAGTAACAAGTCTGGGAAAACTTCAGATGAGCATTTGCCATCTAAAGGAACCAGCACAAATGAGAACCAGATTGGGAAGTGTGTGTGTAGTCCTGAGCATAGAGGAACTGAGGGTCAGAGAACCAAATTATTGCAGAACCATACCACTCAAAACCAGGGTACAGACAATGCTTCCATTACGGCTGCTATAAATAACACTGTAACTGACAATGGTAAGACAGAGCATGGTCATGTGACCACATGTGTTCATACCACTGACAATGGACATGGAGGTAGTGACAAAAACCCAGCCTGTAACTGCAAAGCTAATGTAGGCAAAAAAGCCAATCAGAATGTGAATAACAAAAACCAAGGAAGTCCTGAACATACATGTAAGCCATCATCTCGGCTGGAGAGTGCCCCCTCTGAGGAACAGAATAATGAGTATTTCTATGATGAGGATTTTACTGTGCAGTTTGACACAAACTTAAGGGAGTCCTCCCCAGGACTAAATTGTACATGTATTGATCCCACAATTGTCAGTGATTTTCCAAACATTGCAACAGGAAGTTACTTGTCGTTTAACAATATGAAGGGATCTGGACTTTTTGATCAACAAGTCAATACAGAACTGTTTTGTCCAGATGAATCTGAACTCTCCTCTTGTAGAAATTCAGTGATGGATATGTCATCCAGTGAACGAGAAATGATGTGCTCAAGTGACATGCTGGAATTCAGTGACAACCCACTTTTCACACCTTCACCAACAAAAGAGTTAGAAAAACAGAATGTTTCTACAGATAGCTTAGATAAAAATTTTAGAACTACTGATAGGTGCTGTCAGGAAGGCAGTTTAGAATCCAGTGATGGGAACCTTTGTGTGAACTGTTGTCCAAAGAAAGAGGATTACTTCCTCTCCTTTGATGGATCTCAAGGTCGATCACAGACAAACTCAGAAAATGATGCATCCTTGCTTTCCATTGGATCAGGTCAAGGTCACTGGGGTCAGAGTTCATCTGGGGAGGAAATGGTCTCAGAGGAATGTACAGACAGTTTCCACTTCTGTTACATGAATGGGAATGGTAACGTTCAGCATGGACACAGGAGGATCAAGTTTCAGTCTTTAAAGGCAGTACAGGAGAGTAATGATGATGCAGACATTGATGAGAGTGAGGGAAAATTATCAGCCTCTCTACCCAGAATAACAAGAAGTCCCATCTCAGAGTTCAACCAGAAGTTAAATGGTGGACATAATGGAAAGAAAGCTTGTTGTCAAGGCAAGAGAGCTCAGCTGCACAAATCAAATGGATCTTCTCCTATAAAGTCATCAATGAGGCATACTATACCTAATAGAAAGGTGACATCTTGGAAGCAGGTCAAGTCTCTGAAGTCTTTAGGAAAGCTAGATATGAATATGGATGCTGATCGCAGCAGTAGTATGCCAGAGCTGTACGTTCAGGCATGGCAGTCTTTTTCATCCCAGGAATGTATGGACATTGCAAAAATTGCAGAAAGCTTTCATGGAAAAAGACATTCAGCATATCTTCTGGATCTGTATCAGAGGGTCAGAAATCAGTCTAATCCAGTCTCCCCAGAAACCATGGCCAATATAGAGCAGATTCTGTTTCATCCACTGATCAGCCAGAACCGTTGCCATGGTGAGGCCAATCTTAGTGCTCCCATTGGTCCATGTGGAGTTTGTGGGCGGGAGGGATCACACAGTAGTCACACTCTCACTAACAGTAACATCCACCACCTGGTCAACACTAGCCGCACTGGACAGCAGCTTGACCAGTACACCAGGAAAAGGATTATTGAATGGCTGGAAAAGGACAGGCTTGATGGACACTGTAAGGCTAAGGGCTGCCAGACTGAGAAACAAATGAAGACTACAGAGACCATCATTTCTCCCACAACTGTTACACTGTGGTGTGGTACCAAGAACTTTAGCTCTCAGTTTCCACCTCACACAAGAGACTGTGGGATACAGACTTCAAACAATATTTTGAAAGAGGGGCATATTTCTAATATGGAGCAACAAACATCACCTACATTAGAAATGGAATATAAAAAGCTGTATATGATGGAAGTCGCTCAACAGACATCTCCAAATTCTGAAAAGCATGACATTCTGTCCATGCTGCCAGAGACTTTTACTGACTTGGATGACATTATACCCAGAAGTAATCCCAGGAGTCACAAACATGTGCCAAGATCAAAGAGTGCTGACAGCAATGTTCCCAGAGATACCACCGAAGTTCCTGAAAGAGGATGCATTTCCTATTACACTTTCAAAACTTTGCCAGATTTAAATTTTACATTTTCTTGTTCTGATGTTGAATTGGAGGAAGAAATCTCACTGTTTGACCCTATACCTGTAGCCATGCCAATCCCTATTCTAACACCAACTTTTGCAAAATCTTTCTGTGGGGTACCTGCTAAGAAGGAAACTCAGTCAACTGGAACAACAAGTAAAAGGTCAAGGTCAGTTCCTGCTAAACTGGTAAATCAACATCTGCTGAAGAATGCTGGGGAATCTGGATCGAGTAGTAGTGGTGTCAGCACCTGCTCCACTTCATCTGGAATAGATCCAGGTTACTGTACTGAAGAGAGACCATTCAGTGTTGGCAGTCCTTCAAATGACATTGAGCGACTACTATTCTACCCTCCACACGTAGAGAGTGCTAAGAGAGAGAAAGTAGAAAGTGAAAGTCAGAAAGGGCAGGGACAAGTGGAAAACCAAAGCCGAAATAAACCAAGTCATCCGAAACTTAAGAGAGTGGCTGAAAACAGGGTCAATAAATATGCAAATGAGGTTCACCCTTTTTCCCTAGATGCAATAAATAAACCAAAACCACTTGAAACTGAAACTGAAAATAAAGCTGATGGAAAGATTTTATTGGAAAACAACCCAGCAGTAGAACATCTGTATTCTTTACAGGAAGAGAACACACCAGTTTCTTCCCCTGATGTCAGTAGATGTCACCACAATTGCTGTCATGGAGAAGACTGTTTCTTTGTCAATCACCCAAACCAGTTTTCAAGTGAATCCAACTCCTCAAATGGAAGTGGACAGGTGAAACCCAACCGAAAACCCCTGAAGTCATGTCTCCGAAAGCAGCACTTTTTGAGGTCAAGGTCATTGTCTGACCCCCATAACCTGGGTCAGACAACAGAGAGTCAGAAACAGAGGAGGAAATTGAATCGCCATTCCTACGCCTGTGAGGAGGTGTATCTTCTGACTGACGAGTCTGGGCAGTATTACCTATGTCAGAGTGATAATTCCTCCCAATCCAATGAGAGCACGGGACCTATCATGTTCTGTCTAGATGATGTTGTCCCAGGGGATGGGATGCAGACAGTCAAGTTGAGGAGGAAAAATCCAGCTGAGGCAGGAACCAAGCCAGCGTCTGAGACGAATGATGCATTGAGTGGGAAAAGAAAGAGTGTTAGTTTTGCTTCTGAAGTCTCTTTCCATGATATAAGTCCACATCCCTCACCCAAACATAGGGTGGAGGAGGCTGAAGTTAAAGAAGCGACAGATAAAACAGGTAATAATTATGTTATGTATTGTTTACACACAATTATAAGTTGATGGGGCAGAGTCACCTTTAATTACCATTTAGACAATTCAACCCACTTTCCACTTTTGACAGGTTTTTGAAAAAAAATAGCTTGCCATATGGAGCCCCCCCCCCCCCCCCCCCCAAAAAAAAATCATGTTTTCATACAAATAAAGAAAAAGTAGTTGATTAATGAAAGAGAAAGTTGGTTTCCAGCAAAACCTCATTACATTAGCAAAGTCATAATTTGCAAACATAAATCAATTTTGGACCCCAGGGCTTTGTTTTACAGAAGTAATGAACTAAAGTTTTTTGCTGTTCAACATTTTGCCTATCTTATACCTTAAAAAGGTTGTTCTTTCCAGATTTTTACATGTAAATGTTCATGTGATGTAAAGAAGAAATTTATATGATTGCAAAATATCTTTAGTCTAAATTGGAAGCCTTTTTGTGCGTATAAAACAGATTCCAGGTTTTTTCAGGAAGTTGTTCTACACTGCATAATTTATAAGCCCAGATCTTTTTTTCATTAATTCTTTCATGGCATGCAAAATGTGTTTAAAATAAAACATAACTCATTAATTTTCTTGTTTCACAATCCATTTGACATGAAACAGAATCCTTATCTGTTTTATTTTTTCACTGATGCATCAAATGGATGTGTAAATGCTTCTATTAATATCTTTACTTTGCTGCAGATATCCAGATAAGTGATCAAATTTCACTGATATGAATAATTGATGAAAACTTGGTAAATGTGATTGTCGTAGATTTAATGATGATAGGTTCTAAATGCTGAAAAACAAGCATTACTCTCGGAATCCAATTACATGTAATGAGGGAGGAAACTCAATTCTAAAGATATTAGCATCTTCATCTTTAAAAAAAATTTTAACATTTTAAATCTTTTTTAAACACGCTTTAAAATTTAAATCAATCTTGTTCTGTTCAAGACTAATTAAGAAACAAGTACAACTTGTATATTAAAACTTCATGTTGGCTCAGATGGAAGTAAAGAGAGCTAATCATGGTCATTTTAGCTCTTTAACTCTTTACAACTTACTGAACTGTGACGCAACATACACTTGATGTTCACGTCATAGAAATATGACGTTACCTTTTCCCCGCAAGCACTTTATAGCGAGGAATAAGTTTCTCTAAAGTTTAGCGTAAATAATTATGACGTAATATTTTAATAAGATTATAACTTTTCTTATTTTATGAGATTTTAGCGAGTATAAATTTAAAGGGAATTGACATTAAATTGAAGATTAAATTTACTTTTAAAGTGCGTGAAAAATGCGTGATTGCGGGGAAACGGTATATGCGTGATTTTGCGTTGGAAATAGGAAATGATATATGCGTTAAAATGCGTGACTGCGGGGAAGAGGGTTAAAAACACAATGTGTCATTCTCATTCTACAGGTCCACCAGTCTTAGCTCGAGCCAACTCAACTGAGAGTTGTGAGTCCTCAGACTCGGATGTTCCCCCTGAAAGTTTCCGGTTGTCCCCTTCCTCAGAACAGAATGTGTACTCGGACAGGTTTGATGAACTGGAGAGAAAAAGAGGTAGGGCTGATAACATTATAATATTGTTCTTGTGTATTAATGTATGAAATACGTTTAAAATAATAAAATAGTTAGAAACTTATGAACTTTAGTTTTAGATTGATAAAATAGTTAGAAACTTATGAAGGACTGAATCTGGAATTAGAAAATTTGCTTGAAATTGCCTTTTTAACATTCTTACCTATCATCATCTATGGTAAAAAAATTATCATGTGCTATTTTTCACACTGTGTATCAGAATATATAAATTAATGCTAAATTTAACAGTAATTTAAAAATTATTAATTTGTAGGAAATTAAGTTTAAAAAGTACTTGTAAGTAAGCATATGTCTCTGTATAAAGTATTTTGAATGTACTGGTAATTATTATAATAGGGAAGAAAGAAGAAACTAAAATTTTGTTATTGAAAGATGTGTTAAAAATCTTTGTAGAATAAGTTTCTAGTTGATGAAACAATTGTCGCCGACAGTCAATTGTCGATCGATTGGAGGCTCTTCGATGCTACTAATCGATTATGAAACAAAAGTCGCCGACATCGCAAACAAAAATATTATGAGTTAATTTGGGTTTAAACTTCAAATTTTATTACCAAAAAATCATTTGCATACATTTTAAAAGTTATCCTCAATGTTTAAAACGTAAAAACCTTCTTCACTTCACTTCAGCAGTTGTTGTTGACAATTATTACCGCCATCATTGAATGTAAGGCCAAAAATAAAATTAGCTTTGTTTGGCGTTGCCGGCCGAATCACATAAATTGGTGCCGTCTGAAGAATTTTTTCAACAGATACTGATCATAATTTTTATTTCTTTATTTTCATCCGGATTTAGGTGTTTGTACGTTTGCGTAATATATACAGAATGGGAAAGAATCATGTAAACACTTGATTGATCAAACAGTTTTCATTTATAAGCATCTATGTGATGTTGAATAAATGTGTATCATGAATCCAAGCATATGGCTGTCGAAAGCAGTAAAATGTTAACTCGGTATAACAGAAGTTGATGGCAGGACTCTCTGTGGTAATGTGGTTTTAAATGGGACTGTGGTTGTTGTTAAACTATCGGAAACCCATGATGCCCAGATACTAACAACATGTACCATTTCTGAAATTTTAATTAAAAAAAATATTTTCCCTACCTACCGACCCAAAGGTATAAAGACTAAGTCGGCAATGCCAAACCAACAATATTTTAATTGTGGCCTAAGGTCAGGCTAATAACAGGTAATGGCCAGTGTTATGGGGTTCTACTATAATCAGAAATACACAATCAGTACAGAAGTTCTATAAACTTAATTATTTTAAAAAGAATTTTATAAGTCCAAATTAAATCAGACAAAGTTATTCCAAGAAAACAAATAATAAAAGGTGTGACTAATATAAGTAATGTTCCCATTTGTATACATGTATTTATTTTTTTAATGAAGCATCATACAGAAATTTAACTCTTATTTTCAATTTTACTGAGAGAAAATAAAGAATTAGAATACTTTGTCATTAAACAAATTTACTGAAAAAATTATTTTGTTTATTTATATATATTACTGACTTTATTTACTTATTAAACTTTGAATAGAAGAAGAATATAAACATTGTTTTTGTGATTATGCTTTAACATGTTAAGGAATCTCTTATTAATTTTATTTGAAAGGGTAAAAAACCCGATTATAGCCGATTATCAATTGATTATGTGTTTCCGATTACAACCGATTATCGATTATGATTTTTCTCCGATTATTCAACACTATCCACTTTCCATTGTTAAAAGTAAAAATATTTAATGTATTTGATGTGTGAAAATTAAAATTGCTATTTAAAATACACTTGATGACATTGTAGGTATGTTGATAGAGGTGTGTCAGGTATCAGAGGTCATCTTGAATCATTTCAGCACGGCCAAAAACCCATTTGACAAGGTAATGTGCTTAACTGAAAATAACTCGGAAGATGTTAGTTATCCATGTTCAGTCAAGGGTGTACAGGGATTAACCCAGGGTTGTATTCCACATACCGTCTGTCCTGGGTTTTTTTTTTTTTTTTTTGCGTGTTGCAAATTTTGAGAAAAAAGGGTAGATTAGTTCTGTTTTTATTTTGCGATTTAAAATTTTTTTATTTAAAAAAATGGTAACGTTTTTATGGCACACAGTAACCAATATAATTTCTGTGTGTTTTATTTTTTGCGAATTAAAAATGATCACAAAAAAATCCGAAAAATAGATCATCACCAAAAAAAACGGATATACAGACCCTTAGGATGAAGGCCGAAGGGTGTATGGAAAACAGTCAGAGGTTAATCCCTGTACACCCTTGATTGGACATAGATAACGAATTTATTTCCAATGTACACTGTAAGCAAATAAATTTGTTGTAAACCCATATCTAATCAATGGTGTTTGCAACTATCAATAAGATTTACTACGTCTTCAATATGTGACGTCATGTTACATGTATTTGCTTTTCGTGATAGAGAAACTGTGCATTGTGTATCACATAATTTACCCCCAGCTCAAGCCGGGTGCACAGAAAACCAATCAAACCTTGTGTTACAAGCTAGCAGGAATTAATAATGTGTATATTGATATTTTATAGTAATAATCCTTTTCCATATCAGTGCACTGCATGATGTTGTCAAAGTAGGAATCACAGATACTGTATACAGGGGTTAATTTTGCCCCATCTTATTTTTGCCATTTCACACCTGCAAACAATTTTGCCCCATTTTGAATTTGCCCAGACACAGTTCTGTTTTAGAGATAATGATATTTTCTTTTATTCTTAAATTTGCTCAATTGCGACTAGGGCTAAAGGGGTGAAAATAAAACGGGGCAAACATTTCCCTGTACACAGTAGATACGAGGGTTGTTCGGAAAGTTCGTGGACTTATGTCATATCTTTTTAGCTCACCTGAGCTGAAAGCTCAAGTGAGCTTTTCTGATCACATTTTGTCCGGCGTCCGTCTGTCTGTCCGTCTGTCTGTCTGTCTGTCTGTAAACTTTTCACATTTTCAACTTCTTCTCAAGAACCACTGGGCCAATTTCAACCAAACTTGCCACAAAGTATCCTTGGGTAAAGGGGATTCAAGTTTGTTCAAATGAAGGGCCACGCCCTCTTTCAAGGGGAGATAATTAGGAATTACTGAAAAAATAATGGCATCATTTAGAAATCTTCTTCTCAAGAACCATAGGGCCAGGAAAGATGAAACTCATGTGGAAGCATCCTTAGGTAGTGTACATTCAAATTTGTTCAAATCATGACCCCCGGGGGTAGGGCAGGGCTGCAATGGAGGATCAAAGTTTTACATAGAAATATATAGGAAAAATCTTTAAAAATCTTCTTCTCAAGAACAGCAAAGCCATGATGAGTCATATTTATATGGAAGCATCCTCAGGTAGTGTAGATTCAAGTTTGTTCAAATCATGACCCCCGGGGGTAGGGCGGGGCCACAATGGAGGATCAAAGTTTTACATAGAAATATATAGGAAAATCTTTAAAAATCTTCTTCTCAAGAACAGCAAAGCCATGATGAGTCATATTTATATGGAAGCATCCTCAGGTAGTGTAGATTCAAATTTGTTCAAATCTTGACCCCCGGGGGTAGGGCAGGGCCACAATGGAGGATCAAAATTTTGCATAGAAATATATAGGAAAAATCTTTAAAAATCTTCTTCTCAAGAACAGCAAAGCCATGATGAGTCATATTTATATGGAAGCATCCTCAGGTAGTGTAGATTCAAGTTTGTTCAAACCATGACCCCCGGGGGTAGGGCGGGACCGCAATTGAGGATCAAAGTTTTACATAGAAATATATAGGAAAAATCTTTAAAAATCTTCTTCTCAAGAACAGCAAGCCATGATGAGTCATATTTATATGGAAGCATCCTCAGGTAGTGTAAATTCAAATTTGATCAAACCATGGCCCCCGGGGGTAGGGCGGGGCTGCAATGGAGGATCAAAGTTTTACATAGAAATATATAGGAAAAATCTTTAAAAATCTTCTTCTCAAGAACAGCAAAGTCATGATGAGTCATATTTATATGGAAGCATCCTCAGGTAGTGTAGATTCAAATTTGTTCAAACCATGACCCCCGGGGGTAGGGCGGGGCCACAATGGAGGATCAAAGTTTTACATAGAAATATAAAGGAAAATATCTTCTTCTGAAGAACTGCAAACCATGATTAGTCATTTTGATATGGAAGCATCCTCAGGTAGTGTAGATTCAATTTTGTTCAAATGATGACCCCCAGGGGTAGGGTGGGGCCCAGTGGGGGAAGGAAAGTTTTACATAAGAACATATAGAAAAAATATTTCTTCTGAAGAACAGAAAAGCTATGTTTAGTCATATTGATATGGAAGCATCCTCAGGTAGTGTAGATTCAAGTTTGTTCAAACCATGACCCCCGGGGGTAGGGCAGAGCCACAATGGAGGATCGAAGTTTTACATAGAAATATAAAGGAAAATATCTTCTGAAGAACAGAAAAGCTATGTTTAGTCATATTGATATGGAAGCATCCTCAGGTAGTGTAGATTCAATTTTGTTCAAATGATGACCCCCAGGGGTAGGATGGGGCCCAATGGGGGAAGGAAAGTTTTACATAAGAACATATAGAAAAAATATTTCTTCTCAAGAACAGAAAAGCTATGTTTAGTCATATTGATATGGAAGCATCCTCAGGTAGTGTAGATTCAAGTTTGTTCAAATGATGACCCCTGGGATAGGGAGGAGCCACAATGAGGGATCAAATTTTTACAAAGGAATATATGGGATTTTTTTTTTAAAAAATCTTCTCAAGTACAACAAAGCCATTTGTTATATTGACATGGAAGCATCATCAGGTAGTTTAAAATTCAAGCCCCCCCCTCCCCCAGTCTTTTCAATACTGAACTGATTGTGCTTTTGCCTAGCCAATGTGCTCAGGTGAGCGATGTGGCCCATGGGCCTCTTGTTTATTTAATGTCATAATTTATGTTATCCAAATTTGGTAGAAATATTTTAACAATAAATTTAAATGATTTGTTTTAAATTTTTCAAAAATATCCTGATTTATTTAAAACTTATCCAGAATTAAAAACTGCAAAAATCGGATCGCGGCGCAGGTCAAAATTTAGTAATTTACAAACAATGCACTAAATAATGTCTGTAGTCATCTTCTCTGTAAAATGGAGCAAAAACGAAAAAAATCCTAGACGTTTAAATTAATAACTGTTACATCGATTCGTATTCCAAATTATGGCTTAATATTTTGCTTCGGTAAAAAGAGATCAATTTGAGAAGATAGGTAGTCCTCATTGAAAACGACAAAATCGATGACGTTGTAGAACGTCACGGAGCAGCAGGTAACGATGTAGTTTTGTGTTATACTTGGGGATAATCATCAATAAACGCTAAAAATGTTGGAGGAATCAGAAACTATGCCACAAGCACGTAGTGCATGTGTGTGTAAATGGTAGAGGCGGTATTTGAGTGACTGAGACTCTGTATCGGACAAGGACAATCTGTGAAGAAACGGTTTAACTGTAAAAATCTGAACGAAAACTTTTAAAAGTTAGGACGTCATTGAAAGACGTAGGCGCTTCAAAGTTGCTCATCTTGTGAAAGCACAGTTAAGCGGTAAAAGAAATTAAACATTAACAAAGGAAATTATAAAACGAGAACAATTGTTAGAAAAATAAATGTCAAGTGATTGAAAAAGGTTTTTAATAGGTGGGTATTGGACTATACTGTGTGAATGTATACCGATAAATTTTTTAAGAAACTCTTGACGCTATGTTTTTGACGTTACATTGCTTTTAAGTGTGCGCCATGGTTACAAAACATGTTGGTTTTAAAATGAAATAAATTAATTTCTATCAAATCGAATGGAATGAAATTTCACAGATCAACAAAACAAATATTTTTACACATGATATTGTGCTTATTTTAAATTTCTTGGAAGTAGTATAACAAAGATTGACGTCGTCCACGAACTTTTCGAACAACCCTCGTATTTTTGTTTAACTTTCAAATTTCTGAAAATTATTTTTCAGTTTCATTTCATAAAAAAAAATAATTGAATTGCATGAGAAAGATGGCCATTGTCAGGGGTTTTTTTTCACAGTTTGCAGTATATTGATCATAACAATATGACAGAGCATGGAATTCATAAAGCACAACAAATCATTTACAAATAAAGTATTTTATAAAATTGTACACATAAATTTATTTTTTCTAGTTGCGATTGGGTAGTTCAGCAGACACACCAGAAATTGGTGACCTAATTTTAAACCGACTGTGTCCAGCTCTGAACCAGGTAGTTGGGGACGGACTCAAACCCTTCCTAAATGGCTTCCAGATGTTTGGTCGTGTCAACATCACAGTCTGGAAAGTGGCAGAAATCTCCGCTGAACAAGGTACCACTACTGTAAACTGTTTATGTCAGTGCATGGGATATTGTCAAGAAAAAACTAAATCACTTATTTGCATGGCCAATCATGCTCTTGAACTACCGGTATGATAATTTCAATTTGGAAAATTTTTAAATCATTTAATAATCCAGGTTTACCTTAATATAATTATAATCAGATCATCTCTGTATATTATTCAGTGTTTATTAAATGTACTATAATTTCCAATATAGGTCCATACACCAGAGCTATCCACGACCTCGTCCAGCAGTTGAAGAGTAACCCCGCCCTGACCAGCTGTTCTGCCAAATTTGAAGCTTTTCTGTTTGGTCTTCTCAAGTAAGCTTTTTTAAATATTAAGTTTTATTTATTTAAAGATTAAAAAAAGAAATTTTAATGGCAGACTTAGTCTTATTCAACGTATGAGAGTGAATAACCACGTATAGAAGAATGATCTCAATATGATATGGTCACTGTAATTCCTTGTATATCTCAAACATGTAATTATATCTGTTAAATATTTACTGAACATTTACATAAATTGGCATATTTAAAATTTAGTGCAATCACTGGGTATGGAGTTGTTTGCATAATCATGAATTAGTGCTACACATGTCCATGTTGTGTATTGGATTAAGGAATGAATTCTTAGTATTCATGAATTAGCACATCATTGTCTGTGCCAAAGCTGCTAAAATATGAAGCCCACTAAAATAAGTACACATACAATATATTTTATCAGGAATAAAATATACTTAATTATTTTCATAGCTTGATGAAGTATGAGTCAAGCAGGTTCACTGTACATAAAATAAAACTGATACTGTATTATTTCAGCCTGCGGTTACTGGACTATTGGATGGGTTACCTACGCTATAGCGATAGCTTGACAGACAAGTTCTACAACTCTGATGGAGTCATCGTCCTGAGTCGAACCTGTCACGAGCGAGCTTATGATGAGATGCTCATCTCCTTACAACCTCTATCAGTTCTTCCATTTCAACTCGGACTCGAGTATGTTTTGGAGAACTCTAAATATCTCACTCACTCACCTACCTTGAGCCCAAGTAGGAATAAGTCCCCATTGATAAGCCCTTCCCTAGAGAAGGAAATTGTGGTTCCACCCCCCAAACCAGCCAGGAGTATGAATTTGAATGGAACTGGTCTGATCTCAACTAAAGCTTGGGAGTGGATCAAAGGGAGTGTGTGTGATGATGGGCCAGAGCAAAAGTTGGAATCCAGGATGGATGAGAAGAAAGAAGAGGTTTCAGTCAATTTGTCTGATACTTTTGGTGATAAACCTAGTAAATATGTTGAAGACGTGCAAGTTGAAAAAATCCAAAAACCTAGGGAAAGTAAAGTTACTGCAAGTAAGGAAAGAAGGCCATTAAGCAGTGCTAACCAGGTAGACCTGAAAGGAATGTCTGACTCATTTTCTGGTATTGCCCAAAAATTATTAGGAATGAATACTTCCAGAGACAGATATTCTGAAAATAGTGTTAATAAAAATTCAGCTGTGCCCAACACTGAAAAGAAAATGCCTAAAGAAACAGTTACATCAAAGGAGAATGTAGAGACGGTGTCATCAAAGGCCAAGTCAGGCATCCTTAAATTCTTTGACAAGCTGTTGCTTCCTAAGGACACTGGGTCAGTACCTAAAAGTCAGATACCGAAACGTCACAGCTGGAATGTTCCAAATGAGGGAGGTCAGAGGTCACCTGGATCAGAGGAAAGTAAGAGTCTCTCACCTGTTTCTGGAAACAAGGAATTGAAGAATAGTCTGGAATATCAGAAACAGAAGTTTGCTAATGCTCGAAAAAATCAGAAATCCAAAACAGAGAATGTTGTAGCGAGAAGTATTCAGAGTGAGGCTAAGATGGACAATGGGGGAAAAGATACAAGGCAAATTGAAGAAAAGTGTGCTGGGAAAAATCTTTCACAGAAAGTTGATAATAAATCATCCAGTAAACAGGCAAGAAATCCACCCTCAGATTTAAGTCTGAAACTTAGAAATGTCCCAGAGACTCCTGAAAAAGTACCACTAAAGGCTGCGGATTCTCCCTCGAGAAAATTTGGGTCACCTCAGAGGAGGCTCACAGACAAAGGAAAAGTCAGCAAGATCCCAACACTGCAAAAGAAGTCTGAGAACAAAAAGCCACAGAGGAATAGCCTTGTGTTAGACTCATCAGGTTATAGCTCATCAAGTGTGCTCAGCTCACCTACTCGAGTCAAGCATTCACACTCAGCAGGTCAAATCCCAGTCCCAGTACAGTCACCAAAGAAAACTAAAACAAACTCATCAAAGAATTCAGAAGTGTCTACAAACAAGAGTGGGTCCCTTAAAACAGTACCCAAAGCACCAGTGGATAAGCATGAAGGAATCATTTCCTCTACCGAGTTTCCAAGTAAGGATCCATCTGAATCTGTGGAGTCAAATTCATCAAGTGAATGTGCATCTCTAGAGGTAGGGCCAACACTTGTAGCACCTTGTCAAGAAAAGAAAAAGCACAGGTCTTCTGTTGAGAAATATACTGCTGAGAAAAGCCAAAATAAAAGCACACCTCCAGTTCCTGAGGCCCAGACAGTGGAGCTTGATATTAACTCTAACTCAGCACTTCCTGTTCTGCCAGATCAAGCTGTGGGTGGAGGGGGACAGTGTGCGAGTGAAGGGACGACACAGCCAGGTCCGAGCAAGGACTTCATGAAGCCTGACTTTAGGTTTGTTAAATCAGATTGATATAAAATCATATCCTGCATTTGTTATATCTGTGCACAGGCACAGTAAAATATGCTTATGGTGAACACGCTTTTAATGAATTGTCATTATTGATCCTTACAACTCCGTAATTTTCATTCCCCATGGCTTAAATATATAATTGTAAACTAATATGTTGACGGTGCGACCATTAGGGCGAGCGCAGATACCTTTCAGTTTTAATTTATATCTGGCTCCTCAAACCGCACGTGACATTTGATACTAACATCTAGACTCTGACGTCATATGACGTCGTATGTATGTTGCATTACCAAAACAAAGTCTGAACAGTGCTAATTTTAATCAAAAATGTTTAATCTACTATCTCTCTACTATATATCCATTAAATCAAGGTAATTTTATTTTTTGTTGAATTTTTGTTGCTACCGCGAGAACGTAGTTTGAGGCGAGATGCAATTCGCTAAGCATTATGGGACCACAGGTAACTGTGGAAAAAATTCATTTGGATCAATGTGCATAGTCTGAATTTTGTCTTTGTCCAGGCAATGCTTTAAAAGCTCGCAGTGATGAGCGGCAAATCACCACTCGCTGCACTCGCTATAATAAAATATGTTTATAACGAATCAAAATCATCTGTCCCTGAGATTTCATAACAAGCTCATATTACTGTATTCAGGCTTA
The DNA here is from genome assembly GCF_033153115.1 of Saccostrea echinata. Lineage (NCBI taxonomy): Eukaryota > Metazoa > Mollusca > Bivalvia > Ostreida > Ostreidae > Saccostrea > Saccostrea echinata. The sequence goes on from NW_026889766.1 coordinate 2,849,663, forward strand.
TATTTGTCTGTCCATCTGGTTCCTGTAATTCAGTTACACACAGATTTATCTAAATGTGTCTGTATCCATTTTGTTTCTTATTGATCATGAAAATTATGTGTCATGAAAGACATACTTGCACATAATTTTCTAAAGCAATTTGAATAAATTTCACATTTGATAAGTAGTAGACCATATTGTCAATAGTTTGTAATATAAATGTGTTCAATAAAGGGAATAAATGTCCAGTTTATGGAAAAGTTTCTTTATATTGTCTTTGCCAAAAATGAAATAATATTTTTTTTTTTAAAATTTAGTTAAGTGTGTTGCATGTGTTTCAATCTGTGTTTCAGGTACATAGAGACAGTCACTGACTTTGAGTCGAGTGAGGTATCTCAGCTGTCGTACAGGAAGGGTGACCACTTTGAGGTGCTCGCCGAGATTGACTCGAGTTGGTTTTACTGTGTGAACGGGCCACAGGAAGGACTAGTTCATGTTGATGCTGTCAAACCTCTGAGTGACAAAGACGAGTTTCATCTGCTTCATAACAAGTTCTCATAATAGTCGTGATCAACTCTATGTTTATTATTTTGTTATGATTTATAATATTTAGTAAATGTCTTGGATTTAAGTGTTCATTCATTAAGTATAATAATTAAATAAGTGGAAGTAAAATTATATAAATGTTTATCTCTATGGTCTATTTTACAAAGAGATGTTAGAAACACAACATGCTTATTCAAGTTAGGAAATCTTTTTTTGGTTTCTGATGTTTCGAAAGGTGAAAGCATGGTTTTAAAACTGAAATCCAGATTTTTATTCTGGACTACCATTAACTTGATAAATTTACAGAATCAGCTGATACATGGGTTTTGATTGCTTGATATATATAATACATGTACTTTGTTTTCTTCCCTTATTTGATAGATAAAATTTCATTTACATTTGTATTTAAAAAAATTTTAATGTACAAAGACAAGGGACTCGAAGAGTGCAATACACATATAATTATACTTTACTATATGACAGTGCATTAGTAAATACACAGTATGTTAAACTTTCATTATAGGTTAACAAATTGTGTTTGTAAGATGTGATTTTATTGGCTTCACGTTATAATTTACAAGGTTGTGTTTGTAAGATGTAATTTTATTGGCTTCACGTTATAATTTACAAGGTTGTGTTTGTAAGATGTGAATTTATTGACTACCCATCATACTAAGTAAGTTACCATGGTTATGTTGTAAGATGTGATTTTATTGGCTTTGTTATGTGCTTAAATCCTAGTACACTTGTTTTATTTCTTTCATTTAATTACTTTGCCATGTACTTGTTGTGATAAAAGTTATTGCAAATATCATGTGATAATGAAAGTTAAAGATTTTGTTTTTGGTCTTGCTAAAATCAAACTATTTTAACACAATACCCTTTTTCACTTGTTTTTTTTTTCTTTTTTTTTTGCACAATTTTTAATAATTATTTTTTTTGGACATCCTATATTGATGTGTATTAACAAAGGAGATTTTTGTTCAAGTTCTTTTGTACTGCACTGTATTGTGGGGGATATGATCTTTCAACTGTCTGGATGAAACTTTTTTTTCTTTCGATCACCCTCCATGCTATAATGAATGTCCTCGAATTGTTATACATGTACAGTAATGCATCATTATACTGATTTTTCTTGAAACCGAACATGATTTTATGTGCATAAAGATATCTATAATGAAAGTAAAATATTTGAGATTTTTTCAGCTCCATATTTATTTTAAATTCTCTAAGATTTTGATTTCATTGAGGACAAGTTTAAATCATGGAGGGAGTTTTGTGAGCCCATCTTGAATGACAATGTTGATACTTTTGTATTTGATTAGACATTGATTTAATATGAAACACTCGTGTTATTTATTATACGTATAAGAATTTCAGTGTCACTTGTTGAGTACTAACTGATGTATGAAAAACTTAAATGTTTTAGTATCTCAAAATTGATAAATGAAATAATCGTTTTTGGTATAAAGTTATGTTATTAGTTTAATTGGGATGATTAGGTGTGTATAGATAAACTCAGTAAGGGAAAGACAGCTACACTAAAGCAAATTTAAGATAGACAAAAAAGAGATATCTCTCTTTGCAAATTAGTTTTCATAATATGTATAGTACTTATTGTTTTCTTCTTTGTCATTCCCCCTATAGCGTCATCATTGTCGATTGAGAGGCTTACAAAAGTAAAAAGTGAACAGAAAGGTCATGGACTCCTCAACGTCTTTTATTGTTGCTCCATCAATTGTTCTTCAGTTTTACAGGATTGATTTTTCATTTCAGTTTTACAGGATTGATTTTTCATTTCGCAATCAAATAATCCTGCATTATTCAGAACAAAAGTATTAACTGAAAATGACAACAGAAAAATTATCTTTGTTGTATTTTTTTTTTTAATTTTGCTTTTTTTTAGATTGTTAACTAGTTAATGCTTTATAGCATAATGTTAATATTCAAATAACATTTAAATTGACTGTGTTTGTAAACATTTGCTTTTTAGAGTTATACATGTGCAATATAAGAAGAAAATACATTTTAAACTTATTGCTAGTCATTTTTTTTTATGTCCATCTACAGTATTTGAGTAATCATGCAATTCAAAGTTATTTATATACAGGTTGTTTTTAGTCACGCTCTTTTTATATTTAATATTGTGATTTTCTGATGATGTAGAATCATTCTAGAAAATTTAATATTAAATTCTATTTTAACTGCATTTTGCACTTTCATATGAATTTGGTGATTGAATGACTGTTACTAAAGTAGATTTTATCAGAATAATGACTGTATAAGGTCAAAATTAGCTGACAGATTTATTTATTTCCAAAAGAGGATTTTCTAGATTTTATCAAATTGGAATTTCTTTGCTCATACAAAGTCCCTTGATTTGATGTTACTTCATTCTACAAAAATTTCTCGAAAATATGTAGTACATTGATTATATGTGTTCAAATACATGTATCATGTTTTTTTGCAATTTATGATTGATATACACATTTCTTTTTAAAGCTGAGTTTGAATCTTGTGAAGTTTCTTCTATTTTTCTTTTTCTTTTGAGTTTGCTTGTAATGGAAGATTAATTTGAAGATAATATGATATACAGTAAATGACAAGATTAGATGTATAGTATAGATGATATACACACAAACTTGGTAATTCATTCTCTGTGGAATAATAAACATTTAAAGTGCATTCACATGCTTTGATATTCATTTAGATGAAAGATCTAAGGCATTTAAATTGGCGGAGGTGGACCTATTCTCACTCTTACAAACACAATTTGTTAGGACGGTGTGTTCCCCGAACGGCTACTCGAGTCAACTAGGTGACTTATTGCCATTGGTCTTTGTCCTCAATTGTTATGTTTCATCTCCTTAGTAAAATTGAATATTTATAACTTCTGCTCAAATATTTCTTGACTAACTGTATTCAGTTTTCATATGAAAACATGCAGGGATAATATACCCGGTAAATATAAACTGCGAGTTCTTAATCATTGTACCTGGGACTCCACGGACGGGACAAAGACTGCGGAAATAGATAAAAAATCTTCTATACTGCAGTACATTTTAAAGCAAATCTGAATGCATGGAAAGGAGCTTGAAACTTTTTCCGAAATTGTGTTTTCCATGACCCCTAGGGCAAGAAACACAAAGGTCATACAGTTAAAATGTGCTCAATCATAGAATCTCTGCTCTTACACGTCTTGAAGATAAACTGAGTGTATTGTATAGCAGAGCACGATGCCCTCTACCATGTTTCTCATGACCTCAATGACAGAAGTTCTTCTGGGGAAGGGTCAAAATAGTCATATTGTAAGAATGTACTTAATCTTAGAAAATCTACTCGTGCACATCCTAACGTTTAACTGAGTGTACAAATGTACGATTAGAAAGAACATAAAAAAACTTTATACCAAAACTTTTCCTGACCCCCAAAGACGGGGTTCTTCCCCCACGGCAGAGTCAAAATGGTCATATATTGTAAATGCACTTTATGCTAGAAAATCTTCTTTACTTCTACATATTTTGAAGATAAACAGTGCATGGTTAAAGAGAGAGCATGAAGTCCTTTACCAAAATCCCATATTTCATTACCCACATAGCGGGGGCCAAAAGTTAATACATTGTATAGTGAAAATGAGCTCAATCTTAGAAAATCTTCTCTATATCTTTGTACCTTTTGAAGATGAACCAAGTGCATGGTCTAGAAGAACAAGGAACCCTCTATCATGAAAATTATGTTCCCATAACCTCCAGGGCTGGATCCGCGGGGTTCTTCCTCAGAGCAGGGTCAGAATAGTCATACAGAAAAAAAGGACAATCTCAGAAAATCTACTTTACTCTGGCGGACGTTTTGTGTGTCATTCCATACAGTTACATATTTTTAGAGTCAAGTACCATATTAGTCGTCCCACTCCGGATTCAACCCAAGCTAATGAAACTTGCAAATTGATTGAAAATTGCAAAAGGTTTTTTTAGGTAAAGGACTGAAGTTTGCTTACTGTTTTAAACTTATATAATGCTTAAAAAATTTTGCTTTTATAACATTTTAAATGGAAAGCATTATAGTACTGTTATATAAATGTGAGAATAGCAGTTGATAGAAGCTGACAAAGACGATTTGGATAATACCAATGCTGATGAAAACTCAGCTGATGAACAACAAATACCAAAGACAGTACCAAGAAGATCTAAAAGAGTAAAGAAAGCAGCATCATGGATCACTAGTGGAGACTATATAGTAAATCAACAAACTGCAAAACAACAACAAGACTTGAAGGCGAGAGCAGATTATTTGCAGACATGATCTTCCAGCAATGTATTTCATTCCAACAACAGTAAAGAACTGGTAGAAAAGGCTCTGATAGATATTAATACAGGTAAGAATTAGTTAGATAAGTAGGTTAAGTCAGTCAGTCAGTTCGGTAAGTGTATATATTTTTCAGTGATATTCTATGTTTTGTATATGATTTCATTTTATTTTACAGTCGTCATTTCATGAAGAGGGTGATTTATTCCATATATTAATTATTATATTTCAGGATTTAATTAATTCAGTTATTTTGTCATACTTTACAGGATTTCCTTTATTGAAATAAATCGACATGGAACTGTTTACATACTCTGTGTTTATCGAGTTATTTATAGATGTATGACATCACAGTGGTCATTTAAATCCCTGTCCCTTTCTATTTATATCTTGTGTAGTGTCAGGGCCAAGATGGATTTCATTGGTTTTAAGTTTTCCACCTCTTTTATGTTTTCGTTAATTACTTTTGATTGAGATCTTGGTCTGAGCAGATATATTGGCTTCTTCTTATTTATTTATCTATGTTGACTTATTTATGACAATGTCCAAGACAGGACAGAATTTTTGCTAATTTCATTAAATTACCTCTATAAAATTGTTTTCTGCTAAATTCCAAGATAACAATATTCTAATATAAAGTATGAAAGTTCAGTTTGTGTGATTATTTTTTTGACTTTGTAAATATTCAGAGTGTTGATTTAATATATCAGTTTGTTATATTTTTAAATTTTGTTCCTATATAAATCAATTCTGAAAAAAGTCTAACATTTCTAATGTTTTACTGAGCGGGCATAAAAAAAATCGATGTTTGACCGCGGAGTGAGATATTGGACCTGTCGATGAGATGTTGGACCGCTTACGTCACATAATGGGCGGTAAAGCTAAATCTCATTTTCATTCGTTGGTGTTCGACATATATATATATGTATGTCAAAAAATAATAATGATAAAATAAAAAAAAAATAAAAGGTATAACAAAACATTTATTGACTGCGTTCTCGGGCAAAATGCGTTATGTCGACCCCTCGAACTAAACTGTTTGCCATCGGCCTAAGGGCCTCAGGCAAACAGTTTGGTTCTTGGGTCCGACAAAACGCATGTTGCCCTCGAACCCAGTCAATAAATGTATACTGGAAGAGTTTGGTATAATTTGATCTCATTAATTGTACAGATTATTGATTAAGAAAGATAACTCTTAATGTTTCATCTATGAGCACAATTCAAGGGAAATAACTCTTGATTTGACCGTGCTATCTGGCAAGTAATCTACATGTATGTATTGTTATAAAATATTTATGATTTTTTACATATATTTCAGAGCTGTGATAATACTGATAATACTGAGATCGAATATATTTATCCACAACAACAGCATTGCGTTTGTCTTTATTTTCCTATAAACGAACCCCATTTCATATAAAAATAGTTCCTGGGGTCATACTGGGAGAATACCGCGGATGCCCCCCCCCCACCAACATATGTATATATATATATATATATATATATATATATATATATATATATATATATATATATATATATATATATATATATATATATATATATATATATACTGTTCCGTCAGCAGTCATTCCTAGGCACCACAAACAATGGTAATTAAAGGTTTCGTTAAAGATCAAAGTGGAATTAAAAAAAAATAGTAATTAGTTTCTGCCAATGGGGTGAATTGGTTTGCCAAACAGTCTATTTATATGAAACTGAATCCACAACATTGGAAAGTCCGAAGGAAGATTTTTAATAGACTTTACATTGACCTATTTATCAGATTTCATTTATCAGATTGTCATTTGTCATTGGTCATTTGCAAAATTATTTTGTTAAAAAACATTCTGATTGTACACACAAGTACTCTGAAGTTGACATTAAAAAGATGCTTGAGTTTGTGATTGACAATATCTATGTGGTTTTCGGAGACCAGGTCTTCCAACAATCTATTGGAATTCCCATGGGTACCAATTGCGCCCCGTTATTAGCAGACCTTTTTTTGTATTCATATGAAGCAGAATTTGTCCAAAATCTTGTACGTGAAAAGAAGAAAACACTTGCTGTGGCCTTCAACTCGACATTTAGATATATCGACGATGTATTGTCAATTAACAATGGCTATTTTCATTCTTATGTCGATACGATATATCCTGGTGAGCTTGAGATAAAAGATACCACAGAGTCTGACACATCTGTTTCATATTTGGATATTTTACTTGAAAAAGACGTTAATGGGAATCTAACAACCAAGCTTTATGATAAACGTGATGACTTTAACTTTTCAATCGTCAACTTCCCTTACTTATGCAGCAATATACCTTCATTACCGGCATACGGGGTATATATCTCTCAGTTGATTCGATACGCAAGAGCATGCTCTACGTATGAACAATTTCTAAAACGAGGTAAATTATTGACAAACAAGTTGATGAAACAAGAAAATCAGCTGTCTCGTTTAAAGTCATCATTTCGTAAGTTCTATGGTCGATACAATGACCTTGTCAGCAAATACAATTTATCATTGAGTCAAATGCTGACTGACGTTTTTCATACTAATTGTTAGGCCATTATTTACACACTGAATTGTCGACGGATTTTTCCGTTATTTCCCGACCATGACAAGGAGCACACGGCGGGTGTGACCGGTCGGCAGGGGATGCTCACTCCTCCATGGCACCTGATCCCACCTCTGGTGTTTAGAGGTCCGTGTTTGCTCTGCTCCTATTTTGTATTGTTTAATGGACCTTTGAGCTTGAATACTGTTCGTTATCTCCATATATTTCATTTCACAAAAATTATCTAATGACTAAGATGTGTCTTAAGCTTAAGATCGCACAGTGATAGCAGTGATGCATGTAGCTGTCAGTATCGAAATGTGCAGCCTTTTGAAAAATGTAAACCATTAGAATAAAAAAAAGACGTTGTTTGTCGAAGGGTAAATATTTTAAGACGTGCCTCTATTTTTTTTTTTACTTCTTATGCTGAAAAATATGATGTAGTGCGCATGCATGGCATTATTTCGTTCGCATGAGATATTTATAGGTGTTTGATTGAATATCTGTCCAATTTGCGCGTTACAGCGGACATAGCCTGCGAGGTCCGCATTCGCACAAAGACCGACATTCAGAAAATAACCTTTTTATTATCCCCTCGCAACGGAGTTGGAGGGGATATAGTAATTAGCTTGTTTGGAGGGGATGGGTTAGTTTGCCCTTTGTGCGAAACGGAAGTGACGTAATTTGCGTCGGGATCAATGTCAATGCTGCCTTGATTTATAGATCAGCTCTTTGCAAGGGGATGCTTTGCAAAGCGGTGCCCCTGTTACATATTTTAATAGTTACCATACATTTTTAAGATTAATATTTAAATGGAATCTCCACTAGAAAATTCTGGTCTAAACATCCTTACAACATATGTGATTGTCAGTCCAGCAGATATTCGTTCACGGTTGGCCAATAGGAACCAGGAGTTGGGTGGATGGGAGGCAATAGTTTTGCCAAAATATATATACAGTGTAAAATACTATAGAAAACAAAGCTAAATTATGGATATTCCCCTCTATATTAACGTTAACGTCTGATGACGTTTTAAAACTGAAAATGTTTCGTTCTGCCCCCTCTCCTCAAACTGAAAATGCTTTCTACTGGTCTGATTTTCGTTTACACTTAACATTTGTTACTACGGTACCTTTCTTAGTAATCATAACATTGAGAGATATTTTTGAAATTAGAAAAAGATGAAACAATTAATAGAAAACATAAATGGAAAATATTTGTCAAAGGATCAGCTAACATATATTTTTAACCCCCCCCCCCCTTTTCAAGGGAAAAAATAAGAAGAAAAAGGCCTATGGGCTAGAACGCTCACCTGAGTCAATATGGCCCTGTTGCTCTTCGTCAGCAGATTTCTTCTCCTATATATTCATATGTAAAGCTTTGATCGCCCCTGTTCCAGGCATACCCTACCCCCTAAGTTCCATCTTTTGAATGAAATTGAATCTAAACTTTTTGAGGATGCTTCTATATTCATAAAACTAATCATGGTTTTGCCGTTCTTGAAAACGGAATTTCAAAGATGTCTGCAACCCTTCCCTAAAAAAAAAAAGGGGGGGGGGGTGTCATGATTTGAACATTCTTGAATCTACACTACCTGAGGATGCTTCCATATCAATTTGACTAATCATGGCTTTGTTGTTCTTGAGGAGATTTTTAAAGATTTTTCCTATATACATATATGTTCTTTTGTAAAACTTTGGTCCCCCATTATGGCCCCACCCTACTACTGGAGGATGCTTTGAACAAACTTGAATCTACAATACTTGGGTATGCTTCAATATTAATATGAATAATCATGGTTTTCCTGTTCTTGAAAAGATTTTTTTCTATGTAATTCTATGTAAAACTTTGATCCCCGACTGTGGCCCCACCGTAAATCCGGGGGTCATGATTTGAACAAATTTGAATCTACACTACCTGAGGATAATTCCATATCAATATGACTAATCCTGGCTTTCTTTTTCATGAGAAGAAGATTTTTAAAGATTTCTTTTCTATATATTCCTATGTAAAACTTTGATCCCCCATTGTGGCCCCACCCTATCCCCGGGGATCATGATTTGAACAAACTTGAATCTACACTACCTGAGGATAATTCCATATCAATATGACTAATCCTGGCTTTGTTTTTCTTGAGAAGAACGCAGGACTGTTAAGGCGTACAACGAATAAAACTACGGAATATAAATTAATGTGCATAAATACATACTTTTTTAAACTTAATTTATTTTTGTAAAGCTACTATATTCCCTTACCAAAAATATTGCCTTCCTGCAAACATTTGCTGCAAGTCTGCAGCAAACATTGCTGCAAACTTGCTGCAGACATCGCTGCAAGCTTGCTGCAATGAAGCTAAGTAAACCATGGCAGCCTATACAAAGCCTTTGGGTTTGCAGCAAGTTTGCGGCAAGTATGCAGCAAGCTTGCAGCAAACATTTTACCATGCAAATCAGGTTTGCTGCAAGTCTGCAGCAAACACTGGATTTTCCAAATATGGAAACCTTGCTGCAAGCTTGCGGCAATCATTGCTGCAAGCTTGCGGCAAACATTGCTGCAAGCTTGCGGCAAACATTGCTGCAAGCTTGCAGCAAACATTGCTGCTAACTTGCGGCAAGGAATATAATTATTGTATTTGGCACATTCCTGCGTACAAGCAGCAAGTTCGCAACAAGCCTTTGTCCTGACCTAAATCTGTTGAAGTTAACTATAGAGAAAATCCACCACATGTGTCTGAAATGATGCAAGCTAGTTTCTGAAGTGTTGATAGTCTCTATTTATGTTCCTTGACAATTTTCACATTCTATTCTTAATAAAAAATATAATTTTTTTGACAATCACAGAAAATTAAAAACTTCGCACATTCCTTTAACAATAAAATTTTACGGTTAATACTAATTTATTTGAAAACATATAAACATTTATAATAGTTGATTTGGAACCTTTATTACATTTAAAGAAGCATACAATTGTGATATTAAAATAAAGATTAAAATTCATAAATAGATTAAGATTTGACCTAGCAAGTACATGTTACTTGAACATGTTACTTGAACTTGCTTTAAAGAGATAATTGTTTCATATCAAAATCAAACAAAATCAGATCTTACCAATTAGATGTTTTGTATGCCAATATACACCTACATTCAGAATTTTGCTTTTGTAATCATTCAACATGTTCAAAATGGGAAGTATTCCTAACAAAATACTGAAACATCTACACTTCAATTCAAACATTTCAAAATGGCGAATTCTGTGTTGACCCCAGTACAATCTGCATTTCATTGGCTAATTTGACTTGTTTACTGTTCTTGCCAACTTCCTGCAAACATTCAATTTGTTAAATGTTTCCTGCGAACTTGCAGCGAACAACAGATTGACGTGTATGTTTCTTGCAATGTTCCTGCAAACATGTTGAGTTCCTGCGAATTTGCTGCAAGCTTACAGCAATTGCTGCAATGTTTGCCGCAAGATCGCAGCTAGCGGCAATCATCTGCGAACAAGAAAAGTTTCTTCCTGCGAACAATTTTGTTTGCTGCAAACTTGCAGCAGACTTGCTGCAGGTCTGCAGCAAACATAACAGTTTGGTAAGGGTTATCACATGACTTTAATTTTAATTGAACTAACATTGTATACTCCGCTCTGTACGGAATCTGGTTTGGTCACATTATTTGACAGTCACGTGATAAATGCATGTAATGTGTACTGTATGTAGGTCATAAACAAATTTCAATATCCATTGCCAAAGTCTCTGAAGCTAGAGTACTTCTTGCAACTCTTCTAATTCTTTTGGATTGCCATGTTAACGGTGAAAATTTTCCATTTTTTTTTCAGCAAGTGCAATAAAGTTCCTCCCCGCGTCCCTCCATCTGGTAAGCTTCCAAGAGAGGAGTCGCTAAAGATGACAAGTCTGAATGCGTTTTCTGGTCAAATTTTGGGAAACTTCGGCAGTACTGTTTCTGACTTAATGTTTTTGATAATCCTATTGGCATGTGAACGTTGGCTTTCTTTAGCGACGACGCAAGGTTCGAAGCATCAAAAATCACTACAGGTCTACTTTGCCTGGCAATCCATAAAATTTGCCCTATTTTAAATTAAAGGATTTCTTTTTCCATTGGAGTGAGCTGTAATTCCATGTCAGTGAGACGATTCTTGTCTATGGGAATGAATTGTAGGTTGTTTTGATACATTTTCTGACTAAGCTGAATGGTTTATTTGTGTTTTGACAGTTCTATTCCAACATATGGAAAAGAGCCATTTTCTTCATGATCTTCTTTTCCCACATAGAATGTTGATCTCGATTGATTACAGTGTTTTCAAATTCACTTGATTCTCCCCAAAGAAAGTCATCAACATGGCATGCTAACACTCCTTCCCAGGTAGCACAAAACATTTTCAAAACATTTTATTGTTGTTATAAAAAGGTTTTTTCAAAACATTTCAGAGAAAACATTTTTAAAATGTTTTAAAAACATTTTTCTTTTCCATTGTAACATTTTAAAAACATTTTTAAAATGTTTTCAAAAAGGTTAAAGTAAAATCTTTAAGGAACATTTCTAGAAAATGTTTTTGAAACGTTTTAAAAATGATTCCAAAGGTATGTCTTGTTTGCATATATTAAACAGTGTCATATTACGTTATAAAAATGTTTTTAAAACATGAAATAAAACATTCCTCTTCTAATATATATGAAATATAGTAGTGTTACGTTTCTAAAATATTTCGAAGGAACGTTGTCAGAACGTTTTTAAAACATTCTTAATATTGCAAATAGTTTAATATTTAAATGTTCCATTGTTGGTCATGAAAATGTTTTTAAAACATTGAACAAAACGTTTTTTCCTCCGACAACTAAAACATTTTATTTATAATTCATGCAACATTCTATAGAAACATTTTCAAAATGTTTTTAAAACATTTATATCATTGTTGATATTAATGCATTTGTTTATTTTCAAAGTATGTTGTAAAAATGTTTTTAGAACATTTACTATAACGTTTATCCTTTTAAAGACTAAAACATTTTATTTAGCACTGATGCAATATTTTTTAATAATATTTTCAAAATGTTTTGAAAATATTCATGACTAACCCAATTTTACTGAAAAAAATATATAGAATATCCAAAGAGGACTGAGATTAAATGAAGAATTGTTTTAAAAAATGTTCCGAAAAGAAAACATTATCCCTGTATTTTTCTTTTAAAAAAAAAAAAAAAATCTTATTGAGTTGACAGACATGTAATCAATACAAAGTATACTGAATAAACTAAAGATACTTTAGTTTAAAAAAGAAAACAAAATAATAAGCAAACTGATTACAATAATTAACGCAGCCTGATTTTTGACGATCTCGTCTGTTTGCATCATATTTCTTAAAATCCAAGGCATCAGATTAGGAGTGGCCTCACTGGTCAGTTTCAGTGTCATGATAACCTTGTTATGCAATTCTCCTGCTGGGCAGCGCGTTAGAGTGTTTAGTGGTTTGCAGCTTATCTAGGCCAAAATTTGAATTCTGGTAAACAGGCTGTGCGCGTTTTCTTGTTGCTGATTTTCAAACAAGATTTTTGCATCATATAAGCCAGAAGAATTAGCGCTGGATTATTAAAACCTGCTTTGTGAGTATAATTTCATAAGAAATTTCAAAAGATTTTTTTTTTAAAGTGACTTTTCTGTTACCAGTACATCATTGTATTTTTGTATGCACATGTGCAACAATAACAAAGCTATTATGTATTTGAATTGAAAACTTTAGGCAACAATAAATATTCCTCCTTGTCTTATGTTGATCATAACTCAAAATATCTTTTTATTGAAACATGAAATCATATTACAGTTAGATGACAGTTCCATCAACAGACTTGAATTTCATTCAAATTGCCACATTTGAAAGAACCGCCCCTGGATGAGAAAGGGAATTTTTTTTGTACGTAAATATCATTGCTCTTCAATAGTATTTGTGTGTTTTAGTTATGAACATGCAACAACTCTAATTCTTTTCATTAATGCAAATGGGAAAATTTCATGTGATTTTATGATTAAAAAAAATGTTATTGTATATTTTCATTATTTAAAGATCTGATGTAGACGGATGACTTAAACACTATTATCTCTATGTTTACAGGTTCTGCTTTACAGAAAAGAGCTTCTTGTTTAATTCTTTCCGAGGACAGAGTTCTTGAACTTTATCAATGTGTGGGATTCCATTTATGAAATAGATCCGCCGCTCTGTAGAACCTACATATGTACATGTAGATACATGCTTTTGCGGGATCGTAAATGATAATAGTGATCCAGACCTGTTTATTCATTTTAGTATGAAGGATTTATGTGATTCTGTTGTTTTAAATTCAGTGAATGGATTTTTTCTTTAAAAATACCTGTTGGGTTAAAACAGAATACAGTAACTCGGAACTTGTACCGGAAATGGAACTAAAATATGTTTTTCATATTAAATAAGGATTTGTATTAAAATTTGTAAAAAGTGAATTCATTCAGTTGTGATTAATTCTTTGAGAGTTATAATTAAGATGAAATGTATGAAAAGTGTGTTTAAAATCATACAAAATGATGTTGATATCATTTAATGAAAACGTTAGGTGACATTTCAGGAAAGAGATGTCATTGCAACATTTGGGTAAAATGTTTTAGAAACGTTTTAAAAACCATACAAAATCACGTGAATAAAACATTTTCAAAAATGTTTTAGTAACATTTAAGGAAAATGTTCTGATAACATTTGCTGAAACATTGTGCTAAAATGTTTTAAAAACGTTTAAAAAACCATACAAAATCACGTGATTAAAACATTTTTTAAAAATGTTTTTGTAACATTTTAATAAAATGTTCTGATAACATTTGCTGAAACATTGTGCTAAAATGTTTTAAAAACGTTTAAAAAACCATACAAAATCACGTGATTAAAACATTTTAAAAAATGTTTTTGTAACATTTTGAAAATGTTTTTAAAACATTTTAAAAATGTTTTTGTGCTAGCTGGGTTCTACTCTCCTCTCTTTGTTCTAGCTTCCAGAAAAAGATGGCTGGATCGACTCTCAAAATTTCAACACCACTCATACTCAAAACATCTTTGATCCTTTTATACCAGTTGAGATATGCATCGGAAAGGCCATATACACATTTCCATAGCTGCCATATCATACCAGGGCAATTGGCTTCTGGTGGTTGTCTCACATATATCTCTCTTTCAATTTCTGACCCTTGTAAAAATCAGTTTTGATGTCCATAGTATGCACATTCCAATTCCTCTGTGATATTATAGCTAGTACTAGTCGGAGTGAATCTAAAACACAGGTTGGTGAATCCTTAGGTACATCATCCTTGTCTGCCTCTTCAAAACCTCTTGCCACTAGTATTGCTTTCTGTGTTGTCCCTTCTGCTGTATCCTTCAAACTTCAAATCCATCTTGTTGAGATGCACTTCTGTCCATTGTTCTTTCTTTCAATGTACACATTATTAGTTCCCCATGAGGCTCTTGTGTAATATCATTGTTCTCCTCTGCACACTGAATGTCTGTTTCTGATGTTTCCAGTTTCCAGTTCCTGATCAACAGAAATTTCTGCATCCTTTTGAGACTCAGGTTCCATGAATTGTAAAATAAACCAGTTTCTGTTCGTTCCTGTTGCTTTGCCTGCACGTCCAAGTACCTTTGCTACACATTTTCACCACTCTCTGCATTTTTATACTTTACGATTTGACCCCTTGTAATTTTTGTCTATTTCGTCTGCATCATTGCAAGCAGAGTCTTCACTATCTAATTGTTCTTCTTCTTCCTTTTTCTTCTGTGATTGGCTTTTCTGGACATCATTAGAAACTGACTCGCTTTCACATCTGTCTGTAGAGACTTTTGTCAGTCTACATTGGTGCACTCTCACACGTATTCCTCCGTGTCTGACAAAAACTACTGCGCCGTCTTGTCCAATTACCACGCCTGGTCCCTTCCATTCCCTGCTGTTTGGTCTCTTATAAAATACTTTGTCTCCAGTCTTGAAAGTGTTTCCACTTGGACGAATCTGTTTTCTTAAGGCTCTTCGAATCCTCTCTGAACATTCACTCTTTGTAAATTCAGTTCTGGCTGAGTGTAAAGCTTCAATGTATTTTCCTACCAATGCACTCATGGTTGTCCCCTCAAGGGCTGGTACCTGGTTGTCCGTCAAAACACTAGGAAGACGTGGATTACATCCAAACACTAACTGGTGAGAACTGAATCCGTGTACATTGCTTAAAGCATTCTTTGCCATAAGCGCCCAGCTAAGAGCTGTATCCCAATCACAGCGGTTGTCTACTTTTACTTTCTGTAGAATTTCTGTACGTGTCTGATTGTTCTCTCAATCAAGCCATTACTCCACGGACTGTAAGCTGCTGTTGTCTTTATCTCTATGTTGAAATTTTCAGCCATGTCCCGCATTTCCTCATTGTTAAAATCACCACCATTGTCACTGTAAAAGCATTTGGGGGGTTCATACACAGCTATCCAAAGCTTCATAAAACTCTGAACAAATTCAGAGGACTTCTTTGACCTCATAATGCTTCCGGCACTGAATCTAGTAAATTCATCGATAATTTGTAAATTCCATGTCCCATGCTCATGTAGCTCAACAGCCACCATCTCATTGAATTCAGTTGCTAAAGGATGTCCCACCACTGGCCTTGGTGAAGGTCTCTTGTTGATCAAACAAACTTCACTCAAGTCACATACAGTACGCACTAAGTTCAATGTTACCTTGTTGTTTCTGCATTTCTCAGCAACTGTGCTAAGCGTTCACCACTGGCATGGCAAAACTGCTTGTGAAGTTTGGTTGGTATCTTTTCCTTTTCTGCAGGGTTCAACTCTTGTGCAACTTCCAACACTTCCTCAGATCTCATCACAGTGTTCCCTTTTTTAAAACTTCTATCCAAAATCTTCACACAATAGAGCCCACTTGGTGTGAATTCTAGCTCAACTGCTTGATTAAACATGGATATTTTATCATTTTTCAAGTCCAAAATAGCTCCTGCTCTTTTGAGTGATGTTTGCTCAACAAAAGTGGAATATATGTATCAGCTTTCACAATCTTTGTCAATTTTACAATGAATGGTGCCGATAACTGCAGGTATAGAAGCACTTCGGAAAGAATATACAATTTCTCCATCCCCAAATTTGAATGCTTGATGGCTTGGTGAAGTCGAGACCTTCTTGCCTAATTCTTCACAGAATCCATTAAACCACTTCTCATCTCATACTGTCCGAATACATGCTGTATCTATTATAGCAGTTCCACTTGACTCCAGGACAAAAATTTCATTTGCCGAGGGTTGTTCTTTGGTAAGGAGTGTCAGGTTACAATCTTCCACTGTTTCCGAATTGTGTTCTGTTATTTTCATAGGATTCTTTTCAGGACAGTCCTTAGTCCAACGGAACACTCTTTGACATATCGCACATTTTGTTCGCTTGCCAAACTTATTTAAATGATTTGTACCTCGCTGTTTTCCTTTTGCCTCTGCACTGTAGCTACCTTTTCTCTGTTGGGTATAAAAAAATAGGCTCCAGTTTTACAGTAATACTTGCTGTGCTTACATTACTGTCTGTTCCAACACATTCCCCAAAGATCCTCTGAAGGGCTGATTTCATGGTTTTAATTTTATTTCAGATCACTAGCAGCTGTTAATGCAAGCTGTTTTCCTGTGGTGAAAACCCTGCATTGTCTAAAAGTTTGAACGCTGGTCTGCCTCTGGAAGTGCCATTTCATACTTCTTGGCCTTATTGTACCGTTCACGGTAGCTCAATCGGTAGAGCGCTCGCTCCATGATCGGGAGGTGTGAGTTCGAATCTCGGCCGCGACTGACCTAAGTCGATAAAAAAAGGGTAGCAACTGTTCCTTCGCCATGCGCTCGGCACTTTGAAGTGAAAGTTGCGGGTCCTTCGGATGAGACCTTAAAAACCGAGGCCCCGTGTCACGGCAGGCATTGGCACGATAAAGATCCCTCACTGCTCAATGGCCGTAGGTGCCGAGTAAAGGTCAAAATTTGAAACCCTTCACTGGTACATGGTGACGTCACTATGTGAGTGAAAAATTCTCGAATGAGACGTAAAACAGCATACAATCAATCAATCTTGGCATTGTTGTAAAGTTTATCAATTTCAATGATGTAGTCTAACATTGATTTATTTTCCGATTTCTTAAAGTAGTCAAAGTTTTTGTACGATTCATAGGCTTTGTCCTTGTCATCACGTAAAAATACCTTGTCTAGATGCTCCATCAACTTTTTCATACCGTCTTTGTTGCTAGATCTTCTGCTGGAAGTTCCATCGCCGTTTCTCTTACATTCCCGGTCAGTGAGAGTGAAACTGCAAGCGCTTGTTTCTCCGGTTTCAGTTCTGTTACTAACTGCCATACTTCTATTTCATTCTTCCGTGTCTCGTATGTCATGTTTTTCTGATCAAATGTAACAGGTTTTGGGTTATTGAAGAATAACAGCCTGTTGAGGGTTCTTTTGACAAGACTTTATTGCCAGATAAATGAGAAAATCAAATGAGGAAATCAAATGAGGAAACCCTGCAATATTAACAATATAACAAGTGTAAATATAAGCATAAAAATAATACAAATTGTCAAGGGAGATAATTCATCACATATAGAATATACATATATTTCTACGCAAGTAAAGAACAATCAATTCCCATCATAAAATTTTACAATAATTATCATCATAATGTATTTAAACATTATATATTATTGAATAATCATAAAATTATTATATGCATACCATTCTATGGGAATAGGTGTGTAACTGCAAGCAATAATGCTGCATAATTATATACAATGCCATACAGTCTCAGAGTGATCTGTAGATTAATTAACACAATATTACACACCAAATCATAAAAATATATTACCTTAAAAATATTTAACAATGAGATCTTTCTATTTACATCATACTTTAAAATATCATTCTCACTGATATCATTTACTCAGGGAAAGTGCTTGGGAAATAGATCAAATATGCAAAATTACAGATTGGACATTTAATTGAACTATAAGAATTATATTAATATTAGTAATAAATTGTTAACTTACCAGAAGGAGAAGAAAAGTCAGTCTCTATGAAAATGTCAGTCAATATGTCAGATCACTTCATATACACCTCTTAACTGACCAACCTCTGGACAAAGAATGTCCAGAAAACCAAGAACACTCTGGAGGGAAAAACATGAACCAATCCCCAAGTAAAATACAAACTAAAACACCAACGAAATTAAAAGAAACATCCAACATTAGGCCTGGATATAATTAATGACCTAAAGCCATTTCTATCTATATACACTTAGTGACAGACCATGGGTAAATGCACACTAAAGGCTTTAAACTGAATAATTATATTATTCAATATGTGCATTTCAAATCAAAATAAATATAATAAATGACACTTACAATACATGTACATAATATATACATGTATGCAAAGAAAAATAATAAAATATGCATCTGCCACACAAACATGGGTGGATTCTTGAAATTATTAGCCATTAATATTTTTTTTTTTTAGTTTTCTGACCGCTCTGCTACCATGTAAACTTACTTTAAATGTTCCTCTCTGGAACAATTAAGTTGCGGGTCCCCGCCATTTTTGACTCGAACTCTCTAATGTCCCCCGGTAGAAAAGTCAGGGGAAGAGTGGGACTAATTGAAGCGATGGAATATAACAATGGCCCCACCCTACCCCCAGGGGTCATGATTTGAACAAACTTAAATCTTCACTACCTGAGGATGACTTCATATCAAAATGACTAACTGTGGCTTTGTTGTTTTGAAAAGAAGATTTTTAAAGAATTTTCCTATACATTCCTATGTAAAACTTTGATCCCCCATTGTGGCCCCACCCTACCTCCGGGGGTCATGATTTGAACAAATCTGAATCTACAACTATGTAATGAAGGTTGCACATAAGTTTCAACTTTTCTGGCGAAATGATTCTTGAGAAGAAGATTTTTAAAAGATGACACCAAAATTTCACCAATTTTAATTATCTTCCCTTGGAAGAGGGCGTGGCCTTTCATTTGAACAAACTTAAACCCCCTTTACCCAAGGATGCTTTGTGGCAAGTTTGGTTGAAATTGGTCCAGTGGTTCTGGAGAAGAAGTCGAAAAGTTTACAGAAGGATGGACGGACAGACAGACAGCTAGACAGACATAGACGGACTACGGATATATATATATATACATATATATATATATATATATATATATATAAGCACAAAGAAATTCACTTTTTTTATAAGGATACCCATTTCCGCCCCAGCCCGGGGTTGAACTCTCGACCTACGGAATCTGTCTCCTAGCAGTACAGTAACAGCGCGCCAGACCGCTCGACTGTCTAGGCAAGTCTAAAAACTTGCTTTCGATGCCGATGGAATTCTCGCGGCGCTGTCCTACACTACACGGTCATTGAGAATGGAAGTGAGATACAGTTATTTGGACATTAGTTTTATTAGAGGATCGTTACCAATACACGTTGTAATGAAATTAATTTTTATTTATAAAGCACATTTTACAACAACTCTTTAACTAACATAACTGCCCTAAGTGAAGAAATATTAATATACAAAGCACAAAGAAATTCACTTTTTTTATAAGAATACCCACTTCCGCCCCAGCTCGGGGTTGAACTCTCGACCTACGGAATCTGTCTCCTAGCAGTACAGGAACAGCGCGCCAGACCGCTCGGCTATCTAGGCAAGTCTAAAGACTTGCTTTCGATGCCGATGGAATTCTCGCGGCGCTGTCCTACAGATTCCGTAGGTTGAGAGTTCAACCCCGGGCTGGGGCGGAAGTGGGTATCCTTATAAAAAAAGTGAATTTCTTTGTGCTTTGTATATTCATATTTCTTCACTTAGGGCAGATTATGTTAGTTAAAGAGTTGTTGTAAAATGTGCTTTATATATATATATATATATATATATATGTATGTATGTATGTATGTATGTATCTATGACAGAAAACAGTGTATTGAATAATTAACTGATATTTTTTAAAACAAAAAGTAAAGTTAAAAAAAAGTTATCAACTACCTACCCTATTTTTTTTTTTGGCATGTTACCGCAGACACACATATTTATTTTTTATTTGACCTTAGCTGTCCATTATAATCTTGCCAGTTTTCCTACCAGTTCATTTAGAAAAGAAAATATTTCAAATGTTTGATGAATTTTCAGTACATGGCCATAAATTGTTGTGTATGTTTATTTATATATTTGTATGTAAAGATTAATGACAAAAAAACAGTAATAATCTTAAACATGGTTGTAAATGTGACTGTAAATTTGTATTTTATTAATTTTTTATCTCTTCTTAATGGAAAAAACTTTATTATGTTATAACATTGACATATATTTCAACATTTCAAAATGTACTGTATAATATCTTCTGTACATGGAACCAATACACAGATATATAAAGCACATTTGAGCACTGTCCTTGGGACTGATGAGTGGATCCAGGGTCCATGGATTTCACAATTTACTAAGAAGAGTATTACCACTTATCATCAAGCAAACCTCACTCTTCATAACCACCTAACTTATTTGCCAAGTATATAGGGGGAGAAAAGAATATTCTTAAAGAATTTATGCATTTACACACTACGGAGCCCAGTCCAATCTCCATATCCCCTGAATAAAGAAGAAGATTTTTAACGATAGCACTAATTTTGATGGTATTTAGCTCCATCCCTCAGGCCCCAGGAGAGCATAGACCATAAAATTCAAAAATTTATACTCCTTTAGCAAATGATGCTGTATGCCAAAACAGCTATGCATTATATGCATATGTTTTTGCCCTCATAAAAAAACATTTTGAAAATTTCTTGAAATGTGCCGAATTTTATATTACATTGTATGAAAAATCTGAATTAACAAAAAATTTTATAGTTTCGAAGTAGATCATAGTAGTAATTTTTGTTTCGATGACATCTCAAACTATTTGGATTTTGTAATATTTCTCAGAATGAGGTCAAAGTGGACAAAATTTGTAGACAAAAACCTGCTCCATATCGATATTCACATAACATGTATATCAAAAACATTGAGTTGGAGCAGATCTGCACTCAGTGACTTTTACTCAAAATATCGATGCAACATACTACATGCTACAAGAATTATGTAGGCACGAAGCATTTTAGTTCACATCCTCATGAATTCATACTCAAATACTGAATTCATTTAATATTAAGTAAACTTATTCAAATATAAATGTATGTCTATATGGTAAACAGTTAACAGCTGACTAAAATTCATTGCTGTAAGTTATGTACATACATGTACTTTTTGTGTTTTATTCATGTAGTCATGTACATGTGTACATATAAAGATCTGAATCAGTAAAAATCTCTGTCACTTTACTAAACCTACACATAAATGAGTACGATAATTTGCAGTATGTTCACACCTCCTTCTGTTGGATAGGACTATTTCATTTGTGTCATATTAATTATCATCTTTGTTCTCTGTCCCTATATCCTCCATAACCTCTGTTGTCATGGTAACGACCTTGATTATAGCCACCATAACCAGATCTGTCACGGTCATAATTGTCTCTGTATCCACGGTTATCTCCCCTGTAACCATGGTGATCTCTATAACCCTGGTGATGACCTCTTCTGTTGTTGTAGTTGTCATGGTGATAACCCCCACGTCTTTCTCCACGGTCTTGGTATCCACCTCTGTAATTATTATTTCATAGTGCTAAATTGAGCAGAATATTCTTCATCTGGTTAAGCAATGCTAAAAATTATCAAAATCTCTTATCAGAAGGAAGCAATATAGCATTGTTTTTCAAATTTGATGTGGATGTGTGGGGCTGGGGCATCAGCCAGGGAAATTTAAAAAAGAAAAAAAACACAATTTCACAAAAGTGGGTGAGTGATTAATTTCCCCTTCTATCCTTTTATTTATTATTATTTTTATTTATTTTTTATTTATTTTTATTGCTTTTTATGACAGCAATTTTTTAATTAAATTATTATTAATTATTCATATCAACTTTTAAGAAAATAAGTTGCTCAACTCTCAACATGCTCAAGTTGCTAATACAACTATCTTATCCTTGTAAAAAGATGTTTTGAATATAAATAATCAGGTATTGAAATATTTCAAATTGCATTTAATGTACCTTTGCCTACTAATAGTTTTTTTGGGAGAAAGATTTTGGTCCAAAACTCTATGTCTGACTTATAGGCAAGTCCTACAAATAATGGTCTTTTTTCTGGATGGCGAAATTAAGTGGGTCGTTTTAACAACTCCGACGATTATCGTATGAAATTGATTTCTTGAAAATAAAAGATTAAATACATTATTCATTTCCATGAACACAGGTAAAAACATTTGAGATACTGATATGAATTGATTTGTTGAGAATTAAAAATTAATTCCAAAATGTTGCAGCGACTTATAGGTGGGTCAATTGCAAAGTCTTCCAAAATAAGTTAAAAAATTACAACTGACTTATAAGCGGATCGACTTATAGGCGAGTATATACATTAAGTTGTTTTTGATAAAATGTGTTTACCTATTTCTGAAGTTTCCTCTGGATTTTTGGAACCAGTTTTTGACACAGGGAGGGGGAGGGGAGGGGTTATTAACTGTAGCCATATACTCCTCATCCTCTTCTGTGTATCTAGATTTAAACA
The DNA here is from genome assembly GCF_033153115.1 of Saccostrea echinata. Classification (NCBI taxonomy): domain Eukaryota; kingdom Metazoa; phylum Mollusca; class Bivalvia; order Ostreida; family Ostreidae; genus Saccostrea; species Saccostrea echinata. The sequence continues at coordinate 2,872,733 of NW_026889766.1, forward strand.
TCTGGTCATACAAGTCCAGTAACTCCTCTGTTGTGTTCTGTTCTGTTGTTGATTCTGATGCCATTCTTATACTGAAAGATACAGACCCTTGTTTATCCATTTCTGTCATTAAATTTGGATGTGTAAATTGTAAAATTTTATTGTCAATAGAAAGTTTATTCTGCGATTAAATTGCCAACACCATGCCCCGGGATCATGAAGCATCTTAAGCTAAGTCAAAATCTTTATGTTGTACTAAAATGTTGTAAAAGTCAAACAGGCCAAAATTAATCTATTTTACAATGCTGCTTTACAAAAGTGTAGTTATTTGCAAAATTAGAGATTAATTCAATATTAAATGATAAACATTTTACAGGCAATTGAAAATTTAAGTTTAAGTCTGTTTCATGATCCTGAGGCCAGATTCTCAAAGTTCTAAAAGTTTTGGGGCTATATAAATCAATTGACTTGTGACCACACACTTACTTTTTGAATCAAATTGATAAGATGGTCAATTTGGTCAACAAAGTAAGGCCAAAAAAAATAATAGTCTTGTTTCCTGCTACCCGACCTACCCTATTTTTTTGCACCAGACCCTAAAGTTTTTTTTAAGTTTTGGAAGAAAAAAAATCGAGAATTTCCGGAATTTCATCGTTCTGTCACCGTAATCAGTTTTTGTGTTAGCACAAAACAAGCATTTCGTGAAATTCTTGTTTTAAATATGGACTTTCAAAAAATACCACTTGAGTTGTGCATAAAAAGACATGAAATTCAATTTTAAAAGACAATATTGACCTGTGACATGTTTAATTTTATCTTGTATTAGTTCATATCCAAAAAATGCTGTCAGAAAAAAAATAAAATAAAAATATAAAATAAAATAATTTTCCTACCTACCGACCCTATTTTTTTCAGGCTGGTAGCAGGAAACAAGACTATTATTTTTTTTGGCCTAATTGATTGGTTATAATTCAACACAATGTGAAGTAAACATACTTCACCATGCCTCAAAACACACAAGGTATGTACAGTTTACCAAACAATGGAAGTATATCTTTTGCTTAACAAAAGCAGAAATGTATAAACTATCTTTTATTGGGAATGCTTTTTAATAGTCTATAGTATCTGGAGTACATTGTAGAACCCAACTGTGTTTTTTTTTTAACGGTAGAGAGAGTGCCAGGTTTTACTGGCATCATTGTTCCTGTAGGGCGGTTTTAAACCCCTCTACAGTTTTGCATGCACAACCGTATCTGGTAGATGGTTCCAATGTATGCATGTGTTGACAAAGAATGAGTGTTGGTATTGCGGTGTTCTGCAGCTAGGTATAACTAGACCTTTGCTGTTGTTACACACGTTTGTGAACTATATATATTTGTTGTATGGTGGTCCCTGAAATGTCTTGGTTTAATTTGGCATTTAGGTTTGACACTTGTTATGAATGAATTAGGAGGTAGTGACGGCACCAACCCCTCAACCACTTTATACATGAGGATGAGTCTCAGGGTCGTTCTTTTCTCCAGGGTCTCAATATCGAGGCTCATTCTCCATAGAACAAATATGCATTGTAACACACAATCGACTTTTTGTCTAATTCTTATAAGAAAACATATCTGTGAAATTTAAATAGTTTTATCAAGCTACTTTGAATAGCTTAATGAAGCTATATAGCTATTTCAAGCTATATAGCTAAATCAATAGATTGTGTAGGACCTGTGTACCAAGTTTACAACTTTAAAAAATTATAAACAGTTTTTTGATTCCGTAAAGGCTCGTCGTAAGGAACATATATATGCCCGTATAAGGCTAACTACAATTAATCACTTTGCTTCAAATACATTTGATAAAATAAACCCGAAAGTAAACTCACGTTGTAGAAATAAACTCTACTTTCACTTTTCGTTTTCAATAGTAACTCAAACGCTAAAATGTCGTATAACATCAGGATCAGCCTTGAGCCACTGTAAAACTTTTATATTTTGATTCAATGTGAATTTTATACTTTGTTTAGGAAGTTTAAATCTACTTAAAATAAGACTTAATAGTACTCTTAAGTTAACACAATTTTTAAAATCGTTGTTATTCGAGTCATTTTACGTACAAGTAATATCAGTTGAACGCATGCGACATCGCGACAGCAAAATTCGAAGAAGATTTAGAAGTAGTCGAAGTAGAGGGCAGGCTTAGCAGCTTACAGCGTTGTCAGCTAGAGGACGGTTCAATGTGTATTATGATTAAATCATTGTGTCATCTAACTAGTATGTAAATCACAAAAGAACAGGTGGGTATCAAGATCAAGTAGCCAACTCTCTTTGAGTTGTCCACTAAATCCTGTAGTCTTTATCCTTACATCTGTCCAGTGTGGATGTGGTATGGAAGTTTTTAATTGGAAGTGAGAAGCTGATGCATCAATATGTGTAATCAAATCTCTGTTGTCCTCTTCTTCTTAAACTGAGCTGAGCTGGGGTTTTCAAAGAGCGTGTTAAGTTCGGGCAGGGTGAGGGGGGTTAAAAACCTCAGTATTTACTTTAGATAAAAGTTTAAAAAGCAACTATAAATCAATTAGATTTAAAAAAGGTCATGTGGACTGCAGGCAGCCTGTCTAGCATGACCTTAAATTAGTCTTTAAATGGTGTTATTCCAAAATGATAGTAATCTGGTAATGGTTCCAGGGGAATAATTACAGTAGCTGTTAGCCAGGAATCTTTCTGCCCTTTTTCTGCACCATTTCAATGGATATTGATAAATGTGCTGTTTGTTGTCTCAGATAAATACTCCAGGGTTGGTCTCACAAAAGCTCTATATGCTATGTTATTACTTCTTAGCTGTTGGTTTGCAGTCTTTCATGTTCCATATCAGATAAATCCTAGGGATTGTGTATTTTCCTAATTTTAGAAATGATATAGTATTTCTCCAGGGGGAAGGGGACAATAAATTTCTCTATATGAACATAACTTAAAATGCTTTTGAAAATCTTTGAAAATTAGACGTACAAATAGGCTTTGAAAACTGCGTTTTTATTTAGGCCAAACAAAAAAATATGTTTGTTTACTGTTACATGCTGAAAAAAAATTGGGTCGGTAGGTAGGGATTTTTTTTTATTTTATTGATTTTTTTTAATTACAAATTCACATGAATTGGTTGAAATAGTAGTAAGTTTTACCATTGTGTGATGCTTTACTTTTGTTTGGGCTTGCCATATGGGCAATAGACAATATCTTTCTTGCCAACTGACTTACAGCTACCACACAATGGTAAAACTGTTTTGTATTCCTTCTTTAATTCCATGTGGCACTGACTAATAAATTTAGTGTTTACTCCAGACAAATTTTAATGCATGGGGGAATTTTGCTGAATATTGATGGCGTGCAGCATGTCTCGGTTGAGTTACTTGTACATTGTGTCATGTATCTGAATCTATATTTAAGTGAAAAATACAAATGCATTACCATTATTCATTTACAAATTTTTTTAATTTAAAAAATTTAAATGATAAATATATTTTGAATAAATTGTCAATTTAACTTTAAAAAAAATAAACAATTAATTAAATTCTTTTTTATAAGAATAGATCTAATCATCATTTTTTTTTATTGGTATTTTTATTCTCCTCTAATTAGCTACTGTCTTTTTATGTGCTGTGTTATTCTTGCTCTCTACAAACTGAATAGGCCCTAGTGAAACCCCCCCCTTTTTTTTTTTAAATTTACTTCCATTTTTTTTTTCGGTTGTCCCTACTTTTACAGTCATCTTTAAACAAAAAAGGGTGAACACTATGTAGCACCAATGACAACATAGTTACATTGGTGTCTGATTTTTTTTTTTTTCAACGTAAGCTGTTGAATGTAGGTTATTGTGTATTAAAGCATGTGCGCTTGACCGAAGTACTAGCCCATAGTTCATAGAGTAAATAAACAATGATAATGCTTATAGGACATGTTTATTTTAAGCATAAATTTATGCTAAAAATGGTATAAGAATTATGTGTGTAACTAATGAATCCTTTTTGATGTCGGAACATAAATACTATTTATAGAATGACCTGGAAATGTTGGAAAAACCCACATGTGCAATAACAAGTGTATTACTTTCATGGTGTATACTATCTTACAGCAATTAATAAATTTTTCATGGTTAGAAACATTTTTTAATTAAATAAAAACTTAATGTTTAATAACATACCAGTAAATTGCAATAAACATAAATTGACAGCTATATTGCATCATACCCCGTACCGTGATTCGCATCGAGTTCACGTACCACAAGTATGCAACATGTTTGTAGGATTCTAGTGATTTGAATTGTTTTATTAATAGATTAATAACTGATACATTCAAAGTAAATCATCTTCTTAAATAATTGTATACCATTAATAATTCATGCATAGCGGGAAGCATAGTGGCAATGTTTGATGCATGGCGGGAGATCTTGAATGCATGGCGGTATCCGCCATGCAAAAACGGCCTGGGGAAAATTTATAATAATTTAATCGAAAGTACTAGGAATAGTCTATTTCTAGTGCTTTCGATTTCAAACCGTTTGACCGTTTAAGATGCATGTAAAAGTTAAACTGACTGGTGAGTGACTTCTGGATTTTTACGACCAAAAAAAAATTTGGGTCGGCGATTAAATATAGGGTCGGTCGGGTAACCGTAAACAAACATATTTTTTTGTTACGCCTTATAGGTGCTGAAGATGTTTGCTACTAGTAGCCAGTTTAAACACTGGATGTTCAGTAATGAGGCGGAGCTTCAGTCCCTCAGACAGGAGGCCAACGAGAGATTTGTGG